>NC_090395.1:2821070-3134522 GCF_036365525.1 Heterodontus francisci
TACTCATCCCCTGAGACTGTGATACAGAGACAGGGGGCGGTCTACTCATCCCCTGAGTCTGTGATACAGAGACAGGGGGCGGTCTACTCATCCCATGAGTCTGTGATACAGAGACAGGGGGGCGGTCTACTCATCCCCTGAGTCTGTGATGCAGAGATAGGGGGGGGTCTACTCATCCCCTGAGTCTGTGATACAGAGACAGGGGGCCGTCTACTCGTCCCGTGAGTGTGTGATACAGAGACAGGGGCCGCTCGAACCATCTCCCGAGTGTGCGAGACGGGAACAGGGGGCGGTCTACTCATCCCTTGAGTCTCTGATACAGAGACAGGGGACGGTCTCCTCATCCCCTGAGTCCGTGATACTAAGACAGGGGGCGCTCTACTCATCCCCTGTGTCTGTGATGCAGAAACAGGGGACGGTGTACTCATCCACTGAGTCTGTGATAGAAAGACAGGGGGCGGTCTAGTCATCCACTGAGTCTGTGATACAGAGACAAGGGGAAGTTTGCTCATCCCCTGTGTCTGTGATACAGAGACAGGGGGCGGTCTACTCATCCCCGAGTGTGTGATACAGAGACAGGGGGCGGTGTGCTCATCACCTGAGTCTGTGATACAGAGACAGGGGGCGGTCTACTCTTCCCCGAGTGTGTGATACAGAGACAGGGGGCGGTCTACTCATCTCCTGAGTCTGTGATACAGAGACAGGGGACGGTCTACTCATCCCCTGAGTTTGTGATAGAGAGAGAGGGGACGGTCTACACATCCCCTGAGTTTGTGATAGAGAGACAGGGGGCGGTCTACTCTTCCCCGAGTGTGTGATACAGAGACAGGGGGCGGTCTACTCATCCCCTGAGTCTGTGATACAGAGACAGGTGGCGGTCGACTCATTCACGAGTGTGTGATACAGAGACAGGTGGCGGTCTACTCATCCCCTGAGTATGTGATATCGAAACAGGGGGCAGTCTACTCATCCCCTCAGTCTGTGATATATAGACAGTGTGCGGTCTACTCATCCCCTGAGTCAGTGATACAGAGACAGGTGGCGGTCGACTCATTCACGAGTGTGTGATACAGAGACAGGTGGCGGTCTACTCATCCCCTGAGAATGTGATATCGAAACAGGGGGCGGTCTACTCATCCCCTGAGTCTGTGATACAGAGACAGGGGGCGGTCTAATATCCCCTCAGTTTGTGATACAGGGACAGGGGGCGGTCTCCTCATCCCCGAGTGTGTGATACAGAGACAGGGGGCGTTTTCCTCATCCCCTGAGTCTGTGACACAGAGAAAGGCAGTGGTCTACTCATCCCCTGAAACTGAGATACAGAGACAAGGGGCAGTTTGCTCATCCCCTGTGTCTGTGATACAGAGACAGGGGGCGGTCTACTCATCCCCTGAGTCTGTGATACAGAGACAGGGGGCGTTCTACTCATCCCCGAGTGTGTGAAACAGAGACAGGGGGCGCTCTGCTCATCCCCTGAGTCTGTGACACAGAGAAAGGGGGCGGTCTACTCATCCCCTGAATCAATGATACAGAAACAGGGGGCGGTGTACTCATCCCCTGAGTCTGTGATACAGGGACAGGGGGCGTTCTACTCATCCCCGAGTGTGTGAAACAGAGACAGGGGGCGGTCTGCTCATCACCTGAGTCTGTGATGCAGAGACAGGGGGCGGTCTACTCATCCCCCGACTCTGTGATACAGAGACAGGGGGTGCTCTTCTCATACCCGGGCTCTGTGATACAGAGACATGGGGTGGTCTACTCATCCCCTGAGTCTGTGATGCAGACAAACGGGGCGGTCTACTCATCCCCTGAGTCTGTGATGCAGAGACAGGCAGTGGTCTACTCATCCCCTGAATCTGAGATACAGAGACAAGGGGCAGTTTGCTCATCCCCTGGGTCAGTGATAAAGAGGCAGGGGGCGGTCTACTCATCCCCTGAATCTGTGATACAGAGACAGGGAGCAGTCTACTCATCCCCTGAATCTGTGACAGAGAGAAAGGGGGCGGTCTAATCATCCCCTGAATCAATGATACAGAAACAGGGGGCGGTCTACTCATCCCCCGAGAGTATGATACAGAGAAAGGGGGCGGTCTACTCATCCCCTGAGTCTGTGATACAGAGACAGGGGGCAGTCTCCTCATCCCCTGAGTCTGTGTTTCAGAGACAGGGGGCGGTCTACTCATCCCCTCAGTTTGTGATACAGAGACAGGGGGCGGTATACCCATCCCCTGAATCTGTGATACAGAGACAGGGGGCAGTCTGCTCATCCCGTCAGTATGAGATACAGAGACAGGGGGCGGTCTACTCATCCCCTGAGTCTGTGATACAGAGACAGGGGGCAGTCTGCTCATCCACTGAGTGTGTGATACAAAGACAGGGGACGGTCTACTCATCCACTGAGTCTGTGATACAGAGACAGGGGGCGGTCTGCTTATCCCCTCAGTTTGTGATACAGAGACAGGGGGCGGTCTACTCATCCCCTGAGTCTGTGATGCAGAGACAGGGGGCAGTCTGCTCATCCCCTCAGTTTGTGATATAGAGACAGGGGGCAGTCGACTCATCCCCTGAGTCTTTGATACAGAGACAGGGGGCAGTCTGCTCATCCACTGAGTCTGTGATACAAAGACAGGGGACGGTCTACTCATCCCCTCAGTTTGTGATACAGAGACAGGGGGCGGTCTACTTATCCCCTCAGTATGTGATACAGAGACAGGGGGTGGTCTCCTCATCCCCTGAGTCTTTGATACAGAGACAGGGGCCGGTCTACCCATCCACTGAGTCTGTGATGCCTAGACAGGGGGCGGTCTACTCATTCCCTGAATCAATGATACAGAGTCAGGGGGCGGTCTACTCATCCCCTGGGTCTGTGATAGAGAGGAAGGGGGCGGTCTACTTATCCCCTGAGTCTGTGATACAGAGACAGGGGGCGGTCTACTCATCCCCTCAGTTTGTGATACAGTGACAGGGGGCGGTCTACTCATCCCCTGAGTCAGTGATACAGAGACAGGGGCGGTCTAATTATCCCCTCAGTTTGTGAAACAGAGACAGGGGGCGGTCTACTCATCCACTGAGTTTGTGATACAGAGACAGGTGACGGTCTACTCATCCCCTGAGTCTGTGAGACAGAGACAGGGGGCAGTCTACTCATCCCCTGAATCAATGATACAGAGACAGGGGGCGGTCTACTCATCCCCTGAGTCTGTGATACAGAGACAGGGGGCGATCTACTCATCCCCCGAGTCTGTGATACAGAGACAGGGGGCGGTCTACTCATCCCCTCAGTTTGTGATACAGAGACAGGGGGCGGTCTCCTCATCCCCTGAGTCTGTGATGCAGAGACAGGGGGCAGTCTGCTCATCCCCTCAGTATGTGATTCAGAGACAAGGGGCGGTCTACTCATCCCCTGGGTCTGTGATATAGAGGAAGGGGGCGGTGTACTCATCCCCTGAGTCTGTGATACAGAGACAGGGGGCGGTCTACTCATCCCCCAAGTGTGTGATACTGAGACAGGGGGCGCTCCACTTATCCCCTGAGTCTGTGATACAGAGAAAGGGGGCGGTCTACTCATTCCCTGAGCCTGTGATACAGAGACAGGGGGCGATCTACTCATCCCCTGAGTGTGTGATACAGAGACAGGGGGCAGTCTGCTCATCCCCTCAGTATGTGATGCAGAGACAGGGGGCGGTCTACTCATCCCCTCAGTCTGTGATACAGAGACAGGGGGCGAACGTCTCATCCACTGACTCTGTGAGACAGAGACAGGGGGCGGTCTTCTCATCCACTGAGTCTGTGACACAGAGACAGGTGACGGTCTACTCATCCACTGACTCTGTGATACAGAGACAGGGGGCGGTCTACTCATCCCCTGAGTGTGTGATACAGAGACAGGGGGCAGTCTGCTCATCCCCTCAGTATGTGATGCAGAGACAGGGGGCGGTCTACTCATCCCCTCAGTCTGTGATACAGAGACAGGGGGCGAACGTCTCATCCACTGACTCTGTGATACAGAGACAGGGGGCGGTCTTCTCATCCACTGAGTCTGTGACACAGAGACAGGTGACGTTCTACTCATCCCCTGAATCAATGATCCAGAGACAGGGGTCGGTCTACTCATCCCCTGAGTCTGTAATACAGAGACAGGGGGCAGTCTGCTCATCGCCTGAGTCTGTGACACAGAGACAGGGACTGTCTGCTCATCCACTGAGTCTGTGATACAGAGACAGGGGGCGGTCTACTCATCCCCTCAGTTTGTGATACAGGACAGGGGGCGGTCTACTCATCCCCTGAGTCTGTGAAACAGAGACAGGAGGCAGTCTGCTCATCCCCTCAGTATGTGATACAGAGACAGGGCCGGTCTACTCATCCCCTGAGTCTGTGAAAAAGAGACAGGGGGCAGTCTGCTCATCCCCTCAGTATGTGATACAGAGACAGGGGGCGGTCTACTCATCCACTGACTCTGTGATGCAGAGACAGGGGGCGGTCTACTCATCCCCTGAGTCTGTGATACAGAGACAGGGGGCAGTCTGCTCATCGCCTGAGTCTGTGACACAGAGACAGGGACTGTCTGCTCATCCACTGAGTCTGTGATACAGAGACAGGTGACGGTCTACTCATGCACTGACTCTGTGATACACAGACAGGGGGCATTCTCCTCATCCCCTGAATCAATGATACAGAGACAGGGGGCGGTGCACACATCCCCCGAGTCTGTGATACAGAGACAGGGGGCTGTCTACTCATTCCCTGAGTTTGTGATACAGAGACAAGGGGCGGTCTACTCATCCCCTCATTTTGTGATACAGAGACAGGGGGCGGTCTACTCATCCCCTGGGTCTCTGATAGAGACGAAGTGGGCGGTCTACTGATCCCCTGAGTCTGTGATACAGAGACAGGGGGCGGTCTTCTCATCCACTGAGTCTGTGACACAGAGACAGGTGACGGTCTACTCATCCACTGACTCTGTGATACAGAGACAGGGGGCGGTCTACTCATCCCCTGAGTGTGTGATACAGAGACAGGGGGCGGTCTACTCATCCCCTGAGTCTGTGATACAGAGACAGGGGGCGATCGTCTCATCCACTGAGTCTGTGACACAGAGACAGGTGACGTTCTACTCATCCCCTGAATCAATGATCCAGAGACAGGGGGCGGTCAGCTCATCCCCTCAGTATGTGATGCAGAGACAGGGGGCGGACTACTCATCCCCTGAGTCTGTGATACAGAGACAGGGGGCAGTCAGCTCATCGCCTGAGTCTGTGATACAGAGATAGGGGGCAGTCTGCTCATCCCCTCAGTATGTGATGCAGAGACAGGGGGCGGTCTACTCATCCCCTGAGTCTGTGATACAGAGACAGGGGGCAGTCTGCTCATCGCCTGAGTCTGTGACACAGAGACAGGGACTGTCTGCTCATCCACTGAGTCTGTGATACAGAGACAGGGGGCGGTCTACTCATCCCCTCAGTTTGTGATACAGGACAGGGGGCGGTCTACTCATCCCCTGAGTCTGTGAAACAGAGACAGGAGGCAGTCTGCTCATCCCCTCAGTATGTGATACAGAGACAGGGGGCGGTCTACTCATCCCCTGAGTCTGTGAAAAAGAGACAGGGGGCAGACTGCTCATCCCCTCAGTATGTGATACAGAGACAGGGGGCGGTCTACTCATCCACTGACTCTGTGATGCAGAGACAGGGGGCGGTCTACTCATCCTCTGAGTCTGTGATACAGAGACAGGGGGCAGTCTGCTCATCGCCTGAGTCTGTGACACAGAGATAGGGACTGTCTGCTCATCCACTGAGTCTGTGATACAGAGACAGGGGGCGGTCTACTCATCCCCCCAGTGTGTGATACTGAGACAGGGGGCGCTCTACTTATCCCCTGAGTCTGTGATACAGAGACAGGGGGCGGTCTACTCATCCCCTGAGTGTGTGATACCGAGAAAGGGGGCGGTCTACTCATTCCCTGAGCCTGTGATACAGAGACAGGGGGCGGTCTACTCATCCACTGAGTCTGTGATACAGAGACAGTGGGCAGTCTGCTCATCCCCTCAGTATGTGATGCAGAGACAGGGGGCGGTCTACTCATCCCCTCAGTCTGTAATGCAGAGACAGGGGGCGGTCTCCTCATCCCCTGAGTCTGTGAAACAGAGACAGGGGGCGGTCTACTCATCCCCTCAGTTTGTGACACAGAGACAGGGGGCGGTATACCCATCCCCTGAGTCGGTGATACAGAGACAGGGGGCAGTCTGCTCATCCCCTCAGTATGTGATACAGAGACAGCGGGCGGTCTACTCATCCCCTCAGTCTGTAATGCAGAGACAGGGGGCTGTCTACTCATCCCCTGAGTCTGTGAAAAAGAGACAGGGGGCAGTCTGCTCATCCCCTCAGTATGTGATACAGAGACAGGGGGCGGTCTGCTCATCCCCTCAGTATGTGATGCAGAGACAGGGGGCTGTCTACTCATCCCCTGAGTCTGTGAAAAAGAGACAGGGGGCAGTCTGCTCATCCCCTCAGTATGTGATACAGAGACAGGGGGCGGTCTACTCATCCACTGACTCTGTGATGCAGAGACAGGGGGCGGTCTACTCATCCCCTGAGTCTGTGATACAGAGACAGGGGGCAGTCTGCTCATCGCCTGAGTCTGTGACACAGAGACAGGGACTGTCTGCTCATCCACTGAGTCTGTGATACAGAGACAGGTGACGGTCTACTCATGCACTGACTCTGTGATACACAGACAGGGGGCATTCTCCTCATCCCCTGAATCAATGATACAGAGACAGGGGGCGGTGCACACATCCCCCGAGTCTGTGATACAGAGACAGGGGGCTGTCTACTCATTCCCTGAGTTTGTGATACAGAGACAAGGGGCGGTCTACTCATCCCCTCATTTTGTGATACAGAGACAGGGGGCGGTCTACTCATCCCCTGGGTCTCTGATAGAGACGAAGGGGGCGGTCTACTGATCCCCTGAGTCTGTGATACAGAGACAGGGGGCGGTCTACTCATCCCCTGAGTCTGTGATACAGAGACAGGGGCCGGTCTACTCATTCCCTGAGTTTGTGATACAGAGACAAGGGGCGGTCTACTCATCCCCTCATTTTGTGATACAGAGACAGGGGGCGGTCTACTCATCCCCTGGGTCTCTGATAGAGACGAAGGGGGCGGTCTACTGATCCCCTGAGTCTGTGATACAGAGACAGGGGGCGGTCTACTCATCCCCTGAGTCTGTGATACAGAGACAGGGGCCGGTCTACTCATCCCCTCATTTTGTGATACAGAGACAGGGGGCGGTCTACTCATCCCCTGAGTCAGTGATACAGAGACAGGGGGCAGTCTACTTATACCCTAAATTTGTGTTACAAAGACAGGGGGCGGTCCACTTATCCCCTCAGTATGTAATACAGAGACAGGGGGTGGTCTACTCATCCACTGAGTCTGTGATACAGAGACAGGGGGCAGTCTACTTATCCCCTAAATTTGTGTTACAAAGACAGGGGGCGGTCTACTTATCCCCTCATTTTGTGATACAGAGACAGGGGGTGGTCTACTCATCCCCTGAGTCAGTGATACAGAGACAGGGGCGGTCTACTTATCCCCTCAGTTTGTGAAACAGAGACAGGGGGCGGTCTACTTATGCACTGAGTTTGTGATACAGAGACAGGTGACGGTCTACTCATCCCCTGAGTCTGTGAGACAGAGACAGGGGGCAGTCTACTCATCCCCTGAATCAATGATACAGCGACAGGGGGCTGTCTACTCATCCCCCGAGTCTGTGATACAGAGACAGGGGGCGATCTACTCATCCCCCGAGTCTGTGATACAGAGACAGGGGGCGGTCTACTCATCCTCTGAGTCTGAGATACAGAGACAAGGGGCAGTTTACTCATCCCCTGGGTCTGTGATAGAGAGGAAGGGGGCAGTCTACACATCCCCTGAGTCTGTGATACAGAGAGATGGGGCGGTCTTCTCATCCCCTCAGTTTGTGATACAGTGACAGGGGGTTGTCTACTCATCCCCTGAGTCTGTGATACAGAGACAGGGGGCGGTCTACTCATCCCCACAGTTTGTGATACAGAGACAGGGGGCGGTCTCCTCATCCCCTGAGTCTGTGATACAGAGACAGGGGGCAGTCTGCTCATCCCCTCAGTATGTGATACAGAGACAAGGGGCGGTCGACTCATCCCCTGGGTCTGTGATATAGAGGAAGGGGGCGGTGTACTCATCCCCTGAGTCTGTGGTACAGAGACAGGGGGCGGTCTACTCATCCCCCGAGTGTGTGATACTGAGACAGGGGGCGCTCTACTTATCCCCTGAGTCTGTGATACAGAGACAGGGGGCGGTCTACTCATCCCCTGAGTGTGTGATACCGAGAAAGGGGGCGGTATACCCATCCCCTGAGTCTGTGATACAGAGACAGGGGGCAGTCTGCTCATCCCCTCAGTATGTGATACAGAGACAGGGGGCGGTCTACTCATCCACTGAGTCTGTGAAACAGAGACAGGTGACGGTCTACTCATCCACTGAGTGTGTGATACAGAGACAGGGGGTGGTCTACTCATCCCCTCAGTCTGTAATACAGAGACAGGGGGCGGTCGACTCATTCCCTGAGCCTGTGATACAGAGACAGGGGGCGGTCTGCTCATCCCCTCAGTATGTGATGCAGAGACAGGGGGCGGTCTACTCATCCCCTCAGTCTGTAATGCAGAGACAGGGGGCGGTCTACTCATTCCCTGAGCCTGTGATACAGAGACAGGGGGCGGTCTGCTCATCCCCTCAGTTTGTGATACAGAGACAGGGGGCGGTCTACTCATCCCCTGAGTCTGTGAAACAGAGACAGGTGACGGTCTACTCATCCACTGACTCTGTGATACAGAGACAGGGGGCGGTCTACTCATCCCCTGAGTGTGTGATACAGAGACAGGGGGCAGTCTGCTCATCCCTTCAGTATGTGATGCAGAGACAGGGCGCGGTCTACTCATCCCCTCAGTTTGTGATACAGAGACAGGGGGCGGTATACCCATCCCCTGAGTCTGTGATACAGAGACAGGGGGCAGTCTGCTCATCCCCTCAGTATGTGATACAGAGACAGGGGGCGGTCTACTCATCCCCTGAGTCTGTGATACAGAGACAGGGGGCAGTCTGCTCATCCACTGAGTGTGTGATACAAAGACAGGGGGCGGTCTGCTTATCCCCTCAGTTTGTGATACAGAGACAGGGGGCGGTATACTCATCCACTGAGTCTGTGAAACAGAGACAGGTGACGGTCTACTCATCCACTTTCTCTGTGATACAGAGACAGGGGGCGGTCTACTCATCCCCTGAGTGTGTGATACAGAGACAGGGGGCGGTCTTCTCATCCACTGTGTCTGTGAAACAGAGACAGGTGACGGTCTACTCATCCACTGAGTCTGTGATACAGGGACAGGGGGCGGTCTACTCATCCCCTGAATCTGTGATACAGAGACAGGGGGCGGTCTACTCATCCCCTCAGTCTGTGATACTTAGACAGGGGGCGATCTTCTCATCCACTGAGTCTGTGAAACAGAGACAGGTGACGGTCTACTCATCCACTGAGTCTGTGATACAGGGACAGGGGGCGGTCTACTCATCCCCTGAATCTGTGATACAGAGACAGGGGGCGGTCTACTCATCCCCTCAGTATGTGATGCAGAGACAGGGGGCGGTCTACTCATCCCCTGAGTCTGTGATACAGAGACAGGGGGCAGTCTGCTCATCGCCTGAGTCTGTGACACAGAGACAGGGACTGTCTGCTCATCCACTGAGTCTGTGATACAGAGACAGGTGATGGTCTACTCATGCACTGACTCTGTGATACACAGACAGGGGGCAGTCTCCTCATCCCCTGAATCAATGATACAGAGACAGGGGACGGTGCACACATCCCCCGAGTCTGTGATACAGAGACAGGGGGCTGTCTACTCATCCACTTTCTCTGTGATACAGAGACAGGGGGCGGTCTACTCATCCCCTGAGTCTGTGATACAGAGATAGGGGGCGGTCTACTCATCCACTGAGTCTGTGATACAGGGACAGGGGGCGGTCTACTCATCCCCTGAGTGTGTGATACAGAGAAAGGGGGCGGTCTACTCATTCCCTGAGCCTGTGATACAGAGACAGGGGGCGGTCTGCTCATCCCCTGAGTCTGAGATACAGAGAAAAGGGGCAGTTTACTCATCCCCTGAGTCTGTGATACAGAGACAGTGGGCGGTCTACTCATCCCCTGGGTCTGTGATAAAGAGGAAGGGGGCTGTCGACTCATCCCATGAGTCTGTGATACAGAGACAGGGGGAGGTCTACTAATCCCCTCAGTCTGTGATCCAGAGACAGGGGGCGATCTTCTCATCCACTGAGTCTGTGAAACAGAGACAGGTGACGGTCTACTCATCCACTGAGTCTGTGATACAGAGACAGGGGGCGGTCTACTCATCCCCTGAGTGTGCGATACAGAGAAAGGGAGCGGTCTACTCATCCCCTGAGTCTGTGATCCAGAGACAGGGGGCGATCTTCTCATCCACTGAGTCTGTGAAACAGAGACAGGTGACGGTCTACTCATCCACTGACTCTGTGATACAGAGACAGGGGGCGGTCTACTCATCCCCTGAGTCTGTGATACAGAGACAGGGGGCAGTCTGCTCATCGCCTGAGTCTGTGACACAGAGGCAGGGACTGTCTACTCATCCACTGAGTGTGTGATACAGAGAAAGGGGGCGGTCTACTTATCCCCTAAATTTGTGTGACAAAGACAGGGGGCGGTCTACTTATCCCCTCATTATGTGATGCAGAGACAGGGGGCGGTCTACTCATCCCCTGACTCTGTGAGACAGAGACAGGGGGCGGTCTTCTCATCCACTGAGTCTGTGACACAGAGACAGGTGACGGTCTACTCATCCACTGACTCTGTGATACAGAGACAGGGGGCGGTCTACTCATCCCCTCAGTCTGTAATACAGAGACAGGGGGCGGTCTACTCATCCCCTCAGTTTGTGATACAGGACAGGGGGCGGTCTACTCATCCCCTGAGTCTGTGAAACAGAGACAGGAGGCAGTCTACTCATCCCCTCAGTCTGTAATGCAGAGACAGGGGGCGGTCTACTCATCCCCTGAGTCTGTGAAAAAGAGACAGGGGGCAGTCTGCTCATCCCCTCAGTATGTGATACAGAGACAGGGGGCGGTCTACTCATCCACTGACTCTGTGATGCAGAGACAGGGGGCAGTCTGCTCATCGCCTGAGTCTGTGACACAGAGACAGGGACTGTCTGCTCATCCACTGAGTCTGTGATACAGAGACAGGTGACGGTCTACTCATGCACTGACTCTGTGATACACAGACAGGGGGCATTCTCCTCATCCCCTGAATCAATGATACAGAGACAGGGGGCGGTGCACACATCCCCCGAGTCTGTGATACAGAGACAGGGGGCTGTCTACTCATTCCCTGAGTTTGTGATACAGAGACAAGGGGCGGTCTACTCATCCCCTCATTTTGTGATACAGAGACAGGGGGCGGTCTACTCATCCCCTGGGTCTCTGATAGAGACGAAGGGGGCGGTCTACTGATCCCCTGAGTCTGTGATACAGAGACAGGGGGCGGTCTACTCATCCCCTGAGTCTGTGATACAGAGACAGGGGCCGGTCTACTCATCCCCTCATTTTGTGATACAGAGACAGGGGGCGGTCTACTCATCCCCTGAGTCTGTGATACAGAGACAGGGGGCAGTCTACTTATACCCTAAATTTGTGTTACAAAGACAGGGGGCGGTCCACTTATCCCCTCAGTATGTAATACAGAGACAGGGGGCGGTCTACTCATCCACTGATTCTGTGATACAGAGACAGGGGGCAGTCTACTTATCCCCTAAATTTGTGTTACAAAGACAGGGGGCGGTCTACTTATCCCCTCATTTTGTGATACAGAGACAGGGGGTGGTCTACTCATCCCCTGAGTCAGTGATACAGAGACAGGGGCGGTCTACTTATCCCCTCAGTTTGTGAAACAGAGACATGGGGCGGTCTACTTATGCACTGAGTTTGTGATACAGAGACAGGTGACGGTCTACTCATCCCCTGAGTCTGTGAGACAGAGACAGGGGGCAGTCTACTCATCCCCTGAATCAATGATACAGCGACAGGGGGCTGTCTACTCATCCCCCGAGTCTGTGATACAGAGACAGGGGGCGATCTACTCATCCCCCGAGTCTGTGATACAGAGACAGGGGGCGGTCTACTCATCCTCTGAGTCTGAGATACAGAGACAAGGGGCAGTTTACTCATCCCCTGGGTCTGTGATAGAGAGGAAGGGGGCAGTCTACACATCCCCTGAGTCTGTGATACAGAGAGATGGGGCGGTCTTCTCATCCCCTCAGTTTGTGATACAGTGACAGGGGGTTGTCTACTCATCCCCTGAGTCTGTGATACAGAGACAGGGGGCGGTCTACTCATCCCCACAGTTTGTGATACAGAGACAGGGGGCGGTCTCCTCATCCCCTGAGTCTGTGATACAGAGACAGGGGGCAGTCTGCTCATCCCCTCAGTATGTGATACAGAGACAAGGGGCGGTCGACTCATCCCCTGGGTCTGTGATATAGAGGAAGGGGGCGGTGTACTCATCCCCTGAGTCTGTGGTACGGAGACAGGGGGCGGTCTACTCATCCCCCGAGTGTGTGATACTGAGACAGGGGGCGCTCTACTTATCCCCTGAGTCTGTGATACAGAGACAGGGGGCGGTCTACTCATCCCCTGAGTGTGTGATACCGAGAAAGGGGGCGGTATACCCATCCCCTGAGTCTGTGATACAGAGACAGGGGGCAGTCTGCTCATCCCCTCAGTATGTGATACAGAGACAGGGGGCGGTCTACTCATCCCCTGACTCTGTGATACAGAGACAGGGGGCAGTCTGCTCATCCACTGAGTGTGTGATACAAAGACAGGGGGCGGTCTGCTTATCCCCTCAGTTTGTGATACAGAGACAGGGGGCGGTCTACCCATCCACTGAGTCTGTGAAACAGAGACAGGTGACGGTCTACTCATCCACTGAGTGTGTGATACAGAGACAGGGGGCGGTCTACTCATCCCCTCAGTCTGTAATACAGAGACAGGGGGCGGTCGACTCATTCCCTGAGCCTGTGATACAGAGACAGGGGGCGGTCTGCTCATCCCCTCAGTATGTGATGCAGAGACAGGGGGCGGTCTACTCATCCCCTCAGTCTGTAATGCAGAGACAGGGGGCGGTCTACTCATTCCCTGAGCCTGTGATACAGAGACAGGGGGCGGTCTGCTCATCCCCTCAGTTTGTGATACAGAGACAGGGGGCGATCTTCTCATCCACTGAGTCTGTGAAACAGAGACAGGTGACGGTCTACTCATCCACTGACTCTGTGATACAGAGACAGGGGGCGGTCTACTCATCCCCTGAGTGTGTGATACAGAGACAGGGGGCAGTCTGCTCATCCCTTCAGTATGTGATGCAGAGACAGGGGGCGGTCTACTCATCCCCTCAGTTTGTAACACAGTGACAGGGGGCGGTATACCCATCCCCTGAGTCTGTGATACAGAGACAGGGGGCAGTCTGCTCATCCCCTCAGTATGTGATACAGAGACAGGGGGCGGTCTACTCATCCCCTGAGTCTGTGATACAGAGACAGGGGGCAGTCTGCTCATCCACTGAGTGTGTGATACAAAGACAGGGGGCGGTCTGCTTATCCCCTCAGTTTGTGATACAGAGACAGGGGGCGGTATACTCATCCACTGAGTCTGTGAAACAGAGACAGGTGACGGTCTACTCATCCACTTTCTCTGTGATACAGAGACAGGGGGCGGTCTACTCATCCCCTGAGTGTGTGATACAGAGACAGGGGGCGGTCTTCTCATCCACTGTGTCTGTGAAACAGAGACAGGTGACGGTCTACTCATCCACTGAGTCTGTGATACAGGGACAGGGGGCGGTCTACTCATCCCCTGAATCTGTGATACAGAGACAGGGGGCGGTCTACTCATCCCCTGAATCTGTGATACAGAGACAGGGGGCGGTCTACTCATCCCCCGAGTCTGTGATACAGAGACAGGGGGCGATCTACTCATCCCCCGAGTCTGTGATACAGAGACAGGGGGCGGTCTACTCATCCTCTGAGTCTGAGATACAGAGACAAGGGGCAGTTTACTCATCCCCTGGGTCTGTGATAGAGAGGAAGGGGGCAGTCTACAAATCCCCTGAGTCTGTGATACAGAGAGATGGGGCGGTCTTCTCATCCCCTCAGTTTGTGATACAGTGACAGGGGGTTGTCTACTCATCCCCTGAGTCTGTGATACAGAGACAGGGGGCGGTCTACTCATCCCCACAGTTTGTGATACAGAGACAGGGGGCGGTCTCCTCATCCCCTGAGTCTGTGATACAGAGACAGGGGGCAGTCTGCTCATCCCCTCAGTATGTGATACAGAGACAAGGGGCGGTCGACTCATCCCCTGGGTCTGTGATATAGAGGAAGGGGGCGGTGTACTCATCCCCTGAGTCTGTGGTACGGAGACAGGGGGCGGTCTACTCATCCCCCGAGTGTGTGATACTGAGACAGGGGGCGCTCTACTTATCCCCTGAGTCTGTGATACAGAGACAGGGGGCGGTCTACTCATCCCCTGAGTGTGTGATACCGAGAAAGGGGGCGGTATACCCATCCCCTGAGTCTGTGATACAGAGACAGGGGGCAGTCTGCTCATCCCCTCAGTATGTGATACAGAGACAGGGGGCGGTCTACTCATCCCCTGAGTCTGTGATACAGAGACAGGGGGCAGTCTGCTCATCCACTGAGTGTGTGATACAAAGACAGGGGGCGGTCTGCTTATCCCCTCAGTTTGTGATACAGAGACAGGGGGCGGTCTACCCATCCACTGAGTCTGTGAAACAGAGACAGGTGACCGTCTACTCATCCACTGAGTGTGTGATACAGAGACAGGGGGCGGTCTACTCATCCCCTCAGTCTGTAATACAGAGACAGGGGGCGGTCGACTCATTCCCTGAGCCTGTGATACAGAGACAGGGGGCGGTCTGCTCATCCCCTCAGTATGTGATGCAGAGACAGGGGGCGGTCTACTCATCCCCTCAGTCTGTAATGCAGAGACAGGGGGCGGTCTACTCATTCCCTGAGCCTGTGATACAGAGACAGGGGGCGGTCTGCTCATCCCCTCAGTTTGTGATACAGAGACAGGGGGCGATCTTCTCATCCACTGAGTCTGTGAAACAGAGACAGGTGACGGTCTACTCATCCACTGACTCTGTGATACAGAGACAGGGGGCGGTCTACTCATCCCCTGAGTGTGTGATACAGAGACAGGGGGCAGTCTGCTCATCCCTTCAGTATGTGATGCAGAGACAGGGGGCGGTCTACTCATCCCCTCAGTTTGTGACACAGTGACAGGGGGCGGTATACCCATCCCCTGAGTCTGTGATACAGAGACAGGGGGCAGTCTGCTCATCCCCTCAGTATGTGATACAGAGACAGGGGGCGGTCTACTCATCCCCTCAGTCTGTGATACTTAGACAGGGGGCGATCTTCTCATCCACTGAGTCTGTGAAACAGAGACAGGTGACGGTCTACTCATCCACTGAGTCTGTGATACAGGGACAGGGGGCGGTCTACTCATCCCCTGAATCTGTGATACAGAGACAGGGACTGTCTGCTCATCCACTGAGTCTGTGATACAGAGACAGGTGATGGTCTACTCATGCACTGACTCTGTGATACACAGACAGGGGGCAGTCTCATCATCCCCTGAATCAATGATACAGAGACAGGGGGCGGTGCACACATCCCCCGAGTCTGTGATACAGAGACAGGGGGCTGTCTACTCATCCACTTTCTCTGTGATACAGAGACAGGGGGCGGTCTACTCATCCCCTGAGTCTGTGATACAGAGATAGGGGGCGGTCTACTCATCCACTGAGTCTGTGATACAGGGACAGGGGGCGGTCTACTCATCCCCTGAGTGTGTGATACAGAGAAAGGGGGCGGTCTACTCATTCCCTGAGCCTGTGATACAGAGACAGGGGGCGGTCTGCTCATCCCCTGAGTCTGAGATACAGAGACAAGGGGCAGTTTACTCATCCCCTGAGTCTGTGATACAGAGACAGTGGGCGGTCTACTCATCCCCTGGGTCTGTGATAAAGAGGAAGGGGGCTGTCGACTCATCCCATGAGTCTGTGATACAGAGACAGGGGGAGGTCTACTCATCCCCTCAGTCTGTGATCCAGAGACAGGGGGCGATCTTCTCATCCACTGAGTCTGTGAAACAGAGACAGGTGACGGTCTACTCATCCACTGAGTCTGTGATACAGAGACAGGGGGCGGTCTACTCATCCCCTGAGTGTGCGATACAGAGAAAGGGAGCGGTCTACTCATCCCCTGAGTCTGTGATCCAGAGACAGGGGGCGATCTTCTCATCCACTGAGTCTGTGAAACAGAGACAGGTGACGGTCTACTCATCCACTGACTCTGTGATACAGAGACAGGGGGCGGTCTACTCATCCCCTGAGTCTGTGATACAGAGACAGGGGGCAGTCTGCTCATCGCCTGAGTCTGTGACACAGAGGCAGGGACTGTCTACTCATCCACTGAGTGTGTGATACAGAGAAAGGGGGCGGTCTACTTATCCCCTAAATTTGTGTGACAAAGACAGGGGACGGTCTACTTATCCCCTCATTATGTGATGCAGAGACAGGGGGCGGTCTACTCATCCCCTGACTCTGTGAGACAGAGACAGGGGGCGGTCTTCTCATCCACTGAGTCTGTGACACAGAGACAGGTGACGGTCTACTCATCCACTGACTCTGTGATACAGAGACAGGGGGCGGTCTTCTCATCCACTGAGTCTGTGACACAGAGACAGGTGACGGTCTACTCATCCCCTGAATCAATGATACAGAGACAGGGGGCGGTCTACTCATCCCCTGAGTCTGAGATACAGAGACAAGGGGCAGTTTACTCATCCCCTGGGTCTGTGATAAAGAGGAAGGGGCAGTTTACTCATCCCCTGGGTCTGTGATACAGTGACAGGGGGCGGTCTACTCATCCCCTGAGTCTGTGATACAGAGACAGGGGGCGGTCTACTCATCCCCTGAGTCTGTGATACAGAGACAGGGGGCGGTCTACTCATCCCCTCAGTTTGTGATACAGAGACAGGGGGCGGTCTACTCATCCCCTGAGTCTGTGATCCAGAGACAGGGGGCGGTCTACTCATCCCCTGAGTCTGTGATACAGAGACAGGGGGCCGTCTACTCATCCCCTCAGTTTGTGATACAGGACAGGGGGCGGTCTACTCATCCCCTGAGTCTGTGAAACAGAGACAGGAGGAAGTCTGCTCATCCCCTCAGTATGTG
This sequence comes from Heterodontus francisci, assembly GCF_036365525.1. Classification (NCBI taxonomy): domain Eukaryota; kingdom Metazoa; phylum Chordata; class Chondrichthyes; order Heterodontiformes; family Heterodontidae; genus Heterodontus; species Heterodontus francisci. The sequence goes on from NC_090395.1 coordinate 2,838,453, forward strand.
ATACAGAGACAGGGGGCGGTCTACTCATCCCCTGAGTCTGTGAAAAAGAGACAGGGGGCAGTCTGCTCATCCCCTCAGTATGTGATACAGAGACAGGGGGCGGTCTACTCATCCACTGACTCTGTGATGCAGAGACAGGGGGCGGTCTACTCATCCCCTGAGTCTGTGATACAGAGACAGGGGGCAGTCTGCTCATCGCCTGAGTCTGTGACACAGAGACAGGGACTGTCTGCTCATCCACTGAGTCTGTGATACAGAGACAGGTGACGGTCTACTTATGCACTGACTCTGTGATACACAGACAGGGGGCATTCTCCTCATCCCCTGAATCAATGATACAGAGACAGGGGGCGGTGCACACATCCCCCGAGTCTGTGATACAGAGACAGGGGGCTGTCTACTCATTCCCTGAGTTTGTGATACAGAGACAAGGGGCGGTCTACTCATCCCCTCATTTTGTGATACAGAGACAGGGGGCGGTCTACTCATCCCCTGGGTCTCTGATAGAGACGAAGGGGGCGGTCTACTCATCCCCTGAGTCTGTGATACAGAGACAGGGGGCGGTCTACCCATCCCTGAGTCTGTGATACAGAGACAGGGGCCGGTCTACTCATCCCCTCATTTTGTGATACAGAGACAGGGGGCGGTCTACTCATCCCCTGAGTCTGTGATACAGACAGGGGGCAGTCTACTTATACCCTAAATTTGTTTTACAAAGACAGGGGGCGGTCCACTTATCCCCTCAGTATGTGACACAGAGACAGGGGGTGGTCTACTCATCCCCTGAGTCAGTGATACAGAGACAGGGGCGGTCTACTTATCCCCTCAGTTTGTGAAACAGAGACAGGGGGTGGTCTACTCATCCACTGAGTCTGTGATACAGAGACAGGGGGCAGTCTACTTATCCCCTAACTTTGTGTTACAAAGACAGGGGGCGGTCTACTTATCCCCTCATTTTGTGATACAGAGACAGGGGGTGGTCTACTCATCCCCTGAGTCAGTGATACAGAGACAGGGGCGGTCTACTTATGCCCTCAGTTTGTGAAACAGAGACAGGGGGCGGTCTACTCATCCACTGAGTTTGTGATACAGAGACAGGTGACGGTCTACTCATCCCCTGAGTCTGTGAGACAGAGACAGGGGGCAGTCTACTCATCCCCTGAATCAATGATACAGCGACAGGGGGCGGTCTACTCATCCCGCGAGTCTGTGATACAGAGACAGGGGGCGATCTACTCATCCCCCGAGTCTGTGATACAGAGACAGGGGGCGGTCTACTCATCCTCTGAGTCTGAGATACAGAGACAAGGGGCAGTTTACTCATCCCCTGGGTCTGTGATAGAGAGGAAGGGGGCAGTCTACACATCCCCTGAGTCTGTGATACAGAGAGAGGGGGCGGTCTTCTCATCCCCTCAGTTTGTGATACAGTGACAGGGGGTTGTCTACTCATCCCCTGAGTCTGTGATACAGAGACAGGGGGCGGTCTACTCATCCCCACAGTTTGTGATACAGAGACAGGGGGCAGTCTGCTCATCCCCTCAGTATGTGATACAGAGACAAGGGGCGGTCGACTCATCCCCTGGGTCTGTGATATAGAGGAAGGGGGCGGTGTACTCATCCCCTGAGTCTGTGGTACAGAGACAGGGGGCGGTCTACTCATCCCCCCAGTGTGTGATACTGAGACAGGGGGCGCTCTACTTATCCCCTCAGTATGTGATACAGAGACAGGGGGCGGTCTACTCATCCCCTGAGTCTGTGATACAGAGACAGGGGGCAGTCTGCTCATCCACTGAGTGTGTGATACAAAGACAGGGGGCGGTCTGCTTATCCCCTCAGTTTGTGATACAGAGACAGGGGGCGGTCTACTCATCCACTGAGTCTGTGAAACAGAGACAGGTGACGGTCTACTCATCCACTGAGTGTGTGATACAGAGACAGGGGGCGGTATACTCATCCCCTCAGTCTGTAATACAGAGACAGGGGGCGGTCGACTCATTCCCTGAGCCTGTGATACAGAGACAGGGGGCGGTCTGCTCATCCCCTCAGTATGTGATGCAGAGACAGGGGGCGGTCTACTCATCCCCTGAGTCTGTGATACAGAGACAGGGGGCAGTCTGCTCATCGCCTGAGTCTGTGACACAGAGACAGGGACTGTCTGCTCATCCACTGAGTCTGTGATACAGAGACAGGTGATGGTCTACTCATGCACTGACTCTGTGATACACAGACAGGGGGCAGTCTCCTCATCCCCTGAATCAATGATACAGAGACAGGGGGCGGTGCACACATCCCCCGAGTCTGTGATACAGAGACAGGGGGCTGTCTACTCATCCACTTTCTCTGTGATACAGAGACAGGTGGCGGTCTACTCATCCCCTGAGTCTGTGATACAGAGATAGGGGGCTGTCTACTCATCCACTGAGTCTGTGATACAGGGACAGGGGGCGGTCTACTCATCCCCTGAGTGTGTGATACAGAGAAAGGGGGCGGTCTACTCATTCCCTGAGCCTGTGATACAGAGACAGGGGGCGGTCTGCTCATCCCCTGAGTCTGAGATACAGAGACAAGGGGCAGTTTACTCATCCCCTGAGTCTGTGATACAGAGACAGTGGGCGGTCTACTCATCCCCTGGGTCTGTGATAAAGAGGAAGGGGGCTGTCGACTCATCCCATGAGTCTGTGATACAGAGACAGGGGGAGGTCTACTCATCCCCTCAGTCTGTGATCCAGAGACAGGGGGCGATCTTCTCATCCACTGAGTCTGTGAAACAGAGACAGGTGACGGTCTACTCATCCACTGAGTCTGTGATACAGAGACAGGGGGCGGTCTACTCATCCCCTCAGTGTGCGATACAGAGAAAGGGAGCGGTCTACTCATCCCCTGAGTCTGTGATCCAGAGACAGGGGGCGGTCTACTCATCCCCTCAGTCTGTGATCCAGAGACAGGGGGCGATCTTCTCATCCACTGAGTCTGTGAAACAGAGACAGGTGACGGTCTACTCATCCACTGACTCTGTGATACAGAGACAGGGGGCGGTCTACTCATCCCCTGAGTCTGTGATACAGAGACAGGGGGCAGTCTGCTCATCGCCTGAGTCTGTGACACAGAGGCAGGGACTGTCTACTCATCCACTGAGTGTGTGATACCGAGACAGGGGGCGGTCTACTTATCCCCTAAATTTGTGTGACAAAGACAGGGGGCGGTCTACTTATCCCCTCATTATGTGATGCAGAGACAGGGGGCGGTCTACTCATCCCCTGACTCTGTGAGACAGAGACAGGGGGCGGTCTTCTCATCCACTGAGTCTGTGACACAGAGACAGGTGACGGTCTACTCATCCACTGACTCTGTGATACAGAGACAGGGGGCGGTCTTCTCATCCACTGAGTCTGTGACACAGAGACAGGTGACGGTCTACTCATCCCCTGAATCAATGATACAGAGACAGGGGGCGGTCTACTCATCCCCTGAGTCTGAGATACAGAGACAAGGGGCAGTTTACTCATCCCCTGGGTCTGTGATAAAGAGGAAGGGGCAGTTTACTCATCCCCTGGGTCTGTGATACAGTGACAGGGGGCGGTCTACTCATCCCCTGAGTCTGTGATACAGAGACAGGGGGCGGTCTACTCATCCCCTGAGTCTGTGATACAGAGACAGGGGGCGGTCTACTCATCCCCTCAGTTTGTGATACAGAGACAGGGGGCGGTCTACTCATCCCCTGAGTCGGTGATCCAGAGACAGGGGGCGGTCTACTCATCCCCTGAGTCTGTGATACAGAGACAGGGGGCCGTCTACTCATCCCCTCAGTTTGTGATACAGGACAGGGGGCGGTCTACTCATCCCCTGAGTCTGTGAAACAGAGACAGGAGGAAGTCTGCTCATCCCCTCAGTATGTGATACAGAGACAGGGGGCGGTCTACTCATCCCCTGAGTCTGTGAAAAAGAGACAGGGGGCAGTCTGCTCATCCCCTCAGTATGTGATACAGAGACAGGGGGCGGTCTACTCATCCACTGACTCTGTGATGCAGAGACAGGGGGCGGTCTACTCATCCCCTGAGTCTGTGATACAGAGACAGGGGGCAGTCTGCTCATCGCCTGAGTCTGTGACACAGAGACAGGGACTGTCTGCTCATCCACTGAGTCTGTGATACAGAGACAGGTGACGGTCTACTCATGCACTGACTCTGTGATACACAGACAGGGGGCATTCTCCTCATCCCCTGAATCAATGATACAGAGACAGGGGGCGGTGCACACATCCCCCGAGTCTGTGATACAGAGACAGGGGGCTGTCTACTCATTCCCTGAGTTTGTGATACAGAGACAAGGGGCGGTCTACTCATCCCCTCATTTTGTGATACAGAGACAGGGGGCGGTCTACTCATCCCCTGGTTCTCTGATAGAGACGAAGGGGGCGGTCTACTCATCCCCTGAGTCTGTGATACAGAGACAGGGGGCGGTCTACCCATCCCTGAGTCTGTGATACAGAGACAGGGGCCGGTCTACTCATCCCCTCATTTTGTGATACAGAGACAGGGGGCGGTCTACTCATCCCCTGAGTCTGTGATACAGACAGGGGGCAGTCTACTTATACCCTAAATTTGTGTTACAAAGACAGGGGGCGGTCCACTTATCCCCTCAGTATGTGACACAGAGACAGGGGGTGGTCTACTCATCCCCTGAGTCAGTGATACAGAGACAGGGGCGGTCTACTTATCCCCTCAGTTTGTGAAACAGAGACAGGGGGTGGTCTACTCATCCACTGAGTCTGTGATACAGAGACAGGGGGCAGTCTACTTATCCCCTAACTTTGTGTTACAAAGACAGGGGGCGGTCTACTTATCCCCTCATTTTGTGATACAGAGACAGGGGGTGGTCTACTCATCCCCTGAGTCAGTGATACAGAGACAGGGGCGGTCTACTTATCCCCTCAGTTTGTGAAACAGAGACAGGGGGCGGTCTACTCATCCACTGAGTTTGTGATACAGAGACAGGTGACGGTCTACTCATCCCCTGAGTCTGTGAGACAGAGACAGGGGGCAGTCTACTCATCCCCTGAATCAATGATACAGCGACAGGGGGCGGTCTACTCATCCCCCGAGTCTGTGATACAGAGACAGGGGGCGATCTACTCATCCCCCGAGTCTGTGATACAGAGACAGGGGGCGGTCTACTCATCCTCTGAGTCTGAGATACAGAGACAAGGGGCAGTTTACTCATCGCCTGGGTCTGTGATAGAGAGGAAGGGGGCAGTCTACACATCCCCTGAGTCTGTGATACAGAGAGAGGGGGCGGTCTTCTCATCCCCTCAGTTTGTGATACAGTGACAGGGGGTTGTCTACTCATCCCCTGAGTCTGTGATACAGAGACAGGGGGCGGTCTACTCATCCCCACAGTTTGTGATAATGAGACAGGGGGCGGTCTCCTCATCCCCTGAGTCTGTGATACAGAGACAGGGGGCAGTCTGCTCATCCCCTCAGTATGTGATACAGAGACAAGGGGCGGTCGACTCATCCCCTGGGTGTGTGATATAGAGGAAGGGGGCGGTGTACTCATCCCCTGAGTCTGTGGTACAGAGACAGGGGGCGGTCTACTCATCCCCCGAGTGTGTGATACTGAGACAGGGGGCGCTCTACTTATCCCCTGAGTCTGTGATACAGAGACAGGGGGCGGTCTACTCATCCCCTGAGTGTGTGATACCGAGAAAGGGGGCGGTCTACTCATTCCCTGAGCCTGTGATACAGAGACAGGGGGCGGTCTACTCATCCACTGAGTATGTGATACAGAGACAAGGGGCGGTCTACTCATCCCCTCAGTCTGTAATACAGAGACAGGGGGCGGTCTACTCATTCCCTGAGCCTGTGATACAGAGACAGGGGGCGGTCTGCTCATCCCCTCAGTATGTGATGCAGAGACAGGGGGCGGTCTACTCATCCCCTCAGTCTGTAATGCAGAGACAGGGGGCGGTCTCCTCATCCCCTGAGTCTGTGAAACAGAGACAGGGGGCGGTCTACTCATCCCCTCAGTTTGTGACACAGAGACAGGGGGCGGTATACCCATCCCCTGAGTCTGTGATACAGAGACAGGGGGCAGTCTGCTCATCCCCTCAGTATGTGATACAGAGACAGGGGGCGGTCTACTCATCCCCTGAGTCTGTGATACAGAGACAGGGGGCAGTCTGCTCATCCACTGAGTGTGTGATACAAAGACAGGGGGCGGTCTGCTTATCCCCTCAGTTTGTGATACAGAGACAGGTGACGGTCTACTCATCCACTGAGTGTGTGATACAGAGACAGGGGGCGGTCTACTCATCCCCTCAGTCTGTAATACAGAGACAGGGGGCGGTCTACTCATTCCCTGAGCCTGTGATACAGAGACAGGGGGCGGTCTGCTCATCCCCTCAGTCTGTGATACAGAGACAGGTGACGGTCTACTCATCCACTGAGTGTGTGATACAGAGACAGGGGGCGGTCTACTCATCCCCTCAGTCTGTAATACAGAGACAGGGGGCGGTCTACTCATTCCCTGAGCCTGTGATGCAGAGACAGGGGGCGATCTTCTCATCCCCTCAGTCTGTAATGCAGAGACAGGGGGCGATCTTCTCATCCACTGAGTCTGTGAAACAGAGACAGGTGACGGTCTACTCATCCACTGACTCTGTGATACAGAGACAGGGGGCGGACTACTCATCCCCTGAGTGTGTGATACAGAGACAGGGGGCAGTCTGCTCATCCCCTCAGTATGTGATGCAGAGACAGGGGGCGGTCTACTCATCCCCTAAGTCTGTGATACAGAGACAGAGGGCGGTCTCCTCATCCCCTGAGTCTGTGTTTCAGAGACAGGGGGCGGTCTACTCATCCCCTCAGTTTGTGACACAGAGACAGGGGGCGGTATACCCATCCCCTGAGTCTGTGATACAGAGACAGGGGGCAGTCTGCTCATCCCCTCAGTATGTGATACAGAGACAGGGGGCGGTCTACTCATCCCCTGAGTCTGTGATACAGAGACAGGGGGCAGTCTGCTCATCCACTGAGTGTGTGATACAAAGACAGGGGGCGGTCTGCTTATCCCCTCAGTTTGTGATACAGAGACAGGGGGCGGTCTACTCATCCACTGAGTCTGTGAAACAGAGACAGGTGACGGTCTACTCATCCACTTTCTCTGTGATACAGAGACAGGGGGCGGTCTACTCATCCCCTGAGTGTGTGATACAGAGACAGGGGGCATTCTGCTCATCCCCTCAGTATGTGATGCAGAGACAGGGGGCGATCTTCTCATCCACTGAGTGTGTGATACAGAGACACGGGGCGGTCTACTTATCCCCTAAATTTGTGTGACAAAGACAGGGGGCGGTCTACTTATCCCCTCAGTATGTGATACAGAGACAGGGGGCAGTCTGCTCATCCCCTCAGTATGTGATACAGAGACAGGGGGCGGTCTACTCATCCCCTGAGTCTGTGATACAGAGACAGGGGGCAGTCTGCTCATCCACTGAGTGTGTGATACAAAGACAGGTGACGGTCTACTCATCCCCTGAGTCTGTGAGACAGAGACAGGGGGCAGTCTACTCATCCCCTGAATCAATGATACAGCGACAGGGGGCTGTCTACTCATCCCCCGAGTCTGTGATACAGAGACAGGGGGCGATCTACTCATCCCCCGAGTCTGTGATACAGAGACAGGGGGCGGTCTACTCATCCTCTGAGTCTGAGATACAGAGACAAGGGGCAGTTTACTCATCCCCTGGGTCTGTGATAGAGAGGAAGGGGGCTGTCTACACATCCCCTGAGTCTGTGATACAGAGAGAGGGGGCGGTCTTCTCATCCCCTCAGTTTGTGATACAGTGACAGGGGGTTGTCTACTCATCCCCTGAGTCTGTGATACAGAGACAGGGGGCGGTCTACTCATCCCCACAGTTTGTGATACAGAGACAGGGGGCGGTCTCCTCATCCCCTGAGTCTGTGATACAGGGACAGGGGGCAGTCTGCTCATCCCCTCAGTATGTGATACAGAGACAAGGGGCGGTCGACTCATCCCCTGGGTCTGTGGTACAGAGACAGGGGGCGGTCTACTCATCCCCCGAGTGTGTGGTACTGAGACAGGGGGCGCTCTACTTATCCCCTGAGTCTGTGATACAGAGACAGGGGGCGGTCTACTCATCCCCTGAGTGTGTGATACCGAGAAAGGGGGCGGTCTACTCATTCCCTGAGCCTGTGATACAGAGACAGGGGGCGGTCTACTCATCCACTGAGTATGTGATACAGAGACAAGGGGCGGTCTGCTCATCCCCTCAGTATGTGATGCAGAGACAGGGGGCGGTCTACTCATCCCCTCAGTATGTGATGCAGAGACAGGGGGCGGTCTACTCATCCCCTCAGTCTGTAATACAGAGACAGGGGGCGGTCTACTCATTCCCTGAGCCTGTGATACAGAGACAGGGGGCGGTCTGCTCATCCCCTCAGTATGTGATGCAGAGACAGGGAGCGGTCTACTCATCCCCTCAGTCTGTAATGCAGAGACAGGGGGCGGTCTCCTCATCCCCTGAGTCTGTGAAACAGAGACAGGGGGTGGTCTACTCATCCCCTCAGTTTGTGACACAGAGACAGGGGGCGGTATACCCATCCCCTGAGTCTGTGATACAGAGACAGGGGGCAGTCTGCTCATCCCCTCAGTATGTGATCCAGATACAGGGGGCAGTCTGCTCATCCCCTCAGTATGTGATCCAGAGACAGGAGGCGGTCTACTCATCCCCTGAGTCTGTGATACAGAGACAGGGGGCAGTCTGCTCATCCACTGAGTGTGTGATACAAAGACAGGGGGCGGTCTGCTTATCCCCTCAGTTTGTGATACAGAGACAGGGGGCGGTCTACTCATCCAATGTGTCTGTGAAACAGAGACAGGTGACGGTCTACTCATCCACTTTCTCTGTGATACAGAGACAGGGGGCGGTCTGCTTATCCCCTCAGTTTGTGATACAGAGACAGGTGACGGTCTACTCATCCACTGAGTGTGTGATACAGAGACAGGGGGCGGTCTACTCATCCCCTCAGTCTGTAATACAGAGACAGGGGGCGGTCTACTCATTCCCTGAGCCTGTGATACAGAGACAGGGGGCGGTCTGCTCATCCCCTCAGTATGTGATGCAGAGACAGGGGGCGGTCTACTCATCCCCTCAGTCTGTAATGCAGAGACAGGGGGCGATCTTCTCATCCACTGAGTCTGTGAAACAGAGACAGGTGACGGTCTACTCATCCACTGACTCTGTGATACAGAGACAGGGGGCGGTCTACTCATCCCCTGAGTGTGTGATACAGAGACAGGGGGCAGTCTGCTCATCCCCTCAGTATGTGATGCAGAGACAGGGGGCGGTCTACTCATCCCCTAAGTCTGTGATACAGAGACATGGGGCGGTCTACTCATCCCCTCAGTTTGTGACACAGAGACAGGGGGCGGTATACACATCCCCTGAGTCTGTGATACAGAGACAGGGGGCGGTCTACTCATACCCTGAGTCTGTGATACAGAGACAGGGGGCAGTCTGCTCATCGCCTCAGTATGTGATACAGAGACAGGGGGCGGTCTACTCATCCCCTGAGTCTGTGATACAGAGACAGGGGGCGGTCTACTCATACCCTGAGTCTGTGATACAGAGACAGGGGGCAGTCTGCTCATCGCCTCAGTATGTGATACAGAGACAGGGGGCGGTCTACACATCCCCTAAGTCTGTGATACAGAGACAGAGGGCGATCTCCTCATCCCCTGAGTCTGTGTTTCAGAGACAGGGGGCGGTCTACTCATCCCCTCAGTTTGTGACACAGAGACAGGGGGCGGTATACCCATCCCCTGAGTCTGTGATACAGAGACAGGGGGCAGTCTGCTCATCCACTGAGTGTGTGATACAAAGACAGGGGGCGGTCTGCTTATCCCCTCAGTTTGTGATACAGAGACAGGGGGCGGTCTACTCATCCCCTGAGTCTGTGATGCAGAGACAGGGGGCAGTCTGCTCATCCCTTCAGTTAGTGATACAGAGACAGGGGGCGGTCTACTCATCCACTGAGTGTGTGATACAAAGACAGGGGACGGTCTACTCATCCCCTCAGTTTGTGATACAGAGACAGTGGGTGGTCTACTCATTCCCTGAATCAATGATACAGAGTCAGGGGGCGGTCTACTCATCCCCCGAGTCTATGATACAGAGACAGGGTGCGGTCTACTCATCCCCCGAGAGTGTGATACAGAGATATGGGGCGGTCTAATCATACCCTGAGTCTGTGATACAGAGAACGGGGGCGGTCAACTCATCCCCTGAGTCTGTGATACAGAGACATGGGGCCGTCTACTAATCCCCTCAGTATGTGATACAGAGACAGGGTGCGGTCTACTCATCCCCTGAGTCTGTGATACAGAGACAGGGGGCAGTCTGCTCATCCACTGAGTGTGTGATGCAAAGACAGGGGGCGGTCTGCTCATCCCCTCAGTTTGTGATACAGAGACAGGGGGCGGTCTACTCATCCCCTGAGTCTGTGATACAGAGACAGGGGGCAGTCTCCTCATCCCTTGAGTCTGTGGTCCAGAGACAGGGGGCGGTCTACTCATCCACTGAGTCTGTAATACAGAGACAGAAGGCGGACTACTCATCTCCTGAGTTTGTGATACAGAGACAGGGGACGGTCTACTCATCCCCTCAGTTTGTGATACAGAGACAGGGGGCAGTCTGCTCATCCCCTAAATTTGTGATACAGAGACAGGGGGCGGTCTACTTATCCCCTCAGTTTGTGATACAGAGACAGGGGTCGGTCTACTCATCCCCTGAGTCTGTAATACAGAGACAGAAGGCGGTCTACTCATCTCCTGAGTTTGTGATACAGAGACAGGGGACGGTCTACTCATCCCCTCAGTTTGTGATACAGAGACAGGGGGCAGTCTGCTCATCCCCTAAATTTGTGATACAGAGACAGGGGGCGGTCTCCTTATCCGCTCAGTTTGTGATACAGAGACAGGGGGCGGTCTACTCATCCCCTGAGTCTGCGATACAGAGAAAGGGGGCGGTCTTCTCATCCCCTCAGTTTGTGGTCCAGAGACAGCGGGCGGTCTACTCATCACCTGAGTCTGTGATCCAGAGACAGGGGGTGTTCTACTCATCCCCTCAGTTTGTGATACAGAGACAGCGGGCGGTCTACTCATCACCTGAGTCTGTGATACAGAGACAGGGGGCGGTCTACTCATCCCCTGAGTCTGTGATACAGAGAAAGGGGGCGGTCTTCTCATCCCCTCAGTTTGTGGTCCAGAGACAGGGGGCGGTCTACTCATCACCTGAGTCTGTGATACAGAGACTGGGGGCGGTCTACTCATCCCCCGAGTGTGTGATACAGAGACAGGGGGCGGTCTATTCATCCCCTGAGTCTGTGATGCAGACAAACGGGGCGGTCTACTCATCCCCTGAGTCTGTGATACAGAGAGAGGGGGCAGTCTGCTCATCCACTGAGTGTGTGATACAAAGACAGGGGACGGTCTACTCATCCACTGAGTCTGTGATACAGAGACAGGGGGCGGTCTACTTATCCCCTCAGTATGTGATACAGAGACAGGGGGCGGTCTATTCATCCCCTGAGTCTGTGATGCAGACAAACGGGGCGGTCTACTCATCCCCTGAGTCTGTGATACAGAGAGAGGGGGCAGTCTGCTCATCCACTGAGTGTGTGTTACAGAGACAGGGGGCGGTCTACTCATCCCCTGAGTCTGTGATACAGAGACAGGGGGCGGTCTACTCATCCCCTGTGTCTGTGAGACAGAGACAGGGGGCAGTCTGCTCATCCCCTGAATCAATGACACAGAGACAGGGGGCGGTCTACTTATCCCCTGAATCAATGATACAGAGACAGGGGGCGGTCTACTTATCCCCCGAGTCTGTGATACAGAGACAGGGGGCAGTCTACTCATCCCCTGAGTCTGTGATACAGAGACAGGGGGCAGTCTACTCATCCACTGAGTCTGTGATACAGAGACAGGTGACGGTCTAATCATCCCCTGAGTCTGTGATACAGAGACAGGAGGCGGTCTACTCATCCCCTGAGTCTGTGATACAGAGACAGGGGGCAGTCTACTCATCCCCTGAGTCTGTGATACAGAGACAGGGCGCGGTCTACTCATCCCCCGAGTCCATGAGACAGAGACAGGGGGTGGTCTACTCATCCCCCGAGAGTGTGATACAGAGACATGGGGCGGTCTACTCATACCCTGAGTCTGTGATACAGAGACAGGGGGCAGTCTGCTCATCGCCTCAGTATGTGATTCAGAGACAGGGGGCGGTCTACTCATCCCCTGAGTCTGTGAGACAGAGACAGGGGGCGGTCTACTCATCCCCTAAGTCTGTGATACAGAGACAGAGGGCGATCTCCTCATCCCCTGAGTCTGTGTTTCAGAGACAGGGGGCGGTCTACTCATCCCCTCAGTTTGTGACACAGAGACAGGGGGCGGTATACCCATCCCCTGAGTCTGTGATACAGAGACAGGGGGCAGTCTGCTCATCCACTGAGTGTGTGATACAAAGACAGGGGGCGGTCTGCTTATCCCCTCAGTTTGTGATACAGAGACAGGGGGCGGTCTACTCATCCCCTGAGTCTGTGATGCAGAGACAGGGGGCAGTCTGCTCATCCCTTCAGTTAGTGATACAGAGACAGGGGGCGGTCTACTCATCCACTGAGTGTGTGATACAAAGACAGGGGACGGTCTACTCATCCCCTCAGTTTGTGATACAGAGACAGTGGGTGGTCTACTCATTCCCTGAATCAATGATACAGAGTCAGGGGGCGGTCTACTCATCCCCCGAGTCTATGATACAGAGACAGGGTGCGGTCTACTCATCCCCCGAGAGTGTGATACAGAGATATGGGGCGGTCTAATCATACCCTGAGTCTGTGATACAGAGAACGGGGGCGGTCAACTCATCCCCTGAGTCTGTGATACAGAGACATGGGGCGGTCTACTAATCCCCTCAGTATGTGATACAGAGACAGGGGGCGGTCTACTCATCCCCTGAGTCTGTGATACAGAGACAGGGGGCAGTCTGCTCATCCACTGAGTGTGTGATGCAAAGACAGGGGGCGGTCTGCTCATCCCCTCAGTTCGTGATACAGAGACAGGGGGCGGTCTACTCATCCCCTGAGTCTGTGATACAGAGACATGGGGCAGTCTCCTCATCCCTTGAGTCTGTGGTCCAGAGACAGGGGGCGGTCTACTCATCCACTGAGTCTGTAATACAGAGACAGAAGGCGGTCTACTCATCTCCTGAGTTTGTGATACAGAGACAGGGGACGGTCTACTCATCCCCTCAGTTTGTGATACAGAGACAGGGGGCAGTCTGCTCATCCCCTAAATTTGTGATACAGAGACAGGGGGCGGTCTCCTTATCCCCTCAGTTTGTGATACAGAGACAGGGGTCGGTCTACTCATCCCCTGAGTCTGTAATACAGAGACAGAAGGCGGTCTACTCATCTCCTGAGTTTGTGATACAGAGACAGGGGACGGTCTACTCATCCCCTCAGTTTGTGATACAGAGACAGGGGGCAGTCTGCTCATCCCCTAAATTTGTGATACAGAGACAGGGGGCGGTCTCCTTATCCGCTCAGTTTGTGATACAGAGACAGGGGGCGGTCTACTCATCCCCTGAGTCTGTGATACAGAGAATGGGGGCGGTCTTCTCATCCCCTCAGTTTGTGGTCCAGAGACAGGGGGCGGTCTACTCATCACCTGAGTCTGTGATACAGAGACAGGGGGCGGTCTACTCATTCCCTGAGTCTGTGATCCAGAGAAAGGGGGCGGTCTACTCATCCACTGAGTCTGTAATACAGGGACAGAAGGCGGTCTACTCATCCCCTCAGTTTGTGGTCCAGAGACAGGGGGCGGTCTCCTCATCCACTGAGTCTGTAATACAGGGACAGAAGGCGGTCTACTCATCTCCTGAGTTTGTGATACAGAGACAGGGGACGGTCTACTCATCCCCTCAGTTTGTGATACAGAGACAGGGGGCAGTCTGCTCATCCCCTAAATTTGTGATACAGAGACAGGGGGCGGTCTCCTTATCCCCTCAGTTTGTGATACAGAGACAGGGGGCGGTCTACTCATCCCCTGAGTCTGTGATCCAGAGACAGGGGGTGTTCTACTCATCCCCTCAGTTTGTGATACAGAGACAGCGGGCGGTCTACTCATCACCTGAGTCTGTGATACAGAGACAGGGGGCGGTCTACTCATCCCCTGAGTCTGTGATACAGAGACAGGGGGCGGTCTATTCATCCCCTGAGTCTGTGATGCAGACAAACGGGGCGGTCTACTCATCCCCTGAGTCTGTGATACAGAGAGAGGGGGCAGTCTGCTCATCCACTGAGTGTGTGAGACAGAGACAGGGGGCGTTCTGCTTATCCCCTCAGTTTGTGATACAGAGACAGGGGGCGGTCTACTCATCCCCTGAATCAATGATACAGAGACAGGGGGCGGTCTACTCATCCCCCGAGTCTGTGATACAGAGACAGGGGGCGATCTACTCATCCCCTGAGTCTGTGATACAGAGACAGGGGGCGGTCTACTCATCCCCTGAGTCTGAGATACAGAGACAAGGGGCAGTTTACTCATCCCCTGGGTCTGTGATAGAGAGGAAGGGGGCGGTCTACACATCCCCTGAGTCTGTGATACAGTGAGAGGGGGCGATCTTCTCATCCCCTCAGTTTGTGATACAGTGACAGGGGGTTGTCTACTCATCCCCTGAGTCTGTGATACAGAGACAGGGGGCGGTCTACTCATCCCCTCAGTTTGTGATACAGAGACAGGGGGCGGTCTCCTCATCCCCTGAGTCTGTGATGCAGAGACAGGGGGCAGTCTGCTCATCCCCTCAGTATGTGATACAGAGACAAGGGGCGGTCTACTCATCCCCTGGGTCTGTGATATAGAGGAAGGGGGCGGTGTACTCATCCCCTGAGTCTGTGATACAGAGACAGGGGGCGGTCTACTCATCCCCCGAGTGTGTGATACTGAGACAGGGGGCGCTCTACTTATCCCCTGAGTCTGTGATACAGAGAAAGGGGGCAGTCTGCTCATCCCCTGAGTGTGTGATACAGAGACAGGGGGCAGTCTGCTCATCCCCTCAGAATGTGATGCAGAGACAGGGGGCGGTCTACTCATCCCCTTAATCTGTAATACAGAGACAGGGGGCGATCTTCTCATCCACTGACTCTGTGAAACAGAGACAGGTGACGGTCTACTCATCCACTGACTCTGTGATACAGAGACAGGGGGCGGTCTACTCATCCACTGAGTGTATGATACAGTGACAGGGGGCAGTCTGCTCCTCCCCTCAGTATGTGATGCAGAGACAGGGGGCGGTCTACTCATCCCCTCAGTCTGTGATACAGAGACAGGGGGCGATCTTCTCATCCACTGAGTCTATGAAACAGAGACAGGTGACGGTCTACTCATCCACTGACACTGTGATACAGAGACAGGGACTGTCTACTCATCCACTGAGTGTGTGATACAGAGACAGGGGGCGGTCTACTTATCCCCTAAATTTGTGTGACAAAGACAGGGGGCGGTCTACTTATCCCCTCAGTATGTGATACAGAGACAGGGGGCGGTCTACTCATCCCCTGACTCTGTGAGACAGAGACAGGGGGCGGTCTTCTCATCCACTGTGTCTTTGACACAGAGACAGGTGACGTTCTACTCATCCCCTGAATCAATGATCCAGAGACAGGGGGCGGTCTACTCTATCCCCTGAGTGTGAGATACAGAGACAGGGGGCGGTCTACTCATCCCCTGAGTCTGAGATACAGACACAAGGGGCAGTTTACTCATCTCCTGAGTCTGTGATACAGAGACAGGGGGCAGTCTGCTCATCCCCTCAGTATGTGATACAGAGACAGGGGGCGGTCTACTCATCCCCTGGGTCTGTGATATAGAGGAAGGGGGCGGTGTACTCATCCCCTGAGTCTGTGATACAGAGACAGGGTGCGGTCTACTCATCCCCCGAGTGTGTGATACTGAGACAGGGGGCGCTCTACTCATCCCCAGGGTCTGTGATACAGAGATAGGGGGCGGTCTACTCATCCACTGAGTCTGTGAGACAGAGACAGGGGGCGTTCTGCTTATCCCCTCAGTTTGTGATACAGAGACAGGGGGCGGTCTACTCATCCCCTGATTCTGTGATACAGAGACAGGGGGCAGTCTGCTCATCCCCTCAGTTTGTGATACAGAGACAGCGGGCGGTCTACTCATCCCCTGAGTCTGTGATGCAGAGACAGGGGGCAGTCTGCTCATCCCCTCAGTTTGTGATACAGAGACAGGGGGCGGTCGACTCATCCCCTGAGTCTTTGATACAGAGACAGGGGGCAGTCTGCTCATCCACTGAGTGTGTGATACAAAGACAGGGGACGGTCTACTCATCCCCTCAGTTTGTGATACAGAGACAGGGGGCGGTCTACTCATCCCCTAAATTTGTGAAACAGAGACAGGGGGCGGTCTACTTATCCCCTCAGTATGTGATACAGAGACAGGGGGTGGTCTACTCATCCCCTGAGTCTTTGATACAGAGACAGGGGCCGGTCTACCCATCCACTGAGTCTGTGATGCCTCGACAGGGGGCGGTCTACTCATTCCCTGAATCAATGATACAGAGTCAGGGGGCGGTCTACTCATCCCCTGGGTCTGTGATAGAGAGGAAGGGGGCGGTCTACTCATCCCCTGAGTCTGTGATACAGAGACAGGGGGCGGTCTACTCATCCCCTCAGTTTGTGATACAGTGACAGGGGGCGGTCTACTCATCCCCTGAGTCAGTGATACAGAGACAGGGGCGGTCTACTTATCCACTGAGTTTGTGATACAGAGACAGGTGACGGTCTACTCATCCCCTGAGTCTGTGAGACAGAGACAGGGGGCAGTCTACTCATCCCCTGAATCAATGATACAGAGACAGGGGGCGGTCTACTCATCCCCCGAGTCTGTGATACAGAGACAGGGGGCGATCTACTCATCCCCCGAGTCTGTGATACAGAGACAGGGGGCGGTCGACTCATCACCTGAGTCTGAGATACAGAGACAAGGGGCAGTTTACTCATCCCCTGGGTCTGTGATAGAGAGGAAGGGGGCGGTCTACACATCCCCTCAGTTTGTGATACAGAGACAGGGCGCGGTCTCCTCATCCCCTGAGTCTGTGATGCAGAGACAGGGGGCAGTCTGCTCATCCCCTCAGTATGTGATACAGAGACAAGGGGCGGTCTACTCATCCCCTGGGTCTGTGATATAGAGGAAGGGGGCGGTGTACTCATCCCCTGAGTCTGTGATACAGAGACAGGGGGCGGTCTACTCATCCCCCGAGTGTGTGATACTGAGACAGGGGGCGCTCTACTTATCCCCTGAGTCTGTGATACAGAGAAAGGGGTCGGTCTACTCATTCCCTGAGTGTGTGATACAGAGACAGGGGGCAGTCTGCTCATCCCCTGAGTGTGTGATACAGAGACAGGGGGCAGTCTGCTCATCCCCTCAGAATGTGATGCAGAGACAGGGGGCGGTCTACTCATCCCCTTAATCTGTAATACAGAGACAGGGGGCGATCTTCTCATCCACTGACTCTGTGAAACAGAGACAGGTGACGGTCTACTCATCCACTGACTCTGTGATACAGAGACAGGGGGCGGTCTACTCATCCCCTGAGTGTATGATACAGTGACAGGGGGCAGTCTGCTCATCCCCTCAGTATGTGATGCAGAAACAGGGGGCGGTCTACTCATCCCCTCAGTCTGTGATACAGAGACAGGGGGCGATCTTCTCATCCACTGAGTCTATGAAACAGAGACAGGTGACGGTCTACTCATCCACTGACACTGTGATACAGAGACAGGGACTGTCTACTCATCCACTGAGTGTGTGATACAGAGACAGGGGGCGGTCTACTTATCCCCTAAATTTGTGTGACAAAGACAGGGGGCGGTCTACTTATCACCTCAGTATGTGATACAGAGACAGGGGGCGGTCTACTCATCCCCAGACTCTGTGAGACAGAGACAGGGGGCGGTCTTCTCATCCACTGTGTCTTTGACACAGAGACAGGTGACGTTCTACTCATCCCCTGAATCAATGATCCAGAGACAGGGGGCGGTCTACTCATCCCCTGAGTGTGAGATACAGAGACAGGGGGCGGTCTACTCATCCCCTGAGTCTGAGATACAGAGACAAGGGGCAGTTTACTCATCTCCTGAGTCTGTGATACAGAGACAGGGGGCGGTCTACTCATCCCCTCAGTTTGTGATACAGTGACAGGGGGCGGTCTACTCATCCCCTGAGTCTGTGCTACAGAGACAGGGGGCGGTCTACTCATCCCCTGAGTCTGTGATACAGAGACAGGGGGCGGTCTACTCATCCCCTCAGTTTGTGATGCAGAGACAGGGGGCGGTCTACTCATCCCCTGAGTCTGTGAAACAGAGACAGGGGGCAGTCTGCTCATCCCCTCAGTATGTGATACAGAGACAGGGGGCGGTCTACTCATCCCCTGGGTCTGTGATATAGAGGAAGGGGGCGGTGTACTCATCCCCTGAGTCTGTGATACAGAGATAGGGGGCGGTCTACTCATCCACTGAGTCTGTGAGACAGAGACAGGGGGCGTTCTGCTTATCCCCTCAGTTTGTGATACAGAGACAGGGGGCGGTCTACTCATCCCCTGATTCTGTGATACAGAGACAGGGGGCAGTCTGCTCATCCCCTCAGTTTGTGATACAGAGACAGCGGGCGGTCTTCTCATCCCCTGAGTCTGTGATGCAGAGACAGGGGGCAGTCTGCTCATCCCCTCAGTTTGTGATACAGAGACAGGGGGCGGTCGACTCATCCCCTGAGTCTTTGATACAGAGACAGGGGGCAGTCTGCTCATCCACTGAGTCTGTGATACAAAGACAGGGGACGGTCTACTCATCCCCTCAGTTTGTGATACAGAGACAGGGGGCGGTCTACTCATCCCCTAAATTTGTGAAACAGAGACAGGGGGCGGTCTACTTATCCCCTCAGTATGTGATACAGAGACAGGGGGTGGTCTACTCATCCCCTGAGTCTTTGATACAGAGACAGGGGCCGGTCTACCCATCCACTGAGTCTGTGATGCCTCGACAGGGCGCGGTCTACTCATTCCCTGAATCAATGATACAGAGTCAGGGGGCGGTCTACTCATCCCCTGGGTCTGTGATAGAGAGGAAGGGGGCGGTCTACTCATCCCCTGAGTCTGTGATACAGAGACAGGGCGGTCTACTTATCCACTGAGTTTGTGATACAGAGACAGGTGACGGTCTACTCATCCCCTGAGTCTGTGAGACAGAGACAGGGGGCAGTCTACTCATCCCCTGAATCAATGATACAGAGACAGGGGGCGGTCTACTCATCCCCAGAGTCTGTGATACAGAGACAGGGGGCGATCTACTCATCCCGCGAGTCTGTGATACAGAGACAGGGGGCGGTCGACTCATCACCTGAGTCTGAGATACAGAGACAAGGGGCAGTTTACTCATCCCCTGGGTCTGTGATAGAGAGGAAGGGGGCGGTCTACACATCCCCTCAGTTTGTGATACAGAGACAGGGGGCGGTCTCCTCATCCCCTGAGTCTGTGATGCAGAGACAGGGGGCAGTCTGCTCATCCCCTCAGTATGTGATACAGAGACAAGGGGCGGTCTACTCATCCCCTGGGTCTGTGATATAGAGGAAGGGGGCGGTGTACTCATCCCCTGAGTGTGTGATACTGAGACAGGGGGCGCTCTACTTATCCCCTGAGTCTGTGATACAAAGAAAGGGGGCGGTCTACTCATTCCCTGAGCCTGTGATACAGAGACAGGGGGCGAACTACTCATCCCCTGAGTGTGTGATACAGAGACAGGGGGCGGTCTACTCATCCCCTCAGTTTGTGATACAGTGACAGGGGGCGGTCTACTCATCCCCTGAGTCAGTGATACAGAGACAGGGGCGGTCTACTTATCCCCTCAGTTTGTGAAACAGAGACAGGGGGCGGTCTACTCATCCACTGAGTTTGTGATACAGAGACAGGTGACGGTCTACTCATCCCCTGAGTCTGTGAGACAGAGACAGGGGGCAGTCTACTCATCCCCTGAATCAATGATACAGAGACAGGGGGCGGTCTACTCATCCCCCGAGTCTGTGATACAGAGACAGGGGGCGATCTACTCATCCCCCGAGTCTGTGATACAGTGAGAGGGGGCGATCTTCTCATCCCCTCAGTTTGTGATACAGAGACAGGGGGCGATCTACTCATCCCCCGAGTCTGTGATACAGTGAGAGGGGGCGGTCTACTCATCCCCTGGGTCTGTGATATAGAGGAAGGGTGCGGTGTACTCATCCCCTGAGTCTGTGATACAGAGACAGGGGGCGGTCTACTCATCCCCCGAGTGTGTGATACTGAGACAGGGGGCGATCTGCTCATCCCCTCAGAATGTGATGCAGAGACAGGGGGCGGTCTACTCATTCCCTGAGCCTGTGATACAGAGACAGGGGGCGATCTGCTCATCCCCTGAGTGTGTGATACAGAGACAGGGGGCAGTCTGCTCATCCCCTCAGAATGTGATGCAGAGACAGGGGGCGGTCTACTCATCCCCTTAATCTGTAATACAGAGACAGGGGGCGATCTTCTCATCCAGTGAGTCTGTGAAACAGAGACAGGTGACGGTCTACTCATCCACTGACTCTGTGATACAGAGACAGGGGTCGGTCTACTCATCCCCTGAGTGTGTGATACAGAGACAGGGGGCAGTCTGCTCATCCCCTCAGTATGTGATGCAGAGACAGGGGGCGGTCTACTCATCCCCTCAGTCTGTGATACAGAGACAGGGGGCGATCTTCTCATCCACTGAGTCTGTGAAACAGAGACAGGTGACGGTCTACTCATTCACTGACACTGTGATACAGAGACAGGGACTGTCTACTCATCCCCTGAGTCTGTGATACAGAGACAGGGGGCGGTCTACTCATCCCCTCAGTTTGTGATGCAGAGACAGGGGGCGGTCTACTCGTCCCCTGAGTCTGTGAAACAGAGACAGGGGGCAGTCTGCTCATCCCCTCAGTATGTGATACAGAGACAGGGGGCGGTCTACTCATCCCCTGGGTCTGTGATATAGAGGAAGGGGGCGGTGTACTCATCCCCTGAGTCTGTGATACAGAGACAGGGGGCGGTCTACTCATCCCCCGAGTGTGTGATACTGAGACAGGGGGCGCTCTACTCATCCCCTGAGTCTGTGATACAGAGATAGGGGGCGGTCTACTCATCCACTGAGTCTGTCATACAGAGACAGGGGGCGGTCTACTCATCACCTGAGTGTGTGATACAGAGAAAGGGGGTGGTCTACTCATTCCCTGAGCCTGTGATACAGAGACAGGGGGCGGTCTACACATCCCCTGAGTGTGTGATACAGAGACAGTGGGCAGTCTGCTCATCCCCTCTGTATGTGATGCAGAGACAGGGGGCGGTCAACTCATCCCCTCAGTCTGTGATCCAGAGACAGGGGGCGATCTTCTCATCCACTGAGTCTGTGAAACAGAGACAGGTGACGGTCTACTCATCCACTGACTCTGTGATACAGAGACAGGGGGCGGTCTACTCATCCCCAGAGTCTGTGATACAGAGACAGGGGGCAGCCTGCTCATCGCCTGAGTCTGTGACACAGAGACAGGGACTGTCTACTCATCCACTGAGTGTGTGATACAGAGACAGGGGGCGGTCTACTTATCCCCTAAATTTGTGTGACAAAGACAGGGGGCGGTCTACTTATCCCCTCATTATGTGATGCAGAGACAGGGGGCGGTCTACTCATCCCCTGACTCTGTGAGACAGAGACAGGGGGCGGTCTTCTCATCCACTGAGTCTGTGACACAGAGACAGGTGACGGTCTACTCATCCACTGACTCTGTGATACAGAGACTGGGGGTGGTCTTCTCATCCACTGAGTCTGTGACACAGAGACAGGTGACTGTCTACTCATCCCCTGAATCAATGATACAGAGACAGGGGGCGGTCTACTCATCCCCTGAGTCTGAGATACAGAGACAGGGGGCGGTCTACTCATCCCCTCAGTTTGTGATACAGTGACAGGGGGCGGTCTACTCATCCCCTCAGTTTGTGATACAGAGACAGGGGGCGGTCTACTCATCCCCTGATTCTGTGATCCAGAGACAGGGGGCGGTCTACTCATCCCCTCAGTCTGTGATACAGAGACAGGGGGCGGTCTACTCATCCCCTCAGTTTGTGATACAGAGACAGGGGGCGGTCTACTCATCCCCTGAGTCTGTGAAACAGAGACAGGGGGCAGTCTGCTCATCCCCTCAGTATGTGATACAGAGACAGGGGGCGGTCTACTCATCCCCTCAGTTTGTGATACAGTGACAGGGGGCGGTCTACTCATCCCCTGAGTCAGTGATACAGAGACAGGGCGGTCTACTTATCCACTGAGTTTGTGATACAGAGACAGGTGACGGTCTACTCATCCCCTGAGTCTGTGAGACAGAGACAGGGGGCAGTCTACTCATCCCCTGAATCAATGATACAGAGACAGGGGGCGGTCTACTCATCCCCAGAGTCTGTGATACAGAGACAGGGGGCGATCTACTCATCCCCCGAGTCTGTGATACAGAGACAGGGGGCGGTCGACTCATCACCTGAGTCTGAGATACAGAGACAAGGGGCAGTTTACTCATCCCCTGGGTCTGTGATAGAGAGGAAGGGGGCAGTCTACACATCCCCTCAGTTTGTGATACAGAGACAGGGGGCGGTCTCCTCATCCCCTGAGTCTGTGATGCAGAGACAGGGGGCAGTCTGCTCATCCCCTCAGTATGTGATACAGAGACAAGGGGCGGTCTACTCATCCCCTGGGTCTGTGATATAGAGGAAGGGGGCGGTGTACTCATCCCCTGAGTGTGTGATACTGAGACAGGGGGCGCTCTACTTATCCCCTGAGTCTGTGATACAAAGAAAGGGGGCGGTCTACTCATTCCCTGAGCCTGTGATACAGAGACAGGGGGCGAACTACTCATCCCCTGAGTGTGTGATACAGAGACAGGGGGCGGTCTACTCATCCCCTCAGTTTGTGATACAGTGACAGGGGGCGGTCTACTCATCCCCTGAGTCAGTGATACAGAGACAGGGGCGGTCTACTTATCCCCTCAGTTTGTGAAACAGAGACAGGGGGCGGTCTACTCATCCACTGAGTTTGTGATACAGAGACAGGTGACGGTCTACTCATCCCCTGAGTCTGTGAGACAGAGACAGGGGGCAGTCTACTCATCCCCTGAATCAATGATACAGAGACAGGGGGCGGTCTACTCATCCCCCGAGTCTGTGATACAGAGACAGGGGGCGATCTACTCATCCCCCGAGTCTGTGATACAGTGAGAGGGGGCGATCTTCTCATCCCCTCAGTTTGTGATACAGAGACAGGGGGCGATCTACTCATCCCCCGAGTCTGTGATACAGTGAGAGGGGGCGGTCTACTCATCCCCTGGGTCTGTGATATAGAGGAAGGGTGCGGTGTACTCATCCCCTGAGTCTGTGATACAGAGACAGGGGGCGGTCTACTCATCCCCCGAGTGTGTGATACTGAGACAGGGGGCGATCTGCTCATCCCCTCAGAATGTGATGCAGAGACAGGGGGCGGTCTACTCATTCCCTGAGCC
Source organism: Heterodontus francisci (assembly GCF_036365525.1). NCBI lineage: Eukaryota > Metazoa > Chordata > Chondrichthyes > Heterodontiformes > Heterodontidae > Heterodontus > Heterodontus francisci. The sequence goes on from NC_090395.1 coordinate 2,862,153, forward strand.
TGTGATACAGAGACAGGGGGCGATCTGCTCATCCCCTGAGTGTGTGATACAGAGACAGGGGGCAGTCTGCTCATCCCCTCAGAATGTGATGCAGAGACAGGGGGCGGTCTACTCATCCCCTTAATCTGTAATACAGAGACAGGGGGCGATCTTCTCATCCAGTGAGTCTGTGAAACAGAGACAGGTGACGGTCTACTCATCCACTGACTCTGTGATACAGAGACAGGGGTCGGTCTACTCATCCCCTGAGTGTGTGATACAGAGACAGGGGGCAGTCTGCTCATCCCCTCAGTATGTGATGCAGAGACAGGGGGCGGTCTACTCATCCCCTCAGTCTGTGATACAGAGACAGGGGGCGATCTTCTCATCCACTGAGTCTGTGAAACAGAGACAGGTGACGGTCTACTCATTCACTGACACTGTGATACAGAGACAGGGACTGTCTACTCATCCACTGAGTGTGTGATACAGAGACAGGGGGCGGTCTACTTATCCCCTAAATTTGTGTGACAAAGAAAGGGGGCGGTCTACCTATCCCCTCAGTATGTGACACAGAGACAGGTGACGTTCTACTCATCCCCTGAATCAATGATCCAGAGACAGGGGGCGGTCTACTCATCCCCTGAGTGTGAGATACAGAGACAGGGGGCGGTCTACTCATCCCCTGAGTCTGAGATACAGAGACAAGGGGCAGTTTACTCATCCCCTGAGTCTGTGATGCAGAGACAGGGGGCGGTCTACTCATCCCCTCAGTTTGTGATACAGTGACAGGGGGCGGTCTACTCATCCCCTGAGTCTGTGATACAGAGACAGGGGGCGGTCTACTCATCCCCTGAGTCTGTGATACAGAGACAGGGGGCGGTCTACTCATCCCCTCAGTTTGTGATGCAGAGACAGGGGGCGGTCTACTCGTCCCCTGAGTCTGTGAAACAGAGACAGGGGGCAGTCTGCTCATCCCCTCAGTATGTGATACAGAGACAGGGGGCGGTCTACTCATCCCCTGGGTCTGTGATATAGAGGAAGGGGGCGGTGTACTCATCCCCTGAGTCTGTGATACAGAGACAGGGGGCGGTCTACTCATCCCCCGAGTGTGTGATACTGAGACAGGGGGCGGTCTACTCATCCCCTGAGTCTGTGATATAGAGGAAGGGGGCGGTGTACTCATCCCCTGAGTCTGTGATACAGAGACAGGGGGCGGTCTACTCATCCCCCGAGTGTGTGATACTGAGACAGGGGGCGCTCTACTCATCCCCTGAGTCTGTGATACAGAGATAGGGGGCGGTCTACTCATCCACTGAGTCTGTCATACAGAGACAGGGGGCGGTCTACTCATCACCTGAGTGTGTGATACAGAGAAAGGGGGTGGTCTACTCATTCCCTGAGCCTGTGATACAGAGACAGGGGGCGGTCTACACATCCCCTGAGTGTGTGATACAGAGACAGTGGGCAGTCTGCTCATCCCCTCAGTATGTGATGCAGAGACAGGGGGCGGTCAACTCATCCCCTCAGTCTGTGATCCAGAGACAGGGGGCGATCTTCTCATCCACTGAGTCTGTGAAACAGAGACAGGTGACGGTCTACTCATCCACTGACTCTGTGATACAGAGACAGGGGGCGGTCTACTCATCCCCAGAGTCTGTGATACAGAGACAGGGGGCAGCCTGCTCATCGCCTGAGTCTGTGACACAGAGACAGGGACTGTCTACTCATCCACTGAGTGTGTGATACAGAGACAGGGGGCGGTCTACTTATCCCCTAAATTTGTGTGACAAAGACAGGGGGCGGTCTACTTATCCCCTCATTATGTGATGCAGAGACAGGGGGCGGTCTACTCATCCCCTGACTCTGTGAGACAGAGACAGGGGGCGGTCTTCTCATCCACTGAGTCTGTGACACAGAGACAGGTGACGGTCTACTCATCCACTGACTCTGTGATACAGAGACAGGGGGTGGTCTTCTCATCCACTGAGTCTGTGACACAGAGACAGGTGACGGTCTACTCATCCCCTGAATCAATGATACAGAGACAGGGGGCGGTCTACTCATCCCCTGAGTCTGAGATACAGAGACAGGGGGCGGTCTACTCATCCCCTCAGTTTGTGATACAGTGACAGGGGGCGGTCTACTCATCCCCTCAGTTTGTGATACAGAGACAGGGGGCGGTCTACTCATCCCCTGATTCTGTGATCCAGAGACAGGGGGCGGTCTACTCATCCCCTGAGTCTGTGATACAGAGACAGGGGGCGGTCTACTCATCCCCTCAGTTTGTGATACAGAGAAAGGGGGCGGTCTACTCATCCCCTGAGTCTGTGAAACAGAGACAGGGGGCAGTCTGCTCATCCCCTCAGTATGTGATACAGAGACAGGGGGCGGTCTACTCATCCCCTGGGTCTGTGATATAGAGGAAGGGGGCGGTGTACTCATCCCCTGAGTCTGAGATACAGAGACAGGGTGCGGTCTACTCATCCCCCGAGTGTGTGATACTGAGACAGGGGGCGCTCTACTCATCCCCTGAGTCTGTGATTCAGAGATGGGGGACGGTCTACTCATCCACTGAGTCTGTGATACAGAGACAGGGGGCGGTCTACTCATCCCCTGAGTGTGTGATACAGAGAAAGTGGGCGGTCTACTCATTCCCTGAGCCTGTGATACAGAGACAGGGGGCGGTCTACTCATCCCCTGAGTGTGTGATACAGAGACAGTGGGCAGTCTGCTCATCCCCTCAGTCTGTGATCCAGAGACAGGGGGCGATCTTCTCATCCACTGAGTCTGTGAAACAGAGACAGGTGACGGTCTACTCATCCACTGAGTGTGAGATACAGAGACAGGGGGCGGTCTACTCATCCCCTGAGTCTGTGATACAGAGACAGGGGGCAGTCTGCTCATCGCCTGAGTCTGTGACACAGAGGCAGGGACTGTCTACTCATCCACTGAGTGTGTGATACAGAGACAGGGGGCGGTCTACTTATCCCCTAAATTTGTGTGACAAAGACAGGGGGCGGTCTACTTATCCCCTCATTATGTGATGCAGAGACAGGGGGCGGTCTTCTCATCCACTGAGTCTGTGACACAGAGACAGGTGACGGTCTCCTCATCCACTGACTCTGTGATACAGAGACAGGGGGCGGTCTTCTCATCCCCTGAGTCTGAGATACAGAGACAAGGGCCAGTTTACTCATCCCCTGGGTCTGTGATAAAGAGGAAGGGGGCGGTCTACTCATCCCCTGAGTCTGTGATCCAGAGACAGGGGGCGGTCTATTCATCCCCTCAGTTTGTGATACAGTGACAGGGGGCGGTCTACTCATCCCCTGAGTCTGTGATACAGAGACAGGGGGCGGTCTACTCATCCCCTGAGTCTGTGATACAGAGACAGGGGGCGGTCTACTCATCCCCTCAGTTTGTGATACAGAGACAGGGGGCGGTCTACTCATCCCCTGAGTTTGTGATCCAGAGACAGGGGGCGGTCTACTCATCCCCTGAGTCTGAGATACAGAGACAAGGGCCAGTTTACTCATCCCCTGGGTCTGTGATAAAGAGGAAGGGGGCGGTCTACTCATCCCCTGAGTCTGTGATACAGAGACAGGGGGCGGTCTACTCATCCCCTGAGTCTGTGATACAGAGACAGGGGGCGGTCTACTCATCCCCTCAGTTTGTGATACAGAGACAGGGGGCGGTCTACTCATCCCCTGAGTCTGTGATCCAGAGACAGGGGGCGGTCTACTCATCCCCTGAGTCTGTGATACAGAGACAGGGGGCGGTCTACTCATCCACTCAGTTTGTGATACAGAGACAGGGGGCGGTCTACTCATCACCTGAGTCTGTGAAACAGAGACAGGGGGCAGTCTGCTCATCCCCTCAGTATGTGATACAGAGACAGGGGGCGGTCTTCTCATCCCCTGAGTCTGTGATACAGAGACAGGGGGCAGTCTGCTCATCCCCTCAGTATGTGATACAGAGACAGGGGGTGGTCTACTCATCCCCTGAGTCTGTGAAACAGAGAGAGGGGGCTGTCTGCTCATCCCCTCAGTTTGTGATACAGAGACAGGGGGCGGTCTACTCATCCCCTGAATCTGAGATAAAGACACAAGGGGCAGTTTACTCATCCCCTGGGTCTGTGATGGAGACGAAGGGGGCGGTCTACTCATCCCCTGAGTCTGTGATACAGAGACAGGGGGCGGTCTACTCATCCCGTGAGTCTGTGATACAGAGACAGGGGCCGGTCTACTCATCCCCTCATTTTGTGATACAGAGACAGGGGGCGTTCTACTCATCCCCTGAGTCTGTGATACAGAGACAGGGGGCAGTCTACTTATCCCCTAAATTTGTGTTACAAAGACAGGGGGCGGTCCACTTATCCCCTCAGTATGTGATACAGAGACAGGGGGTGGTCTACTCATCCCCTGAGTCAGTGATACAGAGACAGGGGCGGTCTACTTATCCCCTCAGTTTGTGAAACAGAGACAGGGGGTGGTCTACTCATCCACTGAGTCTGTGATACAGAGACAGGGGGCAGTCTACTTATCCCCTAAATTTGTGTTACAAAGACAGGGGGCGGTCCACTTATCCCCTCAGTATGTGATACAGAGACAGGGGGTGGTCTACTCATCCCCTTAGTCAGTGATACAGAGACAGGGGCGGTCTACTTATCCCCTCAGTTTGTGAAACAGAGACAGGGGGCGGTCTACTCATCCACTGAGTTTGTGATACAGAGACAGGTGACGGTCTACTCATCCCCTGAGTCTGTGAGACAGAGACAGGGGGCAGTCTACTCATCCCCTGAATCAATGATACAGCGACAGGGGGCTGTCTACTCATCCCCCGAGTCTGTGATACAGAGACAGGGGGCGATCTACTCATCCCCCGAGTCTGTGATACAGAGACCGGGGGCGGTCTACTCATCCCCTGAGTCTGAGATACAGAGACAAGGGGCAGTTTACTCATCCCCTGGGTCTGTGATAGAGAGGAAGGGGGCAGTCTACACATCCCCTGAGTCTGTGATACAGAGAGAGGGGGCGTTCTACTCATCCTCTCAGTTTGTGATACAGTGACAGGGGGTTGTCTACTCATCCCCTGAGTCTGTGATACAGAGACAGGGGGCGGTCTACTCATCCCCACAGTTTGTGATACAGAGACAGGGGGCGGTCTCCTCATCCCCTGAGTCTGTGATACAGAGACAGGGGGCAGTCTGCTCATCCCCTCAGTATGTGATACAGAGACAAGGGGCGGTCTGCTCATCCCCTCAGTATGTGATGCAGAGACAGGGGGCGGTCTACTCATCCCCTCAGTCTGTAATGCAGAGACAGGGGGCGGTCTACTCATTCCCTGATCCTGTGATACATAGACAGGGGGCGGTCTGCTCATCCCCTCAGTATGTGATGCAGAGACAGGGGGCGGTCTACTCATCCCCTCAGTCTGTAATGCAGAGACAGGGGGCGATCTTCTCATCCACTGAGTCTGTGAAACAGAGACAGGTGACGGTCTACTCATCCACTGACTCTGTGATACAGAGACAGGGGGCGGTCTACTCATCCCCTCAGTTTGTGATACAGTGACAGGGGGCGGTCTACTCATCCCCTGAGTCTGTGATACAGAGACAGGGGGCGGTCTACTCATCCCCTGAGTCTGTGATACAGAGACAGGGGGCGGTCTACTCATCCCCTCAGTTTGTGATGCAGAGACAGGGGGCGGTCTACTCATCCCCTGAGTCTGTGAAACAGAGACAGGGGGCAATCTGCTCATCCCCTCAGTATGTGATACAGAGACAGGGGGCGGTCTACTCATCCCCTGGGTCTGTGATATAGAGGAAGGGGGCGGTGTACTCATCCCCTGAGTCTGTGATACAGAGACAGGGGGCGGTCTACTCATCCCCTCAGTTTGTGATACAGTGATAGGGGGCGGTCTACTCATCCCCTGAGTCTGTGATACAGAGACAGGGGGCGGTCTACTCATCCCCTGAGTCTGTGATACAGAGACAGGGGGCGGTCTACTCATCCCCTCAGTTTGTGATACAGTGACAGGGGGTTGTCTACTCATCCCCTGAGTCTGTGATACAGAGACAGGGGGCGGTCTACTCATCCCCACAGTTTGTGATACAGAGACAGGGGGCGGTCTCCTCATCCCCTGAGTCTGTGATACAGAGACAGGGGGCAGTCTGCTCATCCCCTCAGTATGTGATACAGAGACAAGGGGCGGTCGACTCATCCCCTGGGTCTGTGATATAGAGGAAGGGGGCGGTGTACTCATCCCCTGAGTCTGTGGTACAGAGACAGGGGGCGGTCTACTTATCCACTGAGTCTGTGATACAGAGACAGGGGGCGGTCTACTCATCCCCTGAGTGTGTGATACCGAGAAAGGGGGCGGTCTACTCATTCCCTGAGCCTGTGATACAGAGACAGGGGGCGGTCTACTCATCCACTGAGTGTGTGATACAGAGACAGGGGGCGGTCTACTCATTCCCTGAGCCTGTGATACAGAGACAGGGGGCGGTCTGCTCATCCCCTCAGTATGTGATGCAGAGACAGGCGGCGGTCTACTCATCCCCTCAGTCTGTGATACAGAGACAGGGGGCGGTCTACTCATCCCCTGAGTGTGTGATACAGAGACAGGGGGCGGTCTACTCATCCACTGAGTCTGTGAAACAGAGACAGGTGACGGTCTACTCATCCACTGACTCTGTGATACAGAGACAGGGGGCGGTCTACACATCCCCTGAGTGTGTGATACAGAGACAGGGGGCAGTCTGCTCATCCCCTCAGTATGTGATGCAGAGACAGGGGGCGGTCTACTCATCCCCTAAGTCTGTGATACAGAGACAGAGGGCGGTCTCCTCATCCCCTGAGTCTGTGTTTCAGAGACAGGGGGCGGTCTACTCATCCCCTCAGTTTGTGACACAGAGACAGGGGGCGGTCTACTCATCCCCTGAGTCTGTGATACAGAGACAGGGGGCAGTCTGCTCATCCACTGAGTGTGTGATACAAAGACAGGGGGCGGTCTACTCATCCCCTGAGTCTGTGATACAGAGACAGGTGACGGTCTACTCATCCACTGAGTGTGTGATACAGAGACAGGGGGCGGTCTGCTCATTCCCTGAGCCTGTGATACAGAGACAGGGGGCGGTCTGCTCATCCCCTCAGTATGTGATACAGAGACAGGGGGCGGTCTACTCATCCCCTCAGTCTGTAATACAGAGACAGGGGGCGGTCTACTCATTCCCTGAGCCTGTGATACAGAGACAGGGGGCGGTCTACTCATCCCCTCAGTCTGTAATGCAGAGACAGGGGGCGATCTTCTCATCCACTGAGTCTGTGAAACAGAGACAGGTGACGGTCTACTCATCCACTGACTCGGTGATACAGAGACAGGGGGCGGTCTACTCATCCCCTCAGTTTGTGATACAGTGACAGGGGGCGGTCTACTCATCCCCTGAGTCTGTGAGACAGAGACAGGGGGCTGTCTACTCATCCCCTGAGTCTGTGATACAGAGACAGGGGGCGGTCTACTCATCCCCTCAGTTTGTGATGCAGAGACAGGGGGCGGTCTACTCATCCCCTGAGTCTGTGAAACAGAGACAGGGGGCAGTCTGCTCATCCCCTCAGTATGTGATACAGAGACAGGGGGCGGTCTACTCATCCCCTGGGTCTGTGATATAGAGGAAGGGGGCGGTGTACTCATCCCCTGAGTCTGTGATACAGAGACAGGGGGCGGTCTACTCATCCCCCGAGTGTGTGATACTGAGACAGGGGGCGCTCTACTCATCCCCTGAGTCTGTGATACAGAGATAGGGGGCGGTCTACTCATCCCCTGAGTGTGTGATACAGAGAAAGGGGGCGGTCTACTCATTCCCTGAGCCTGTGATACAGAGACAGGGGGCGGTCTACTAATCCCCTGAGTGTGTGATACAGAGACAGTGGGCAGTCTGCTCATCCCCTCAGTATGTGATGCAGAGACAGGGGGCGGTCTACTCATCCCCTCAGTCTGTGATCCAGAGACAGGGGGCGATCTTCTCATCCACTGAGTCTGTGAAACAGAGCCAGGTGACGGTCTACTCATCCACTGACTCTGTGATACAGAGACAGAGGGCGGTCTACTCATCCCCTGAGTCTGTGATACAGAGACAGGGGGCAGCCTGCTCATCGCCTGAGTCTGTGACACAGAGACAGGGACTGTCTACTCATCCACTGAGTGTGTGATACAGAGACAGGGGGCGGTCTACTTATCCCCTAAATTTGTGTGACAAAGACAGGGGGCGGTCTACTTATCCCCTCATTATGTGATGCAGAGACAGGGGGCGTTCTACTCATCCCCTGACTCTGTGAGACAGAGACAGGGGGCGGTCTTCTCATCCGCTGAGTCTGTGACACAGAGACAGGTGACGGTCTACTCATCCACTGACTCTGTGATACAGAGACAGGTGACGGTCTACTCATCCCCTGAATCAATGATACAGAGACAGGGGGCGGTCTACTCATCCCCTGAGTCTGAGATACAGAGACAAGGGGCAGTTTACTCATCCCCTGGGTCTGTGATAAAGAGGAAGGGGGCGGTCTACTCATCCCCTGAGTCTGTGATCCAGAGACAGGGGGCGGTCTACTCATCCCCTCAGTTTGTGATACAGTGACAGGGGGCGGTCTACTCATCCCCTGAGTCTGTGATACAGAGACAGGGGGCGGTCTACTCATCCCCTCAGTTTGTGATACAGAGACAGGGGGCGGTCTACTCATCCCCTGATTCTGTGATCCAGAGACAGGGGGCGGTCTACTCATCCCCTGAATCTGAGATACAGACACAAGGGCCAGTTTACTCATCCCTTGGGTCTGTGATGGAGACGAAGGGGGCGGTCTACTCATCCCCTGAGTCTGTGAAACAGAGACAGGTGATGGTCTACTCATCCATTGAGTGTGTGATACAGAGACAGGGGGCGGTCTACTCATCCCCTCATTCTGTAATACAGAGACAGGGGGCGGTCTACTCATTCCCTGATCCTGTGATACAGAGACAGGGGGCGGTCTGCTCATCCCCTCAGTATGTGATGCAGAGACAGGGGGCGGTCTACTCATCCCCTCAGTCTGTAATGCAGAGACAAGGGGCGATCTTCTCATCCACTGAGTCTGTGAAACAGAGACAGGTGACGGTCTACTCATCCACTGACTCTGTGATACAGAGACAGGGGGCGGTCTACTCATCCCCTCAGTTTGCGATACAGTGACAGGGGGCGGTCTACTCATCCCCTGAGTCTGTGATACAGAGACAGGGGGCGGTCTACTCATCCCCTGAGTCTGTGATACAGAGACAGGGGGCGGTCTACTCATCCCCTCAGTTTGTGATGCAGAGACAGGGGGCGGTCTACTCATCCCCTGAGTCTGTGAAACAGAGACAGGGGGCAATCTGCTCATCTCCTCAGTATGTGATACAGAGACAGGGGGCGGTCTACTCATCCCCTGGGTCTGTGATATAGAGGAAGGGGGCGGTGTACTCATCCCCTGAGTCTGTGATACAGAGACAGGGGGCGGTCTACTCATCCCCTCAGTTTGTGATACAGTGACAGGGGGCGGTCTACTCATCCCCTGAGTCTGTGATACAGAGACAGGGGGCGGTCTACTCATCCCCTGAGTCTGTGATACAGAGACAGGGGGCGGTCTACTCATCCCCTCAGTTTGTGATACAGTGACAGGGGGTTGTCTACTCATCCCCTGAGTCTGTGATACAGAGACAGGGGGCGGTCTACTCATCCCCACAGTTTGTGATACAGAGACAGGGGGCGGTCTCCTCATCCCCTGAGTCTGTGATACAGAGACAGGGGGCAGTCTGCTCATCCCCTCAGTATGTGATACAGAGACAAGGGGCGGTCGACTCATCCCCTGGGTCTGTGATATAGAGGAAGGGGGCGGTGTACTCATCCCCTGAGTCTGTGGTACAGAGACAGGGGGCGGTCTACTTATCCACTGAGTCTGTGATACAGAGACAGGGGGCGGTCTACTCATCCCCTGAGTGTGTGATACCGAGAAAGGGGGCGGTCTACTCATTCCCTGAGCCTGTGATACAGAGACAGGGGGCGGTCTACTCATCCACTGAGTGTGTGATACAGAGACAGGGGGCGGTCAACTCATTCCCTGAGCCTGTGATACAGAGACAGGGGGCGGTCTGCTCATCCCCACAGTATGTGATGCAGAGACAGGCGGCGGTCTACTCATCCCCTCAGTCTGTGATACAGAGACAGGGGGCGGTCTACTCATCCCCTGAGTGTGTGATACAGAGACAGGGGGCGGTCTACTCATCCACTGAGTCTGTGAAACAGAGACAGGTGACGGTCTACTCATCCACTGACTCTGTGATACAGAGACAGGGGGCGGTCTACACATCCCCTGAGTGTGTGATACAGAGACAGGGGGCAGTCTGCTCATCCCCTCAGTGTGTGATGCAGAGACAGGGGGCGGTCTACTCATCCCCTAAGTCTGTGATACAGAGACAGAGGGCGGTCTCCTCATCCCCTGAGTCTGTGTTTCAGAGACAGGGGGCGGTCTACTCATCCCCTCAGTTGTGACACAGAGACAGGGGGCGGTATACCCATCCCTCAGTTTGTGATACAGTGACAGGGGGCGGTCTACTCATCCCCTGAGTCTGTGATACAGAGACAGGGGGCGGTCTACTCATCCCCTGAGTCTGTGATACAGAGACAGGGGGCAGTCTGCTCATCCACTGAGTGTGTGATACAGAGACAGGGGGCGGTCTACTCATCCCCTCAGTCTGTAATACAGAGACAGGGGGCGGTCTACTCATTCCCTGATCCTGTGATACAGAGACAGGGGGCGGTCTGCTCATCCCCTCAGTATGTGATGCAGAGACAGGGGGCGGTCTACTCATCCCCTCAGTCTGTAATGCAGAGACAGGGGGCGATCTTCTCATCCACTGAGTCTGTGAAACAGAGACAGGTGACGGTCTACTCATCCACTGACTCTGTGATACAGAGACAGGGGGCGGTCTACTCATCCCCTCAGTTTGTGATACAGTGACAGGGGGCGGTCTACTCATCCCCTGAGTCTGTGATACAGAGACAGGGGGCGGTCTACTCATCCCCTGAGTCTGTGATACAGAGACAGGGGGCGGTCTACTCATCCCCTCAGTTTGTGATGCAGAGACAGGGGGCGGTCTACTCATCCCCTGAGTCTGTGAAACAGAGACAGGGGGCAATCTGCTCATCCCCTCAGTATGTGATACAGAGACAGGGGGCGGTCTACTCATCCCCTGGGTCTGTGATATAGAGGAAGGGGGCGGTGTACTCATCCCCTGAGTCTGTGATACAGAGACAGGGGGCGGTCTACTCATCCCCTCAGTTTGTGATACAGTGATAGGGGGCGGTCTACTCATCCCCTGAGTCTGTGATACAGAGACAGGGGGCGGTCTACTCATCCCCTCAGTTTGTGATACAGTGACAGGGGGTTGTCTACTCATCCCCTGAGTCTGTGATACAGAGACAGGGGGCGGTCTACTCATCCCCACAGTTTGTGATACAGAGACAGGGGGCGGTCTCCTCATCCCCTGAGTCTGTGATACAGAGACAGGGGGCAGTCTGCTCATCCCCTCAGTATGTGATACAGAGACAAGGGGCGGTCGACTCATCCCCTGGGTCTGTGATATAGAGGAAGGGGGCGGTGTACTCATCCCCTGAGTCTGTGGTACAGAGACAGGGGGCGGTCTACTTATCCACTGAGTCTGTGATACAGAGACAGGGGGCGGTCTACTCATCCCCTGAGTGTGTGATACCGAGAAAGGGGGCGGTCTACTCATTCCCTGAGCCTGTGATACAGAGACAGGGGGCGGTCTACTCATCCACTGAGTGTGTGATACAGAGACAGGGGGCGGTCTACTCATTCCCTGAGCCTGTGATACAGAGACAGGGGGCGGTCTGCTCATCCCCTCAGTATGTGATGCAGAGACAGGCGGCGGTCTACTCATCCCCTCAGTCTGTGATACAGAGACAGGGGGCGGTCTACTCATCCCCTGAGTGTGTGATACAGAGACAGGGGGCGGTCTACTCATCCACTGAGTCTGTGAAACAGAGACAGGTGACGGTCTACTCATCCACTGACTCTGTGATACAGAGACAGGGGGCGGTCTACACATCCCCTGAGTGTGTGATACAGAGACAGGGGGCAGTCTGCTCATCCCCTCAGTATGTGATGCAGAGACAGGGGGCGGTCTACTCATCCCCTAAGTCTGTGATACAGAGACAGAGGGCGGTCTCCTCATCCCCTGAGTCTGTGTTTCAGAGACAGGGGGCGGTCTACTCATCCACTGAGTCTGTGAAACAGAGACAGGTGACGGTCTACTCATCCACTGACTCTGTGATACAGAGACAGGGGGCGGTCTACACATCCCCTGAGTGTGTGATACAGAGACAGGGGGCAGTCTGCTCATCCCCTCAGTATGTGATGCAGAGACAGGGGGCGGTCTACTCATCCCCTAAGTCTGTGATACAGAGACAGAGGGCGGTCTCCTCATCCCCTGAGTCTGTGTTTCAGAGACAGGGGGCGGTCTACTCATCCCCTCAGTTTGTGACACAGAGACAGGGGGCGGTATACCCATCCCCTCAGTATGTGATACAGAGACAGGGGGCGGTCTACTCATCCCCTGAGTCTGTGATACAGAGACAGGGGGCAGTCTGCTCATCCACTGAGTGTGTGATACAAAGACAGGGGGCGGTCTACTCATCCCCTGAGTCTGTGATACAGAGACAGGTGACGGTCTACTCATCCACTGAGTGTGTGATACAGAGACAGGGGGCGGTCTACTCATCCCCTCAGTCTGTAATACAGAGAAAGGGGGCGGTCTACTCATTCCCTGAGCCTGTGATACAGAGACAGGGGGCGGTCTGCTCATCCCCTCAGTATGTGATACAGAGACAGGGGGCGGTCTACTCATCCCCTCAGTCTGTAATACAGAGACAGGGGGCGGTCTACTCATTCCCTGAGCCTGTGATACAGAGACAGGGGGCGGTCTACTCATCCCCTCAGTCTGTAATGCAGAGACAGGGGGCGATCTTCTCATCCACTGAGTCTGTGAAACAGAGACAGGTGACGGTCTACTCATCCACTGACTCGGTGATACAGAGACAGGGGGCGGTCTACTCATCCCCTCAGTTTGTGATACAGTGACAGGGGGCAGTCTACTCATCCCCTGAGTCTGTGAGACAGAGACAGGGGGCTGTCTACTCATCCCCTGAGTCTGTGATACAGAGACAGGGGGCGGTCTACTCATCCCCTCAGTTTGTGATGCAGAGACAGGGGGCGGTCTACTCATCCCCTGAGTCTGTGAAACAGAGACAGGGGGCAGTCTGCTCATCCCCTCAGTATGTGATACAGAGACAGGGGGCGGTCTACTCATCCCCTGGGTCTGTGATATAGAGGAAGGGGGCGGTGTACTCATCCCCTGAGTCTGTGATACAGAGACAGGGGGCGGTCTACTCATCCCCCGAGTGTGTGATACTGAGACAGGGGGCGCTCTACTCATCCCCTGAGTCTGTGATACAGAGATAGGGGGCGGTCTACTCATCCCCTGAGTGTGTGATACAGAGAAAGGGGGCGGTCTACTCATTCCCTGAGCCTGTGATACAGAGACAGGGGGCGGTCTACTAATCCCCTGAGTGTGTGATACAGAGACAGTGGGCAGTCTGCTCATCCCCTCAGTATGTGATGCAGAGACAGGGGGCGGTCTACTCATCCCCTCAGTCTGTGATCCAGAGACAGGGGGCGATCTTCTCATCCACTGAGTCTGTGAAACAGAGCCAGGTGACGGTCTACTCATCCACTGACTCTGTGATACAGAGACAGAGGGCGGTCTACTCATCCCCTGAGTCTGTGATACAGAGACAGGGGGCAGCCTGCTCATCGCCTGAGTCTGTGACACAGAGACAGGGACTGTCTACTCATCCACTGAGTGTGTGATACAGAGACAGGGGGCGGTCTTCTTATCCCCTAAATTTGTGTGACAAAGACAGGGGGCGGTCTACTTATCCCCTCATTATGTGATGCAGAGACAGGGGGCGTTCTACTCATCCCCTGACTCTGTGAGACAGAGACAGGGGGCGGTCTTCTCATCCGCTGAGTCTGTGACACAGAGACAGGTGACGGTCTACTCATCCACTGACTCTGTGATACAGAGACAGGTGACGGTCTACTCATCCCCTGAATCAATGATACAGAGACAGGGGGCGGTCTACTCATCCCCTGAGTCTGAGATACAGAGACAAGGGGCAGTTTACTCATCCCCTGGGTCTGTGATAAAGAGGAAGGGGGCGGTCTACTCATCCCCTGAGTCTGTGATCCAGAGACAGGGGGCGGTCTACTCATCCCCTCAGTTTGTGATACAGTGACAGGGGGCGGTCTACTCATCCCCTGAGTCTGTGATACAGAGACAGGGGGCGGTCTACTCATCCCCTCAGTTTGTGATACAGAGACAGGGGGCGGTCTACTCATCCCCTGATTCTGTGATCCAGAGACAGGGGGCGGTCTACTCATCCCCTGAATCTGAGATACAGACACAAGGGCCAGTTTACTCATCCCTTGGGTCTGTGATGGAGACGAAGGGGGCGGTCTACTCATCCCCTGAGTCTGTGAAACAGAGACAGGTGATGGTCTACTCATCCATTGAGTGTGTGATACAGAGACAGGGGGCGGTCTACTCATCCCCTCATTCTGTAATACAGAGACAGGGGGCGGTCTACTCATTCCCTGATCCTGTGATACAGAGACAGGGGGCGGTCTGCTCATCCCCTCAGTATGTGATGCAGAGACAGGGGGCGGTCTACTCATCCCCTCAGTCTGTAATGCAGAGACAAGGGGCGATCTTCTCATCCACTGAGTCTGTGAAACAGAGACAGGTGACGGTCTACTCATCCACTGACTCTGTGATACAGAGACAGGGGGCGGTCTACTCATCCCCTCAGTTTGCGATACAGTGACAGGGGGCGGTCTACTCATCCCCTGAGTCTGTGATACAGAGACAGGGGGCGGTCTACTCATCCCCTGAGTCTGTGATACAGAGACAGGGGGCGGTCTACTCATCCCCTCAGTTTGTGATGCAGAGACAGGGGGCGGTCTACTCATCCCCTGAGTCTGTGAAACAGAGACAGGGGGCAATCTGCTCATCTCCTCAGTATGTGATACAGAGACAGGGGGCGGTCTACTCATCCCCTGGGTCTGTGATATAGAGGAAGGGGGCGGTGTACTCATCCCCTGAGTCTGTGATACAGAGACAGGGGGCGGTCTACTCATCCCCTCAGTTTGTGATACAGTGACAGGGGGCGGTCTACTCATCCCCTGAGTCTGTGATACAGAGACAGGGGGCGGTCTACTCATCCCCTGAGTCTGTGATACAGAGACAGGGGGCGGTCTACTCATCCCCTCAGTTTGTGATACAGTGACAGGGGGTTGTCTACTCATCCCCTGAGTCTGTGATACAGAGACAGGGGGCGGTCTACTCATCCCCACAGTTTGTGATACAGAGACAGGGGGCGGTCTCCTCATCCCCTGAGTCTGTGATACAGAGACAGGGGGCAGTCTGCTCATCCCCTCAGTATGTGATACAGAGACAAGGGGCGGTCGACTCATCCCCTGGGTCTGTGATATAGAGGAAGGGGGCGGTGTACTCATCCCCTGAGTCTGTGGTACAGAGACAGGGGGCGGTCTACTTATCCACTGAGTCTGTGATACAGAGACAGGGGGCGGTCTACTCATCCCCTGAGTGTGTGATACCGAGAAAGGGGGCGGTCTACTCATTCCCTGAGCCTGTGATACAGAGACAGGGGGCGGTCTACTCATCCACTGAGTGTGTGATACAGAGACAGGGGGCGGTCTACTCATTCCCTGAGCCTGTGATACAGAGACAGGGGGCGGTCTGCTCATCCCCACAGTATGTGATGCAGAGACAGGCGGCGGTCTACTCATCCCCTCAGTCTGTGATACAGAGACAGGGGGCGGTCTACTCATCCCCTGAGTGTGTGATACAGAGACAGGGGGCGGTCTACTCATCCACTGAGTCTGTGAAACAGAGACAGGTGACGGTCTACTCATCCACTGACTCTGTGATACAGAGACAGGGGGCGGTCTACACATCCCCTGAGTGTGTGATACAGAGACAGGGGGCAGTCTGCTCATCCCCTCAGTGTGTGATGCAGAGACAGGGGGCGGTCTACTCATCCCCTAAGTCTGTGATACAGAGACAGAGGGCGGTCTCCTCATCCCCTGAGTCTGTGTTTCAGAGACAGGGGGCGGTCTACTCATCCCCTCAGTTGTGACACAGAGACAGGGGGCGGTATACCCATCCCTCAGTTTGTGATACAGTGACAGGGGGCGGTCTACTCATCCCCTGAGTCTGTGATACAGAGACAGGGGGCGGTCTACTCATCCCCTGAGTCTGTGATACAGAGACAGGGGGCAGTCTGCTCATCCACTGAGTGTGTGATACAAAGACAGGGGGCGGTCTGCTTATCCCCTCAGTTTGTGATACAGAGACAGGGGGCGGTCTACTCATCCACTGAGTCTGTGAAACAGAGACAGGTGACGGTCTACTCATCCACTGAGTGTGTGATACAGAGACAGGGGGCGGTCTACTCATCCCCTCAGTCTGTAATACAGAGAAAGGGGGCGGTCTACTCATTCCCTGAGCCTGTGATACAGAGACAGGGGGCGGTCTGCTCATCCCCTCAGTATGTGATACAGAGACAGGGGGCGGTCTACTCATCCCCTCAGTCTGTAATACAGAGACAGGGGGCGGTCTACTCATTCCCTGAGCCTGTGATACAGAGACAGGGGGCGGTCTACTCATCCCCTCAGTCTGTAATGCAGAGACAGGGGGCGATCTTCTCATCCACTGAGTCTGTGAAACAGAGACAGGTGACGGTCTACTCATCCACTGACTCGGTGATACAGAGACAGGGGGCGGTCTACTCATCCCCTCAGTTTGTGATACAGTGACAGGGGGCGGTCTACTCATCCCCTGAGTCTGTGAGACAGAGACAGGGGGCGGTCTACTCATCCCCTCAGTTTGTGATGCAGAGACAGGGGGCGGTCTACTCATCCCCTGAGTCTGTGAAACAGAGACAGGGGGCAGTCTGCTCATCCCCTCAGTATGTGATACAGAGACAGGGGGCGGTCTACTCATCCCCTGGGTCTGTGATATAGAGGAAGGGGGCGGTGTACTCATCCCCTGAGTCTGTGATACAGAGACAGGGGGCGGTCTACTCATCCCCCGAGTGTGTGATACTGAGACAGGGGGCGCTCTACTCATCCCCTGAGTCTGTGATACAGAGATAGGGGGCGGTCTACTCATCCCCTGAGTGTGTGATACAGAGAAAGGGGGCGGTCTACTCATTCCCTGAGCCTGTGATACAGAGACAGGGGGCGGTCTACTAATCCCCTGAGTGTGTGATACAGAGACAGTGGGCAGTCTGCTCATCCCCTCAGTATGTGATGCAGAGACAGGGGGCGGTCTACTCATCCCCTCAGTCTGTGATCCAGAGACAGGGGGCGATCTTCTCATCCACTGAGTCTGTGAAACAGAGCCAGGTGACGGTCTACTCATCCACTGACTCTGTGATACAGAGACAGAGGGCGGTCTACTCATCCCCTGAGTCTGTGATACAGAGACAGGGGGCAGCCTGCTCATCGCCTGAGTCTGTGACACAGAGACAGGGACTGTCTACTCATCCACTGAGTGTGTGATACAGAGACAGGGGGCGGTCTACTTATCCCCTAAATTTGTGTGACAAAGACAGGGGGCGGTCTACTTATCCCCTCATTATGTGATGCAGAGACAGGGGGCGTTCTACTCATCCCCTGACTCTGTGAGACAGAGACAGGGGGCGGTCTTCTCATCCGCTGAGTCTGTGACACAGAGACAGGTGACGGTCTACTCATCCACTGACTCTGTGATACAGAGACAGGGGGCGGTCTTCTCATCCACTGAGTCTGTGACACAGAGACAGGTGACGGTCTACTCATCCCCTGAATCAATGATACAGAGACAGGGGGCGGTCTACTCATCCCCTGAGTCTGAGATACAGAGACAAGGGGCAGTTTACTCATCCCCTGGGTCTGTGATAAAGAGGAAGGGGGCGGTCTACTCATCCCCTGAGTCTGTGATCCAGAGACAGGGGGCGGTCTACTCATCCCCTCAGTTTGTGATACAGTGACAGGGGGCGGTCTACTCATCCCCTGAGTCTGTGATACAGAGACAGGGGGCGGTCTACTCATCCCCTCAGTTTGTGATACAGAGACAGGGGGCGGTCTACTCATCCCCTGATTCTGTGATCCAGAGACAGGGGGCGGTCTACTCATCCCCTGAATCTGAGATACAGACACAAGGGCCAGTTTACTCATCCCTTGGGTCTGTGATGGAGACGAAGGGGGCGGTCTACTCATCCCCTGAGTCTGTGAAACAGAGACAGGTGATGGTCTACTCATCCATTGAGTGTGTGATACAGAGACAGGGGGCGGTCTACTCATCCCCTCATTCTGTAATACAGAGACAGGGGGCGGTCTACTCATTCTCTGATCCTGTGATACAGAGACAGGGGGCGGTCTGCTCATCCCCTCAGTATGTGATGCAGAGACAGGGGGCGGTCTACTCATCCCCTCAGTCTGTAATGCAGAGACAGGGGGCGATCTTCTCATCCACTGAGTCTGTGAAACAGAGACAGGTGACGGTCTACTCATCCACTGACTCTGTGATACAGAGACAGGGGGCGGTCTACTCATCCCCTCAGTTTGCGATACAGTGACAGGGGGCGGTCTACTCATCCCCTGAGTCTGTGATACAGAGACAGGGGGCGGTCTACTCATCCCCTGAGTCTGTGATACAGAGACAGGGGGCGGTCTACTCATCCCCTCAGTTTGTGATGCAGAGACAGGGGGCGGTCTACTCATCCCCTGAGTCTGTGAAACAGAGACAGGGGGCAATCTGCTCATCCCCTCAGTATGTGATACAGAGACAGGGGGCGGTCTACTCATCCCCTGGGTCTGTGATATAGAGGAAGGGGGCGGTGTACTCATCCCCTGAGTCTGTGATACAGAGACAGGGGGCGGTCTACTCATCCCCTCAGTTTGTGATACAGTGACAGGGGGCGGTCTACTCATCCCCTGAGTCTGTGATACAGAGACAGGGGGCGGTCTACTCATCCCCTGAGTCTGTGATACAGAGACAGGGGGCGGTCTACTCATCCCCTCAGTTTGTGATACAGTGACAGGGGGTTGTCTACTCATCCCCTGAGTCTGTGATACAGAGACAGGGGGCGGTCTACTCATCCCCACAGTTTGTGATACAGAGACAGGGGGCGGTCTCCTCATCCCCTGAGTCTATGATACAGAGACAGGGGGCAGTCTGCTCATCCCCTCAGTATGTGATACAGAGACAAGGGGCGGTCGACTCATCCCCTGGGTCTGTGATATAGAGGAAGGGGGCGGTGTACTCATCCCCTGAGTCTGTGGTACAGAGAAAGGGGGCGGTCTACTTATCCACTGAGTCTGTGATACAGAGACAGGGGGCGGTCTACTCATCCCCTGAGTGTGTGATACCGAGAAAGGGGGCGGTCTACTCATTCCCTGAGCCAGTGATACAGAGACAGGGGGCGGTCTACTCATCCACTGAGTGTGTGATACAGAGACAGGGGGCGGTCTACTCATTCCCTGAGCCTGTGATACAGAGACAGGGGGCGGTCTGCTCATCCCCTCAGTATGTGATGCAGAGACAGGCGGCGGTCTACTCATCCCCTCAGTCTGTGATACAGAGACAGGGGGCGGTCTACTCATCCCCTGAGTGTGTGATACAGAGACAGGGGGCGGTCTACTCATCCACTGACTCTGTGATACAGAGACAGGGGGCGGTCTACACATCCCCTGAGTGTGTGATACAGAGACAGGGGGCAGTCTGCTCATCCCCTCAGTATGTGATGCAGAGACAGGGGGCGGTCTACTCATCCCCTAAGTCTGTGATACAGAGACAGAGGGCGGTCTCCTCATCCCCTGAGTCTGTGTTTCAGAGACAGGGGGCGGTCTACTCATCCCCTCAGTTGTGACACAGAGACAGGGGGCGGTATACCCATCCCTCAGTTTGTGATACAGTGACAGGGGGCGGTCTACTCATCCCCTGAGTCTGTGATACAGAGACAGGGGGCGGTCTACTCATCCCCTGAGTCTGTGATACAGAGACAGGGGGCAGTCTGCTCATCCACTGAGTGTGTGATACAAAGACAGGGGGCGGTCTGCTTATCCCCTCAGTTTGTGATACAGAGACAGGGGGCGGTCTACTCATCCCCTGAGTCTGTGAGACAGAGACAGGGGGCTGTCTACTCTTCCACTGAGTCTGTGAAACAGAGACAGGTGACGGTCTACTCATCCACTGAGTGTGTGATACAGAGACAGGGGGCGGTCTACTCATCCCCTCAGTCTGTAATACAGAGAAAGGGGGCGGTCTACCATTCCCTGAGCCTGTGATACAGAGACAGGGGGCGGTCTGCTCATCCCCTCAGTATGTGATACAGAGACAGGGGGCGGTCTACTCATCCCCTCAGTCTGTAATACAGAGACAGGGGGCGGTCTACTCATTCCCTGAGCCTGTGATACAGAGACAGGGGGCGGTCGACTCATCCCCTCAGTCTGTAATGCAGAGACAGGGGGCGATCTTCTCATCCACTGAGTCTGTGAAACAGAGACAGGTGACGGTCTACTCATCCACTGACTCGGTGATACAGAGACAGGGGGCGGTCTACTCATCCCCTCAGTTTGTGATACAGTGACAGGGGGCGGTCTACTCATCCCCTGAGTCTGTGAGACAGAGACAGGGGGCTGTCTACTCATCCCCTGAGTCTGTGATACAGAGACAGGGGGCGGTCTACTCATCCCCTCAGTTTGTGATGCAGAGACAGGGGGCGGTCTACTCATCCCCTGAGTCTGTGAAACAGAGACAGGGGGCAGTCTGCTCATCCCCTCAGTATGTGATACAGAGACAGGGGGCGGTCTACTCATCCCCTGGGTCTGTGATATAGAGGAAGGGGGCGGTGTACTCATCCCCTGAGTCTGTGATACAGAGACAGGGGGCGGTCTACTCATCCCCCGAGTGTGTGATACTGAGACAGGGGGCGCTCTACTCATCCCCTGAGTCTGTGATACAGAGATAGGGGGCGGTCTACTCATCCACTGAGTCTGTGATACAGAGACAGGGGGCGGTCTACTCATCCCCTGAGTGTGTGATACAGAGAAAGGGGGCGGTCTACTCATTCCCTGAGCCTGTGATACAGAGACAGGGGGCGGTCTACTAATCCCCTGAGTGTGTGATACAGAGACAGTGGGCAGTCTGCTCATCCCCTCAGTATGTGATGCAGAGACAGGGGGCGGTCTACTCATCCCCTCAGTCTGTGATCCAGAGACAGGGGGCGATCTTCTCATCCACTGAGTCTGTGAAACAGAGCCAGGTGACGGTCTACTCATCCACTGACTCTGTGATACAGAGACAGAGGGCGGTCTACTCATCCCCTGAGTCTGTGATACAGAGACAGGGGGCAGCCTGCTCATCGCCTGAGTCTGTGACACAGAGACAGGGACTGTCTACTCATCCACTGAGTGTGTGATACAGAGACAGGGGGCGGTCTACTTATCCCCTAAATTTGTGTGACAAAGACAGGGGGCGGTCTACTTATCCCCTCATTATGTGATGCAGAGACAGGGGGCGGTCTTCTCATCCACTGAGTCTGTGACACAGAGACAGGTGACGGTCTACTCATCCACTGACTCTGTGATACAGAGACAGGGGGTGGTCTTCTCATCCACTGAGTCTGTGACACAGAGACAGGTGACGGTCTACTCATCCCCTGAATCAATGATACAGAGACAGGGGGCGGTCTACTCATCCCCTGAGTCTGAGATACAGAGACAAGGGGCAGTTTACTCATCCCCTGGGTCTGTGATAAAGAGGAAGGGGGCGGTCTACTCATCCCCTGAGTCTGTGATCCAGAGACAGGGGGCGGTCTACTCATCCCCTCAGTTTGTGATACAGTGACAGGGGGCGGTCTACTCATCCCCTGAGTCTGTGATACAGAGACAGGGGGCGGTCTACTCATCCCCTCAGTTTGTGATACAGAGACAGGGGGCGGTCTACTCATCCCCTGATTCTGTGATCCAGAGACAGGGGGCGGTCTACTCATCCCCTGAATCTGAGATACAGACACAAGGGCCAGTTTACTCATCCCCTGGGTCTGTGATGGAGACGAAGGGGGCGGTCTACTCATCCCCTGAGTCTGTGATACAGAGACAGGGGGCGGTCTACTCATCCCCTGAGTCTGTGATACAGAGACAGGGGCCGGTCTACTCATCCCCTCATTTTGTGATACAGAGACAGGGGGCGGTCTACTCATCCCCTGAGTCTGTGATACAGAGACAGGGGGCAGTCTACTTATCCCCTAAATTTGTGTTACAAAGACAGGGGGCGGTCCACTTATCCCCTCAGTATGTGATACAGAAACAGGGGGTGGTCTACTCATCCCCTGAGTCAGTGATACAGAGACAGGGGCGGTCTACGTATCCCCTCAGTTTGTGAAACAGAGACAGGGGGCGGTCTACTCATCCACTGAGTCTGTGAGACAGAGACAGGGGGCGGTCTACTCATCCACTGAGTCTGTGAGACAGAGACAGGGGGCGGTCTACTCATCCACTGAGTTTGTGATACAGAGACAGGTGACGGTCTACTCATCCCCTGAGTCTTTGAGACAGAGACAGGGGGCAGTCTACTCATCCCCTGAATCAATGATACAGCGACAGGGGGCTGTCTACTCATCCCCCGAGTCTGTGATACAGAGACAGGGGGCGATCTACTCATCCCCCGAGTCTGTGATACAGAGACCGGGGGCGGTCTACTCATCCCCTGAGTCTGAGATACAGAGACAAGGGGCAGTTTACTCATCCCCTGGGTCTGTGATAGAGAGGAAGGGGGCAGTCTACACATCCCCTGAGTCTGTGATACAGAGAGAGGGGGCGTTCTACTCATCCCCTCAGTTTGTGATACAGTGACAGGGGGTTGTCTACTCATCCCCTGAGTCTGTGATACAGAGACAGGGGGCGGTCTACTCATCCCCACAGTTTGTGATACAGAGACAGGGGGCGGTCTCCTCATCCCCTGAGTCTGTGATACAGAGACAGGGGGCAGTCTGCTCATCCCCTCAGTATGTGATACAGAGACAAGGGGCAGTCGACTCATCCCCTGGGTCTGTGATATAGAGGAAGGGGGCGGTGTACTCATCCCCTGAGTCTGTGGTACAGAGACAGGGGGCGGTCTACTTATCCACTGAGTCTGTGATACAGAGACAGGGGGCGGTCTACTCATCCACTGAGTGTGTGATACCGAGAAAGGGGGCGCTCTACTCATTCCCTGAGCCTGTGATACAGAGACAGGGGGCGGTCTACTCACCACTGAGTGTGTGATACAGAGACAGGGGGCGGTCTACTCATTCCCTGAGCCTGTGATACAGAGACAGGGGCCGGTCTGCTCATCCCCTCAGTATGTGATGCAGAGACAGGCGGCGGTCTACTCATCCCCTCAGTCTGTGATACAGAGACAGGGGGCGGTCTACTCATCCCCTGAGTGTGTGATACAGAGACAGGGGGCGGTCTACTCATCCACTGAGTCTGTGAAACAGAGACAGGTGACGGTCTACTCATCCACTGACTCTGTGATACAGAGACAGGGGGCGGTCTACACATCACCTGAGTGTGTGATACAGAGACAGGGGGCAGTCTGCTCATCCCCTCAGTATCTGATGCAGAGACAGGGGGCGGTCTACTCATCCCCTAAGTCTGTGATACAGAGACAGAGGGCGGTCTCCTCATCCCCTGAGTCTGTGTTTCAGAGACAGGGGGCGGTCTACTCATCCCCTCAGTTTGTGACACAGAGACAGGGGGCGGTATACCCATCCCCTCAGTATGTGATACAGAGACAGGGGGCGGTCTACTCATCACCTGAGTCTGTGATACAGAGACAGGGGGCAGTCTGCTCATCCACTGAGTGTGTGATACAAAGACAGGGGGCGGTCTGCTTATCCCCTCAGTTTGTGATACAGAGACAGGGGGCGGTCTACTCATCCACTGAGTCTGTGAAACAGAGACAGGTGACGGTCTACTCATCCACTGAGTGTGTGATACAGAGACAGGGGGCGGTCTACTCATCCCCTCAGTCTGTAATACAGAGACAGGGGGCGGTCTACTCATTCCCTGAGCCTGTGATACAGAGACAGGGGGCGGTCTGCTCATCCCCTCAGTATGTGATGCAGAGACAGGGGGCGGTCTACTCATCCCCTCAGTCTGTAATGCAGAGACAGGGGGCGATCTTCTCATCCACTGAGTCTGTGAAACAGAGACAGGTGACGGTCTACTCATCCACTGACTCTGTGATACAGAGACAGGGGGCGGTCTACTCATCCCCTCAGTTTGTGATACAGTGACAGGGGGCGGTCTACTCATCCCCTGAGTCTGTGATACAGAGACAGGGGGCGGTCTACTCATCCCCTGAGTCTGTGATACAGAGACAGGGGGCGGTCTACTCACCCCTCAGTTTGTGATGCAGAGACAGGGGGCGGTCTACTCATCCCCTGAGTCTGTGAAACAGAGACAGGGGGCAATCTGCTCATCCCCTCAGTATGTGATACAGAGACAGGGGGCGGTCTACTCATCCACTGGGTCTGTGATATAGAGGAAGGGGGCGGTGTACTCATCCCCTGAGTCTGAGATACAGAGACAAGGGGCAGTTTACTCATCCCCTGGGTCTGTGATAGAGAGGAAGGGGGCAGTCTACACATCCCCTGAGTCTGTGATACAGAGAGAGGGGGCGTTCTACTCATCCCCTCAGTTTGTGATACAGTGACAGGGGGTTGTCTACTCATCCCCTGAGTCTGTGATACAGAGACAGGGGGCGGTCTACTCATCCCCACAGTTTGTGATACAGAGACAGGGGGCGGTCTCCTCATCCCCTGAGTCTGTGATACAGAGACAGGGGGCAGTCTGCTCATCCCCTCAGTATGTGATACAGAGACAAGGGGCAGTCGACTCATCCCCTGGGTCTGTGATATAGAGGAAGGGGGCGGTGTACTCATCCCCTGAGTCTGTGGTACAGAGACAGGGGGCGGTCTACTTATCCACTGAGTCTGTGATACAGAGACAGGGGGCGGTCTACTCATCCACTGAGTGTGTGATACCGAGAAAGGGGGCGCTCTACTCATTCCCTGAGCCTGTGATACAGAGACAGGGGGCGGTCTACTCACCACTGAGTGTGTGATACAGAGACAGGGGGCGGTCTACTCATTCCCTGAGCCTGTGATACAGAGACAGGGGCCGGTCTGCTCATCCCCTCAGTATGTGATGCAGAGACAGGCGGCGGTCTACTCATCCCCTCAGTCTGTGATACAGAGACAGGGGGCGGTCTACTCATCCCCTGAGTGTGTGATACAGAGACAGGGGGCGGTCTACTCATCCACTGAGTCTGTGAAACAGAGACAGGTGACGGTCTACTCATCCACTGACTCTGTGATACAGAGACAGGGGGCGGTCTACACATCACCTGAGTGTGTGATACAGAGACAGGGGGCAGTCTGCTCATCCCCTCAGTATGTGATGCAGAGACAGGGGGCGGTCTACTCATCCCCTAAGTCTGTGATACAGAGACAGAGGGCGGTCTCCTCATCCCCTGAGTCTGTGTTTCAGAGACAGGGGGCGGTCTACTCATCCCCTCAGTTTGTGACACAGAGACAGGGGGCGGTATACCCATCCCCTCAGTATGTGATACAGAGACAGGGGGCGGTCTACTCATCACCTGAGTCTGTGATACAGAGACAGGGGGCAGTCTGCTCATCCACTGAGTGTGTGATACAAAGACAGGGGGCGGTCTGCTTATCCCCTCAGTTTGTGATACAGAGACAGGGGGCGGTCTACTCATCCACTGAGTCTGTGAAACAGAGACAGGTGACGGTCTACTCATCCACTGAGTGTGTGATACAGAGACAGGGGGCGGTCTACTCATCCCCTCAGTCTGTAATACAGAGACAGGGGGCGGTCTACTCATTCCCTGAGCCTGTGATACAGAGACAGGGGGCGGTCTGCTCATCCCCTCAGTATGTGATGCAGAGACAGGGGGCGGTCTACTCATCCCCTCAGTCTGTAATGCAGAGACAGGGGGCGATCTTCTCATCCACTGAGTCTGTGAAACAGAGACAGGTGACGGTCTACTCATCCACTGACTCTGTGATACAGAGACAGGGGGCGGTCTACTCATCCCCTCAGTTTGTGATACAGTGACAGGGGGCGGTCTACTCATCCCCTGAGTCTGTGATACAGAGACAGGGGGCGGTCTACTCATCCCCTGAGTCTGTGATACAGAGACAGGGGGCGGTCTACTCACCCCTCAGTTTGTGATGCAGAGACAGGGGGCGGTCTACTCATCCCCTGAGTCTGTGAAACAGAGACAGGGGGCAATCTGCTCATCCCCTCAGTATGTGATACAGAGACAGGGGGCGGTCTACTCATCCACTGGGTCTGTGATATAGAGGAAGGGGGCGGTGTACTCATCCCCTGAGTCTGTGATACAGAGACCGGGGGCGGTCTACTCATCCCCTCAGTTTGTGATACAGTGACAGGGGGCGGTCTACTCATCCCCTGAGTCTGTGATACAGAGACAGGGGGCGGTCTACTCATCCCCTGAGTCTGTGATACAGAGACAGGGGGCGGTCTACTCATCCCCTCAGTTTGTGATACAGTGACAGGGGGTTGTCTACTCATCCCCTGAGTCTGTGATACAGAGACAGGGGGCGGTCTCCTCATCCCCTGAGTCTGTGATACAGAGACAGGGGGCAGTCTGCTCATCCCCTCAGTATGTGATACAGAGACAAGGGGCGGTCGACTCATCCCCTGGGTCTGTGATATAGAGGAAGGGGGCGGTCTACTTATCCACTGAGTCTGTGATACAGAGACAGGGGGCGGTCTACTCATCCACTGAGTGTGTGATACAGAGACAGGGGGCGGTCTACTCATTCCCTGAGCCTGTGATACAGAGACAGGGGGCGGTCTGCTCATCCACTGAGTCTGTGAAACAGAGACAGGTGACGGTCTACTCATCCACTGACTCTGTGATACAGAGACAGGGGGCGGTCTACACATCCCCTGAGTGTGTGATACAGAGACAGGGGGCGGTCTACTCATCCCCTAAGTCTGTGATACAGAGACAGAGGGCGGTCTCCTCATCCCCTGAGTCTGTGTTTCAGAGACAGGGGGCGGTCTACTCATTCCCTCAGTTTGTGACACAGAGACAGGGGGCGGTCTACTCATCCCCTGAGTCTGTGATACAGAGACAGGGGGCAGTCTGCTCATCCACTGAGTGTGTGATACAAAGACAGGGGGCGGTCTGCTTATCCCCTCAGTTTGTGATACAGAGACAGGGGGCGGTCTACTCATCCACTGAGTCTGTGAAACAGAGACAGGTGACGGTCTACTCATCCACTGAGTGTGTGATACAGAGACAGGGGGCGGTCTACTCATCCCCTCAGTCTGTAATACAGAGACAGGGGGCGGTCTACTCATTCCCTGAGCCTGTGATACAGAGACAGGGGGCGGTCTGCTCATCCCCTCAGTATGTGATGCAGAGACAGGGGGCGGTCTACTCATCCCCTCAGTCTGTAATGCAGAGACAGGGGGCGATCTTCTCATCCACTGAGTCTGTGAAACAGAGACAGGTGACGGTCTACTCATCCACTGACTCTGTGATACAGAGACAGGGGGCGGTCTACTCATCCCCTCAGTTTGTGATACAGAGACAGGGGGCTGTCTACTCATTCCCTGAATCAATGATACAGAGACAGGGGGCGGTGCACACATCCCCCGAGTCTGTGATACAGAGACAGGGGGCTGTCTACTCATTCCCTGAGTTTGTGATACAGAGACAGGGGGCGGTCTACTCATCCCCTGAATCTGAGATACAGACACAAGGGGCAGTTTACTCATCCCCTGGGTCTGTGATGGAGACGAAGGGGGCGGTCTACTCATCCCCTGAGTCTGTGATACAGAGACAGGGGGCGGTCTACTCATCCCCTGAGTCTGTGATACAGAGACAGGGGCCGGTCTACTCATCCCCTCATTTTGTGATACAGAGACAGGGGGCGGTCTACTCATCCCCTGAGTCTGTGATACAGAGACAGGGGGCAGTCTACTTATCCCCTAAATTTGTGTTACAAAGACAGGGGGCGGTCCACTTATCCCCTCAGTATGTGAGACAGAGACAGGGGGTGGTCTACTCATCCCCTGAGTCAGTGATACAGAGACAGGGGCGGTCTACCTATCCCCTCAGTTTGTGAAACAGAGACAGGGGGTGGTCTACTCATCCACTGAGTTTGTGATACAGAGACAGGTGACGGTCTACTCATCCCCTGAGTCTGTGAGACAGAGACAGGGGGTGGTCTACTCATCCCCTGAGTCAGTGATACAGAGACAGTGGCGGTCTACTTATCCCCTAAATTTGTGTTACAAAGACAGGGGGCGGTCTACTTATCCCCTCATTTTGTGATACAGAGACAGGGGGTGGTCGACTCATCCCCTGAGTCAGTGATACAGAGACAGGGGCGGTCTACTTATCCCCTCAGTTTGTGAAACAGAGACAGGGGGCGGTCTACTCATCCACTGAGTTTGTGATACAGAGACAGGTGACGGTCTACTCATCCCCTGAATCAATGATACAGAGACAGGGGGCGGTCTACTCATCCACTGAGTTTGTGATACAGAGACAGGTGACGGTCTACTCATCCCCCGAGTCTGTGATACCGAGACAGGGGGCGATCTACTCATCCCCCGAGTCTGTGATACAGAGACCGGGGGCGGTCTACTCATCCCCTGAGTCTGAGATACAGAGACAAGGGGCAGTTTACTCATCCCCTGGGTCTGTGATAGAGAGGAAGGGGGCAGTCTACACATCCCCTGAGTCTGTGATACAGAGAGAGGGGGCGTTCTACTCATCCCCTCAGTTTGTGATACAGTGACAGGGGGTTGTCTACTCATCCCCTGAGTCTGTGATACAGAGACAGGGGGCGGTCTACTCATCCCCACAGTTTGTGATACAGAGACAGGGGGCGGTCTGCTCATCCCCTCAGTATGTGATACAGAGACAAGGGGCGGTCGACTCATCCCCTGGGTGTGTGATATAGAGGAAGGGGGCGGTGTACTCATCCCCTGAGTCTGTGGTACAGAGACAGGGGGCGGTCTACTCATCCCCTGAGTGTGTGATACCGAGAAAGGGGGCGGTCTACTCATTCCCTGAGCCTGTGATACAGAGACAGGGGACGGTCTACTCATCCACTGAGTGTGTGATACAGAGACAGGGGGCGGTCTACTCATTCCCTGAGCCTGTGATACAGAGACAGGGGGCGGTCTGCTCATCCCCTCAGTATGTGATGCAGAGACAGGCGGCGGTCTACTCATCCCCTCAGTCTGTGATACAGAGACAGGGGGCGGTCTACTCATCCCCTGAGTGTGTGATACAGAGACAGGGGGCGGTCTACTCATCCACTGAGTCTGTGAAACAGAGACAGGTGACGGTCTACTCATCCACTGACTCTGTGATACAGAGACAGGGGGCGGTCTACACATCCCCTGAGTGTGTGATACAGAGACAGGGGGCAGTCTGCTCATCCGCTCAGTATGTGATGCAGAGACAGGGGGCGGTCTACTCATCCCCTAAGTCTGTGATACAGAGACAGAGGCCGGTCTCCTCATCCCCTGAGTCTGTGTTTCAGAGACAGGGGGCGGTCTACTCATCCCCTCAGTTTGTGACACAGAGACAGGGGGCGGTATACCCATCACCTCAGTATGTGATACAGAGACAGGGGGCGGTCTACTCATCCCCTGAGTCTGTGATACAGTGACAGGGGGCAGTCTGCTCATCCACTGAGTGTGTGATACAAAGACAGGGGGCGGACTACTCATCCACTGAGTCTGTGAAACAGAGACAGGTGACGGTCTACTCATCCACTGAGTGTGTGATACAGAGACAGGGGGCGGTCTGCTCATTCCCTCAGTATGTGATGCAGAGACAGGGGGCGGTCTACTCATCCCCTCAGTCTGTAATGCAGAGACAGGGGGCGATCTTCTCATCCACTGAGTCTGTGATACAGAGACAGGTGACGGTCTACTCATCCACTGACTCTGTGATACAGAGACAGGGGGCGGTCTATTCATCCCCTGAGTGTGTGATACAGAGACAGGGGGCGGTCTACTCATCCACTGAGTCTGTGAAACAGAGACAGGTGACGGTCTACTCATCCACTGACTCTGTGATACATAGACAGGGGGCGGTCTACTCATCCCCTGAGTGTGTGATACAGAGACAGGGGGCGGTCTACTCACCCCTCAGTCTGTGATACTTAGACAGGGGGCGATCTTCTCATCCACTGAGTCTGTGAAACAGAGACAGGTGACGGTCTACTCATCCACTGACTCTGCTACAGAGACAGGGACTGTCTACTCATCCACTGAGTGTGTGATACAGAGACAGGGGGCGGTCTACTTATCCCCTAAATTTGTGTGACAAAGACAGGGGGCGGTCTACTCATCCCCTGAATCAATGATACAGAGACAGGGGGCGGTCTATTCATCCCCTGAGTGTGTGATACAGAGACAGGGGGCGATCTTCTCATCCACTGAGTCTGTGAAACAGAGACAGGTGACGGTCTACTCATCCACTGACTCTGCTACAGAGACAGGGACTGTCTACTCATCCACTGAGTCTGTGATACAGAGACAGGAGGCGGTCTACCCATCTACTGAGTCTGTGATACAGAGACAAGGGGCGCTCTACTCATCCCCTGTGTCCATGATAGAGAGACAGGGGGCGCTCTACTTATCCGCCGAGTCGATGATACAGAGACAGGGGGCGGTCTACTCATCCACTGAGTCTGTGATACAGAGACAGGAGGCGGTCTACCCATCTACTGAGTCTGTGATACAGAGACAAGGGGCGCTCTACTCATCCCCTGTGTCCATGACAGAGAGACAGGGGGCGCTCTACTCATCCCTTGAGTATGTGATACAGAGACAGGGGCCGGTCTTCTCATCCACTGAGGCTGCGATACAGAGACAGAGGGCGGTCTACTCATTCACTGATCTGTGATACAGAGACAGGGGGTGGTCTACTCATCCCTAGAGTCTGTGATACAGAGACAGGAGGCGGTCTACTCATCCCCTGAGTCTATCATACAGAGACAGGGGGCGATCTATTCATCGCCTGAGTCTTTGATACAGAGAATGGGGCCCGTCTTCTCATCCACTGAGTCTGTGATACAGAGACAGGGGGCGGTCTACTCATCCACTGAGTCTGTGATACAGAGACAGGGGGCGGTCTACTCATCCCTTGAGTATGTGATACAGTGACAGGGGGCGGTCTACTCATCCCTTGAGTCTGTGATACAGAGACAGGAGACGGTCGACTCATCCCCTGAGTCTATGATACAGAGACAGAGGGCGCTCTACTTATCCGCTGAGTCTATGATGGAGAGACAGGGGGCGGTCTGCTCATCCAAAGAGTCTGTGATACAGAGACAGGGGACGGTCTACTCATTCCCTGAGTCTGTGACACAGAGACAGGGGGGGGTCTACTCATCACCTGAGTCTGTGATACAGAGACAGGGGGCGGTCTACTCTTCCCCTGAGTTGTTGATACAAAGACTGGGGGCGGTCTACTCATCCCCTGAATTGGTGATGCAAAGACAGGGGGCGGTCTACTCATCCCCTGAGTTTGTGATACAGAGACAGGGGGCGGTCTACTCATCACTGAGTCTGTGATACAGAGACAGGGGGAGGTCTACTCATCCCCTGAGTTTGTGATACAGAGACAGGGGGCGGTCTACACATCCCCTGAGTCTGTGATACAGAGACAGGAGGCGGTCTACTCATCCCCTGGGTCTGTGATACAGAGACAGGTGACGGTCTACTCATCCACTGACTCTGTGATACAGAGACAGGGGGCGGTCTACTCATCCCCTCAGTTTGTGATACAGAGACAGGGGGCTGTCTACTCATTCCCTGAATCAATGATACAGAGACAGGGGGCGGTGCACACATCCCCCGAGTCTGTGATACAGAGACAGGGGGCTGTCTACTCATTCCCTGAGTTTGTGATACAGAGACAGGGGGCGGTCTACTCATCCCCTGAATCTGAGATACAGACACAAGGGGCAGTTTACTCATCCCCTGGGTCTGTGATGGAGACGAAGGGGGCGGTCTACTCATCCCCTGAGTCTGTGATACAGAGACAGGGGGCGGTCTACTCATCCCCTGAGTCTGTGATACAGAGACAGGGGCCGGTCTACTCATCCCCTCATTTTGTGATACAGAGACAGGGGGCGGTCTACTCATCCCCTGAGTCTGTGATACAGAGACAGGGGGCAGTCTACTTATCCCCTAAATTTGTGTTACAAAGACAGGGGGCGGTCCACTTATCCCCTCAGTATGTGAGACAGAGACAGGGGGTGGTCTACTCATCCCCTGAGTCAGTGATACAGAGACAGGGGCGGTCTACTCATCCCCTGAGTCTGTGAGACAGAGACAGGGGGTGGTCTACTCATCCCCTGAGTCAGTGATACAGAGACAGGGGCGGTCTACTTATCCCCTAAATTTGTGTTACAAAGACAGGGGGCGGTCTACTTATCCCCTCATTTTGTGATACAGAGACAGGGGGTGGTCTACTCATCCCCTGAGTCAGTGATACAGAGACAGGGGCGGTCTACTTATCCCCTCAGTTTGTGAAACAGAGACAGGGGGCGGTCTACTCATCCACTGAGTTTGTGATACAGAGACAGGTGACGGTCTACTCATCCCCTGAATCAATGATACAGAGACAGGGGGCGGTCTACTCATCCACTGAGTTTGTGATACAGAGACAGGTGACGGTCTACTCATCCCCCGAGTCTGTGATACAGAGACAGGGGGCGATCTACTCATCCCCCGAGTCTGTGATACAGAGACCGGGGGCGGTCTACTCATCCCCTGAGTCTGAGATACAGAGACAAGGGGCAGTTTACTCATCCCCTGGGTCTGTGATAGAGAGGAAGGGGGCAGTCTACACATCCCCTGAGTCTGTGATACAGAGAGAGGGGGCGTTCTACTCATCCCCTCCATTTGTGATACAGTGACAGGGTGTTGTCTACTCATCCCCTGAGTCTGTGATACAGAGACAGGGGGCGGTCTACTCATCCCCACAGTTTGTGATACAGAGACAGGGGGCGGTCTGCTCATCCCCTCAGTATGTGATACAGAGACAAGGGGCGGTCGACTCATCCCCTGGGTGTGTGATATAGAGGAAGGGGGCGGTGTACTCATCCCCTGAGTCTGTGGTACAGAGACAGGGGGCGGTCTACTCATCCCCTGAGTGTGTGATACCGAGAAAGGGGGCGGTCTACTCATTCCCTGAGCCTGTGATACAGAGACAGGGGGCGGTCTACTCATCCACTGAGTGTGTGATACAGAGACAGGGGGCGGTCTACTCATTCCCTGAGCCTGTGATACAGAGACAGGGGGCGGTCTGCTCATCCCCTCAGTATGTGATGCAGAGACAGGCGGCGGTCTACTCATCCCCTCAGTCTGTGATACAGAGACAGGGGGCGGTCTACTCATCCCCTGAGTGTGTGATACAGAGACAGGGGGCGGTCTACTCATCCACTGAGTCTGTGAAACAGAGACAGGTGACGGTCTGCTCATCCACTGACTCTGTGATACAGAGACAGGGGGCGGTCTACACATCCCCTGAGTGTGTGATACAGAGACAGGGGGCAGTCTGCTCATCCCCTCAGTATGTGATGCAGAGACAGGGGGCGGTCTACTCATCCCCTAAGTCTGTGATACAGAGACAGAGGGCGGTCTCCTCATCCCCTGAGTCTGTGTTTCAGAGACAGGGGGCGGTCTACTCATCCCCTCAGTTTGTGACACAGAGACAGGGGGCGGTATACCCATCCCCTCAGTATGTGATACAGAGACAGGGGGCGGTCTACTCATCCCCTGAGTCTGTGATACAGAGACAGGGGGCAGTCTGCTCATCCACTGAGTGTGTGATACAAAGACAGGGGGCGGACTACTCATCCACTGAGTCTGTGAAACAGAGACAGGTGACGGTCTACTCATCCACTGAGTGTGTGATACAGAGACAGGGGGCGGTCTGCTCATCCCCTCAGTATGTGATGCAGAGACAGGGGGCGGTCTACTCATCCCCTCAGTCTGTAATGCAGAGACAGGGGGCGATCTTCTCATCCACTGAGTCTGTGATACAGAGACAGGTGACGGTCTACTCATCCACTGACTCTGTGATACAGAGACAGGGGGCGGTCTATTCATCCCCTGAGTGTGTGATACAGAGACAGGGGGCGGTCTACTCATCCACTGAGTCTGTGAAACAGAGACAGGTGACGGTCTACTCATCCACTCACTCTGTGATACATAGACAGGGGGCGGTCTACTCATCCCCTGAGTGTGTGATACAGAGACAGGGGGCGGTCTACTCACCCCTCAGTCTGTGATACTTAGACAGGGGGCGATCTTCTCATCCACTGAGTCTGTGAAACAGAGACAGGGGGCGGTCTACTTATCCCCTAAATTTGTGTGACAAAGACAGGGGGCGGTCTACTCATCCCCTGAATCAATGATACAGAGACAGGGGGCGGTCTATTCATCCCCTGAGTGTGTGATACAGAGACAGGGGGCGATCTTCTCATCCACTGAGTCTGTGAAACAGAGACAGGTGACGGTCTACTCATCCACTGACTCTGCTACAGAGACAGGGACTGTCTACTCATCCACTGAGTCTGTGATACAGAGACAGGAGGCGGTCTACCCATCTACTGAGTCTGTGATACAGAGACAAGGGGCGCTCTACTCATCCCCTGTGTCCATGATAGAGAGACAGGGGGCGCTCTACTTATCCGCCGAGTCAATGATACAGAGACAGGGGGCGGTCTACTCATTCCCTATGTCTGTGATACAGAGACAGGGGGTGGTCTACACATCCCTTGAGTATCTGATACAGGGACAGGGGGCGGTCTACTCATCCACTGAGTCTGTGATACAGAGACAGGAGGCGGTCTACCCATCTACTGAGTCTGTGATACAGAGACAAGGGGCGCTCTACTCATCCCCTGTGTCCATGACAGAGAGACAGGGGGCGCTCTACTCATCCCTTGAGTATGTGATACAGAGACAGGGGCCGGTCTTCTCATCCACTGAGGCTGCGATACAGAGACAGAGGGCGGTCTACTCATTCACTGATCTGTGATACAGAGACAGGGGGTGGTCTACTCATCCCTAGAGTCTGTGATACAGAGACAGGAGGCGGTCTACTCATCCCCTGAGTCTATCATACAGAGACAGGGGGCGATCTATTCATCGCCTGAGTCTTTGATACAGAGACAGGGGCCCGTCTTCTCATCCACTGAGTCTGTGATACAGAGACAGGGGGCGGTCTACTCATCCACTGAGTATGTGATACAGTGACAGGGGGCGGTCTACTCATCCCTTGAGTCTGTGATACAGAGACAGGAGATGGTCGACTCATCCCCTGAGTCTATGATACAGAGACAGAGGGCGGTCTACTCATCCCCTGGGTCTGTGATACAGAGACAGGAGGCGGTCTACTCATCCCCTGGGTCTGTGATACAGAGAAAGGGGGCAGTCTACTCATCCCCTGAGTCTATGATACAGAGACAGGGGGCTGTCTATTCATCGCCTGAGTCTTTGATACAGAGACAGAGGCCCGTCTTCTCATCCACTGAGTCTGTGATACAGAGACAGGGGGCGGTCTACTCATCCACTGAGTCTGTGATACAGAGACAGGGGGCGGTCTACTCATCCCTTGAGTATGTGATACAGTGACACGGGGCGGTCTACTCATCCCTTGAGTCTGTGATACAGAGACAGGAGACGGTCGACTCATCCCCTGAGTCTATGATACAGAGACAGAGGGCGCTCTACTTATCCGCTGAGTCTATGATGGAGAGACAGGGGGCGGTCTGCTCATCCAAAGAGTCTGTGATACAGAGACAGGGGACGGTCTACTCATTCCCTGAGTCTGTGACACAGAGACAGGGGGGGGTCTACTCATCACCTGAGTCTGTGATACAGAGACAGGGGGCGGTCTACTCTTCCCCTGAGTTGTTGATACAAAGACTGGGGGCGGTCTACTCATCCCCTGAATTGGTGATGCAAAGACAGGGGGCGGTCTACTCATCCCCTGAGTTTGTGATACAGAGACAGGGGGCGGTCTACTCATCACTGAGTCTGTGATAGAGAGACAGGGGGAGGTCTACTCATCCCCTGAGTTTGTGATACAGAGACAGGGGGCGGTCTACACATCCCCTGAGTCTGTGATACAGAGACAGTGGGCGGTCTACTCATCAGCTGAGTCTGTGATACTGCGACAGGGGGCGGTCTACACATCCCCTGAGTCTGTGATCCAGAGACAGGGGGCAGTCTACTCATCCCCTGATTCTGAGATAAAGAGACAAGGGGCAGTTTACTCATCCCCTGGGTCTGTGATACAGAGGAAGGGGGCGGTCTACTCATCCCCTGAGTCTGTGATACAGAGACAGGGGGCAGTCTAGTCATTCCCTGAGTCTGTGAAACAGTGACAGGGGGCGGTCTACTCATCTCCTGAGTGTGTGATACAGAGAAAGGGAGCGGTCTACTCATTCCCTAAATTTGTGATACAGAGACAGGGGGCAGTCTACTCAGCCCCAAAGTCCCTGAAGTACAGACAGGGGCCAGTCTACTCATCACCCGGGTCTATGAGACAGAGACTAGAGGTGATCTATTCAAACCTGAGTATGTGATAGAGAGACAGGGTGCGGTCTACTCATCCTCCGAGTGTGTGATACAGAGACAGGAGGCGGTCTAATAATCCTGAGTTTGTTATAAAGAGACAGGTGGTGGTCTACTCATCCCCTGGGTCTGTGATACAGAGACAGGAGGCGGTCTACTCATCCCCTGGGTCTGTGATACAGAGAATGGGGGCCGTCTACTCATCCCGAGTTTGTTGGACAGAGAAAGGGGGCGGTCTACACATCACCTGAGCCTGTGATACAGAGACAGGGGGCGGTCTACTCATCCCTTGAGTCTGTGATCCAGAGACGGGGGGGGGGGGTCTACTCATCCCCTGAGTCTGTGATACAGAGACAGGGGGCTGTCTACTCATCCACTGAGTCTGTGATACAGAGACAGGGGGCGGTCTACTCATCCACTGAGTCTGTGATACTGAGACAGGGGGCTGTCTACTCATCCACTGAGTCTGCGATGCAAAGACAGGGGCCGTTCTAGTCATCCACTGAGTCTGTGATACAAAGACAAGGGCCGGTCTACTCATCCCCTGAGTCTATGATACAGAGACAGGAGGCGGTCTACTCATCCCCTGAGTCTGTGATACAGAGACAGGAGGCGGTCTTCTCATCCACTGAGTCTGTGATACAGAGACAGGGGGCGGTCTACTCATCCACTGAGTCTGTGATAAGGAGACAGGGGGCGGTCTACTCATTCCCTGAGTCTGTGATACATAGACAGGGGGTGGTCTACTCATCCCTTGAGTATGTGATGCAGAGCCAGGGGGCGGTCTACTCATTCCCTGAGTTTGTGATACATCGACAGGGGTTAGTCTACTCATCCCTTGAGTATGTGATACAGAGACAGGGGGCGGTCGACTCATCCCCTGAGTCTATGATGCAGAGACAGGGGGCGGTCTACTCATCCACTGAGTCTGTGATACAGAGACAGGGGGCAGTCTACTCATCCCCTGAGTCTTTGATACAGCGACAGGGGCCGGTCTTCATTTGCACTGAGTCTGTGCGACAGAGACAGGGGACGGTCTACTCATCCAAAGAGTCTGTGATACAGAGACAGGGGGCGGTCTACTCATTCCCTGAGTCTGTGATACAGAGACAGGGGGCGGTCTACTCATCACCTGAGTCTGTGATACAGAGACAGGGGGCGGTCTAGTCATCCCCGGAGTTGTTGATACAAGGACTGGGGGCGGTCTACTCATCCCCTGAGTTGGTGAAACAAAGACAGGGGGCGGTCGACTCATCCCCTGAGTTTGTGATACAGAGACAGGGGGCGGTCTACACATCCCCTGTGTCTGTGATACAGAGACAGGAGGCGGTCTACTCATTCACTGAGTCTGTCATACAGAGAAAGTGTGCGGTCTACTCATCCCCCGAGTGTGTGATAAAGAGACAGGGGGAGGTCTACTCATCCCCCGAGTGTGTGATAAAGAGACAGGGGGCGGTCTAGTCATCCCCGGAGTTGTTGATACAAGGACTGGGGGCGGTCTACTCATCCCCTGAGTTGGTGATACAAAGACAGGGGGCGGTCTACTCATCCCCTGAGTCTGTGATACAGAGACAGGGGGCGGTCTAGTCATTCCCTGAGTCTGTGAGACAGTGAAAGGGGGCGGTCTACTCATCCCCTGAGTGTGTGATACAGAGAAAGGGAGCGGTCTACTCATTCCCTAAATTTGTGATACAGAGTCAAGGTGCGGTCTACTCATCCCCCGAGTGTTTGATACAGAGACAGGAGGCGGTCTACTCATCCCGAGTTTGTTATACAGAGACAGGGGGCCGTCTACTCATCCCCTGAGTCTGTGATACAGAGAAAGGGGGCGGTCTACTCATCCCCTGAGTCTGTCATACAAAGAATGCCTGCGGTCTACACATCACCTGAGTCTGTGATACAGAGACAGGGGGCAGTCTACTCATCCCCTGAGTCTGTGATACAGAGACAGGGGGCGGTCTACTCATCCACTGAGTCTGTGATACAGAGACAGGGGACGGTCTACTCATCCCCTGAGTCTGTGATGCAGGGACAGGGGACGGTCTACTCATCCCCCGAGTGTGTGTTACAGAGACAGGAGGCGGTCTACTCATCCCGAGTTTGTTATACGGAGACAGGGGGCCGTCTACTCATCCCCTGAGTCTGTGATACAGAGAAAGGGGGCGGTCTACTCATCCCCTGAGTCTGTCATACAAAGAATGTGTGCGGTCTACACATCACCTGAGTCTGTGATACAGAGACAGGGGGCTGTCTCCTCATCCACTGAGTCTGTGATACAGAGACAGGGGACGGTCTACTCATCCACTGAGTCTGTGATACAGAGACAGGGGACGGTCTACTCATCCACTGAGTCTGTGATGCAAAGACAGGGGCCGTTCTACTCATCCACTGAGTCTGGGATACGGAGACAGGGGGCTGTCTACTCATCCACTGAGTCTGTGATACAGAAACAGGGGGCGGTCTACTCATTCACAGAGTCTGTGATTCAGAAACAGGGGGCGGTCTACTCATCCCCTGAGTCTGTGATACAGAGACAGGGGGCGGTCTACTCATTCACAGAGTCTGTGATACAGAAACAGGGGGCGGTCTACTCATCAACTGACTCGGTGATCCAGAGACAGGGGGCGGTCTACTCATTCACTGATCTGTGATACAGAGACAGGGGGTGGTCTAGTCATCCACTGAGTCTGTGATACAGAGACAGGGGGCGGTCTACTCATCCACTGAGTCTGTGATACAGAGACAGGGGGCGGTCTACTCATTCACTGAGTCTTTGATACAGAGACAGGGGGCGGTCTACTCATCCCTTGAGTATGTGATACAGAGACAGGGGGCGGTCTACTCATTCCCTGAGTCTGTGATACATAGACAGGGGGTGGTCTACTCATCCCTTGAGTATGTGATACAGAGACAGGGGGCGGTCTACTCATTTCCTGAGTCTGTGATACATAGACAGGGGGTAGTCTATTCATCCCTTGAGTATGTGATACAGCGACAGGGGCCGGTCTTCATTTCCACTGAGTCTGTGCTACAGAGACAGGGGACGTTCTACTCATCCAAAGAGTCTCTGATACAGAGACAGGGGGCGGTCTACTCATTCCCTGAGTCTGTGACACAGAGACAGGGGGCGGTCTATACATCCCCTGAGTCTGTGATACAGAGACAGGAGGCGGTCTACTCATTCACTGAGTCTGTCATACAGAGAAAGTGTGCGGTCTACTCATCCCCCGAGTGTGTGATAAAGAGACAGGGGGAGGTCTACTCATCCCCCGAGTGTGTGATAAAGAGACAGTGGGCGGTCTACTCATCCCCTGAGTTGGTGATACAAAGACAGGGGGCGGTCCACTCATCCCCTGAGTCTGTGATACAGAGACAGGGGGCGGTCTAGTCATTCCATGAGTCTGTGATACAGTGACAGGGGGCGGTCTACTCATCCCCTGAGTGTGTGATACAGAGAAAGGGAGCGGTCTACTCATTCCCTAAATTTGTGATACAGAGACAGGGGGCATTCTACTCATCCAGAGTTTGTTATACAGAGACAGGGGCCCGTCTACTCATCCCCTGAGTCTGTGATACAGAGAAAGGGGGCGGTCTACTTATCCCCTGAGTCTGTCATACAAAGAATGTGTGCGGTCCACACATCACCTGAGTCTGTGATACAGAGACAGGGGGCAGTCTACTCATCTCCTGAGTCAGTGATACAGAGACAGGGGGCGGTCTACTCATCCACTGAGTCTGTGATGTAGGGACAGGGGACGGTCTACTCATCCCCCGAGTGTGTGTTACAGAGACAGGAGGCGGTCTACTCATCCCGAGTTTGTTATACAGAGACAGGGGGCCGTCTACTCATCCCCTGAGTCTGTGATACAGAGAAAGGGGGCGGTCTACTCATCCCCTGAGTCTGTCATACAAAGAATGTGTGCGGTCTACACATCACCTGAGTCTGTGATACAGAGACAGGGGGCAGTCTACTCATCTCCTGAGTCTGTGATACAGAGACAGGGGGCGGTCTATTCATCCCCTGAGTCTGTGATCCAGAGACGGTGGGGGGTCTACTCATCTCCTGAGTATGTGATACAGAGACAGGGGGCGGTCTACTCATCCACTGAGTCTGTGAAACAGAGACAGGGAACGGTCTACTCATCCCCTGAGTCTGTGATGCAGGGACAGGGGGAGGTCTACTCATACACTGAGTCTGTGATGCAAAGACAGGGGATGTTCTAGTCATCCACTGAGTATGTGATACAGAGACATGGGACGGTCTACTCATCCATTGAGTCTGTGATACAAAGACAAGGGCCGGTCTAGTCATCCACTGACTCTGAGATACAGAGAAAGGGGGCAGTCTTCTCATCCACTGTGGCTGTGATACAAAGACAGGGGGCTGTCTACTCATACACTGAGTCTGTGAAGCAAAGACAGGGGCCGTTCTAGTCATCCACTGAGTCTGTGATACAGAGAAAGGGGACGGACTACTCATCCCCTGAGTCTTTGATACAGCGACAGGGGCCGGTCTTCATTTCCACTGAGTCTGTGCTACAGAGACAGGGGACGTTCTACTCATCCAAAGAGTCTGTGATACAGAGACAGGGGGCGGTCTACTCATTCCCTGAGTCTGTGACACAGAGACAGGGGGCGGTCTACTCATCCCCGGAGTTGTTGATACAAAGACTGGGGGCGGTGTACTCATCCCCCGAGTGTGTGATAAAGAGACAGGGGGAGGTCTAGTCATCCCCCGAGAGTGTGATAAAGAGACAGTGGGCGGTCTACTCATCCCCTGAGTTGGTGATACAAAGACAGGGGGCGGTCCACTCATCCCCTGAGTCTGTGATACAGAGACAGGGGGCGGTCTAGTCATTCCCTGAGTCTGTGATACAGTGACAGGGGGCGGTCTACTCATCCCCTGAGTGTGTGATACAGAGAAATTGAGCGGTCTACTCATTCCCTAAATTTGTGATACAGAGACAGGGGGCCGTCTACTCATCCCCTGAGTCTGTGATACAGAGACAGGGGGCCGTCTACTCATCACCTGAGTCTGTGATACAGAGACAGGGGGCGGTCTACTCATCTCCTGAGTCTGTGATACAGAGACAGGGGGCAGTCTATTCATCCCCTGAGTCTGTGATCCAGAGACGGGGGGGGTCTACTCATCTCCTGAGTCTGTGATACAGAGACAGGGGGCGGTCTACTCATCCACTGAGTCTGTGATACAGAGACAGGGGACGGTCTACTCATCCCCTGAGTCTGTGATGCAGGGACAGGGGACGGTCTACTCATCACCTGAGTCTGTGATGCAGGGACAGGGGGAGGTCTACTCGTACACTGAGTCTGTGATGCAAAGACAGGGGCCGTTCTAGTCATCCACTGAGTCTGTGATACAGAGACAGGGGGCGGTCTACTCATCCACTGAGTATGTGATACAGAGACATGGGACGGTCTACTCATCCATTGAGTCTGTGATACAAAGACAAGGGCCGGTCTAGTCATCCACTGACTCTGAGATACAGAGAAAGGGGGCGGTCTTCTCATCCACTGTGGCTGTGATACAGAGACAGGGGGCGCTCCACTCATTCACTGAGTCTGTGATACAGAAACAGGGGGCGGTCTACTCATTCACTGAGTCTGTCACACAGAGAAAGTGTGCGGTCTACTCATCCCCCGAGTGTGTGATAAAGAAACAGTGGGCGGTCTACTCATCCCCTGAGTTGGTGATACAAAGACAGGGGGAGGTCTACTCATCCCCTGAGTTGGTGATACAAAGACAGGGGGCGGTCTACTCATCCCCTGAGTCTGTGATACAGAGACAGGGGGCGGTCTAGTCATTCCCTGAGTCTGTGATACAGTGACAGGGGGCGGTCTACTCATCCCCTGAGTGTGTGATACAGAGAAAGGGAGCGGTCTACACATTCCCTAAATTTCTGATACAGAGACAGGGGGCAGTCTACTCAGCCCCAAAGTCCCTGAAATACAGACAGGGGCCTGTCTACTCATCACCAGGGTCTATGAGACAGAGACTGGAGGTGATCTAATCAAACCTGAGTATGTGATAGAGAGTCAGGGTGCGGTCTACACATCCCCCGAGTGTGTGATACAGAGACAAGAGGCGGTCTACTCATCCCGAGTTTGTTATACAGAGACAGGGGGCCGTCTACTCATCCCCTGAGTCTGTGATACAGAGAAAGGGGGCGGTCTACTCATCCCCTGAGTCTGTCATACAAAGAATGTGTGCGGTCTACACATCACCTGAGTCTGTGATACAGAGACAGGGGGCAGTCTACTCATCTCCTGAGTCTGTGATACAGAGACAGGGGGCGGTCTACTCATCCACTGAGTCTGTGATACAGAGACAGGGGACGGTCTACTCATCCCCTGAGTCTGTGATGCAGGGACAGGGGACGGTCTACTCATCCCCCGAGTGTGTGTTACAGAGACAGGAGGCGGTCTACTCATCCCGAGTTTGTTATACAGAGACAGGGGGCTGTCTACTCATCCCCTGAGTCTGTGATACAGAGAAAGGGGGCGGTCTACTCATCCCCTGAGTCTGTCATACAAAGAATGTGTGCGGTCTACTCATCCCCTGAGTCTGTGATCCAGAGACGGGGGGGGGTCTACTCATCTCCTGAGTCTGTGATACAGAGACAGGGGGCGGTCTACTCATCCACTGAGTCTGTGATACAGAGACAGGGGACGGTCTACTCATCCCCTGAGTGTGTGATGCAGGGATAGGGGGCTGTCTCCTC
This sequence comes from Heterodontus francisci, assembly GCF_036365525.1. Classification (NCBI taxonomy): domain Eukaryota; kingdom Metazoa; phylum Chordata; class Chondrichthyes; order Heterodontiformes; family Heterodontidae; genus Heterodontus; species Heterodontus francisci. The sequence continues at coordinate 2,905,762 of NC_090395.1, forward strand.
ATACACTGAGTCTGTGAAGCAAAGACAGGGGCCGTTCTAGTCATCCACTGAGTCTGTGATACAGAGACAGGGGACGGTCTACTCATCCACTGAGTCTGTGATACAGAGACAGGGGGCGGTCTACTCATCCACTGAGTCTGTGATACAGAGACAGGGGGCGGTCTACTCATTCACTGAGTCTGTGATACAGAAACAGGGGGCGGTCTACTCATCCACTGACTCTGTGATACAGAGACAGGGAGCGGTCTACTCATTCACTGAGTCTGTGATGCAGAGACAGGGGGCGCTCTACTCATCCCCTGAGTCTGTGATACAGAGACAGGGGGCTGTCTACTCATTCACTGAGTCTGTGATACAGAAACAGGGGGCGGTCTACTCATCCACTGACTCTGTGATACAGAGACAGGGGGCGGTCTACTCATCCACTGAGTCTGTGATGCAGAAACAGGGGGCGGTCTACTCATCCACTGTCTCTGTGATCCAGAGACAGGGGGCGGTCTACTCATCCACTGTGTCTGTGATACAGAAACAGGGGGCGGTCTACTCATCCACTGAGTCTGTGCTACAGAGACAGGGGGGGGTCTACTCATCCCCTGAGTCTGTGATGCAGGGACAGGGGGGGGTCTACTCATCCCCTGAGTCTGTGATGCAGGGACAGGGGGCTGTCTACTCATCCACTGAGTCTGTGCTACAGAGACAGGGGGGGGTCTACTCATCCCCTGAGTCTGTGATGCAGGGACAGGGGGCTGTCTACTCATACACTGAGTCTGTGAAGCAAAGACAGGGGCCGTTCTAGTCATCCACTGAGTCTGTGATACAGAGACAGGGGACGGTCTACTCATCCACTGAGTCTGTGATACAGAGACAGGGGGCGGTCTACTCATCCACTGAGTCTGTGCTACAGAGACAGGGGGGGGTCTACTCATCCCCTGAGTCTGTGATGCAGGGACAGGGGGCTGTCTACTCATACACTGAGGCTGTGAATCAAAGACAGGGGCCATTCTAGTCATCCACTGAGTCTGTGATACAGAGACAGGGGACGGTCTACTCATCCCCTGAGTCTGTGATACAGAGACAGGGGGCGCTCTACTCATTCACTGAGTCTGTGATATAGAAACAGGGGGCGGTCTACTCATCCACTGACTCTGTGATGCAGAGACAGGGGGCGGTCTACTCATTCACTGAGTCTGTGATACAGAAACAGGGGGCGGTCTACTCATCCACTGACTCTGTGATCCAGAGACAGGGGGCGGTGTACTCATCCCCTGTGTCTGTGATACAGAGACAGGGGGCGGTCTACTCATCCCCTGAGTCTGTGATACAGAGACAGGGGTCGGTCTACTCATCCCCTGAGTCTGTGATACAGAGACAGGGGGCGGTCTTCTCATCCACTGAGTCTGTGATGCAGAGACAGAGGGCAGTCTACTCATTCACTGATCTGTGATACAGAGACTGGGGGTGGCCGACTCATCCCCTGAGTCTATGATACAGAGACAGGGGGCGCTCTATTCATCCCCTGAGTCTTTGATACAGAGACAGGGGCCCGTCTTCTCATCCACTGAGTCTGTGATACAGAGAAAGGGGGCGGTCTACTCATTCACTGAGTCTGTGATACAGAGACAGGTGGCGGTCTACTCATTCCCTGAGTCTGTGATACATAGACAGGGGGTGGTCTACTTATCCCTTGAGAATGTGATACAGAGACAGGGGGCGGTCTACTCATCCCTTGAGTGTGTGATACAGAGACAGGGGGCGGTCTACTCATTCCCTGAGTCTGTGATACATAGACAGGGGGCGGTCTTCTCATCCCTTGAGTCTATGATACAGAGACAGAGGGCGCTCTACTCATCCCCTGTGTCCATGATACAGAGACAGCGGGCGGTCTAGTCATTCCCTGAGTCTGTGATACCGTGACAGGGGCGGTCTACTCATCCCCTGAGTGTGTGATACAGAGACAGGGAGCGGTCTGCTCATTCCCTAAATTTGTGATACAGAGACAGGGGGCATTCTACTCAGCCCCAAAGTCCCTGAAATACAGACAGGGGCCAGTCTACTCATCACCCGGGTCTATGAGACAGAGACTGGAGGTGATCTATTCAAACCTGAGTATGTGATAGAGAGTCAGGGGGCGGTCTAATCATCCCCTTAGTCTGTGATGCAGAGAAAGTGTGCGTTCTACACATCACCTGAGTCTGTGATACAGAGACAGGGGGCGGTCTACTCATCCCCCGAGTCTGTCATACAGAGAATGTGTGCGTTCTACACATCACCTGAGTCTGTGATACAGAGACAGGGGCGGTCTACTCATCCCCTGAGTCTGTGATACAGAGACAGGGGGCAGTCTACTCATCCCTTGAGTCTGTGATCCAGAGACGGGGGGCGGTCTACTCATCCCCTGAGTCTGTGATGCAGGGACAGGGGGCTGTCTACTCATACACTGAGTCTGTGAAGCAAAGACAGGGGCCGTTCTAGTCATCCACTGAGTCTGTGATACAGAGACAGGGGACAGTCTACTCATCCATTGAGTCTGTGATACAGAGACAGGGGGCGGTCTGCTCATCCACTGAGTCTGTGATACAGAGACAGGGGGCAGTCTACTCATCCACTGAGTCAGTGATACAGAGACAGGGGGCGGTCTACTCATCCACTGACTCTGTGATGCAGAGACAGGGGGCAGTCTACTCATTCACTGAGTCTGTGATACAGAAACAGGGGGCGGTCTACTCATCCACTGACTCTGTGATACAGAGACAGGGGGCGGTCTACTCATTCACTGTGTCTGTGATACAGAAACTGGGGGCGGTCTACTCATCCACTGACTCTGTGATCCAGAGACAGGGGGCGGTCTACTCATCCACTGTGTCTGTGATACAGAGACAGGGGGCGGTCTACTCATTCACTGTGTCTGTGATACAGAAACTGGGGGCGGTCTACTCATCCACTGACTCTGTGATCCAGAGACAGGGGGCGGTCTACTCATCCACTGTGTCTGTGATACAGAGACAGGGGGCGGTCTACTCATCCCCTGAGTCTGTGATACAGAGACAGGGGGCGGTCTTCTCATCCACTGAGTCTGTGATGCAGAGACAGAGGGCAGTCTACTCATTCACTGATCTGTGATACAGAGACAGGGGGTGGCCTACTCATCCCCTGAGTCTATGATACAGAGACAGGGGGCGCTCTATTCATCCCCTGAGTCTTTGATACAGAGACAGGGGCCCGTCTTCTCATCCATTGAGTCTGTGATACAGAGACAGGGGGCGGTCTACTCATCCACTGAGTCTGTGATACAGAGACAGGGGGCGGTCTACTCATTCCCTGAGTCTGTGATACATAGACAGGGGGTGGTCTACTTATCCCTTGAGAATGTGATACAGAGACAGGGGGCGGTCTACTCATCCCTTGAGTCTGTGATACAGAGACAGGGGTCGGTCTACTCATTCCCTGAGTCTGTGATACATAGACAGGGGGTGGTCTACTTATCCCTTGAGAATGTGATACAGAGACAGGGGGCGGTCTACTCATCCCCTGAGTCTATGATACAGAGACAGAGGGCGCTCTACTCATCCCCTGTGTCCATGATACAGAGAAAGGGGGCAGTCTACTCATCCCCTGAGTCTGTGATTCAGAGGAAGGGGACGGTCTACTCATCCCCTGAGTCTGTGACACAGAGACAGGGGGCGGTCTACACATCCCCTGAGTCTGTGATACAGAGACAGGGGGGGGTCTACTCATCCACTGACTCTGTGATACAGAGACAGGGGGCTGTCTACTCATCCCCTGAGTCTGTGATACAGAGACTGGGGGGAGTCTACTCATCCCCTGAGTCTGTGATACAGAGACAGGGGGCTGTCTACTCATCCACTGAGTCTGCGATACAGAGACAGGGGAAGGTCTACTCATCCCCTGAGTCTGTGATGCAGAGACAGGGGAAGGTCTACTCATCCACTGAGTCTGTGATACAGAGACAGCTGACGGTCTACTCATCCACTGAGTCTGAGATACAAAGACAGGGGGCGGTCTTCTCATCCACTGAGTCTGTGAAACAGAGACATGGGATGATCTACTCATCCCCTGACTCTGAGATACAGAGAAAGGGGGCGGTCTACTCATCCCCTGAGTATGTGATACAGTAACAGGGGGCGGTCTACTCATCCCCTGACTCTGTGATGCAGAGACAGGGTGCGGTCTACTCATTCACTGAGTCTGTGATACAGAAACAGGGGGCGGTCTCCTCATCCACTGACTCTGTGGTCCAGAGACAGGGGGCGGTCTACTCATCCACTGAGTCTGTGAGACAGAAACAAGGGGCGGTCTACTCAACCCATGAGTCTATTATACAGAGACAAGGGGCGGTCTACTCTTTCCCTGAGTCTGCGATGCAGAGACAGGGGGCGGACTACTCATCCCCTGAATCAATGATACTAGATAGGGGGCGGTCTACTCATACCCTGAGTCTGTGATACAGAGAGAGGGGGCTGTCTAATCATCCCCTGAGTCTGTGTTACAAAGACAGGGGTCGGTCTACTCTTCCCCTGAGTCGATGAAACAGAGACAGGGGGCGTTCGACTCTTCCCCTGTGTCTGAGATACAGAGGCAGGAGGCGGTCAACTCATCCCCTGAATCTGTGATACAAAGTCAGGGGTCGGTCTACTCTTCCCCTGAGACTGTGATACAGAGGAAGGGGACAGTCTACTCATCCCCTGAGCCTGTGATACAGAGACAGGAAGCGGTCTACTCATCCCCTGAGTCCGTGATACAGAGGAAGGGGACGGTCTACTCATCCCCCGAGTGTGTGATAAAGAGACAGGGGGCGGTCTACTCATTCCCTGAGTCTGTGACACAGAGACAGGGGGCGGTCTATTCATCACCTGAGTCTGTGATACAGAGACAGGGGGCGGTCTACTCATCCCCTGAGTTGTTGATACAAAGACTGGGGGCGGTCTACTCATCCCCTGAGTTTGTGATACAGAGACAGGGGGCGGTCTACACATCCCCTGAGTGTGTGATACAGAGACAGGGGGCGGTCTACTCATCAGCTGAGTGTGTGATACCGAGACAGGGGGCGGTCTACTCATCCCCCGAGTCTGTGATACAGAGACAGGGGGCGGTCTACTCATCCCCTGAGTCTGAGATAAGGAGACAAGGGGCAGTTTACTCATCCCCTGGGCCTGTGATACAGAGGAAGGGGGCGGTCTACTCATCCCCTGAGTCTGAGATAAAGAGACAATGGGCAGTTTACTCATCCCCTGGGTCTGTGATACAGAGGAAGGGGGCGGTCTACTCATCCCCTGGGTCTGTGATACAGAGACAGGGGGCGGTCTACTCATCCCCTGAGTCTGTGATGCAGAGACAGGGGGCGGTCCATTCATCCCCTGAGTCTGTGATACAGTGACAGGGGGCGGTCTACTCATCCCCTGAGTCTGTGATACAGAGACAGGTGGCGGTCTACTCATCCCCCGAGTATGTGATAAAGAGACAGGAGGCGGTCTACTCATTCCCTGAGTCTGTGATACAGAGGCAGGGGGCGGTCTACTCATCCCCCAAGTATGTGATAAAGTGACAGGAGGCGGTCTACTCATCCCCTGAGTCTGAGATACAGAGACAACGGGCAGTTTACTCATCCCCTGAGTCTGTGATACAGAGTCGGGGGCGGTCTACTCATCCCGAGTTTGTTAGACAGAGACAGGGGGCGGTCTACTCATCCCCTGAGTCTGTGATACAGAGACAGGGGGCGGTCTACTCATCCACCGAGTGTGTGATAAAGAGACAGGGGGCGGACTACTCATTCCCTGAGTCTGTGATACAGAGAAAGGGGGCAGTCTGCTCATCCCCTTAGTCTGAGATACAGTGACAAGGGGCAGTTTACTCATCCCCTGGGTCTGTGATTCAAAGGAAGGGGACGGTCTACTCATCCCGTGAGTCTGTGACACAGAGACAGGGGGCGGTCTACTCATCCCTTGAGTCTGTGATACAGAGACAGGAGGCGGTCTACTCAACCCCTGAGTCTTTGATACATAGACAGGGTCCGGTATTCTCATCCACTGAGTCTGTGATACAGAGACAGGGGGCAGTGTACTCATCCCCTGAGTCTTTGATACAGCGAAAGGGGCCGGTCTTCTCATCCACTGAGTCTGTGATACAGAGACAGGGGACGGTCTACTCATCCAAAGAGTCTGTGATACAGAGACAGGGGGCGGTCTTCTCATCCACTGAGTCTGTGAAACAGAGACAGGTGACGGTCTACTCATCCCCTGAGTCAGTGATGCAGAGACAGGGGGCAGTCTGCTCATCGCCTGAGTCTGTGACACAGAGACAGGGACGGTCTACTCATCCACTGAGTGTGTGATGCAGAGACAGGGAGCGGTCTACATATCCCCTAAATTTGTGTGACAAAGACAGGGGGCGGTCTACTTATCCCCTCAGTATGTGATACAGAGACAGGTGGCGGTCTACTCATCCCCTGACTCTGTGAGACAGAGACAGGGGGCGGTCTACTCATCCACTGACTCTGTGATGCAGAGACAGGGGGCGGTCTACTCATCCCCCGAGTCTGTGATACAGAGACAGGGGGTGATCTACTCATCCCCCGAGTGTGTGAAACAGAGACAGGGGGCGGTCTACTCATACCCTGAATCTGTGATACAGTGAAAGGGGGCTGTCTAATCATCCCCTGAGTCTGTGATACAGAGACAGGGGGCGATCTACTCATCCCCTGAGTCTGTGATACAGAGACAGGGGGCGGTCTTCTCATCCCCTGAGTCTGTGATACAGAGACAGGGGGCGGTCTACTCATCAACTGACTCTGTGATACAGAGACAGGGGGCGGTCTGCTCATCCCCTGAGTCTGTGAGACAGAGACAGGGGGCGGTCTACTCATCCCCTGAGTCTGTGATACAGAGACAGGGGGCGGTCTGCTCATCCCCTGAGTCTGTGAGACAGAGACAGGGGGCGGTCTACTCATCCCCTGAGTCTGTGATACAGAGACAGGGGGCGGTCTTCTCATCCACTGAGTCTGTGAAACAGAGACAGGTGACGGTCTACTCATCCCCTGAGTCTGTGATGCAGAGACAGGGGGCAGTCTGCTCATCGCCTGAGTCTGTTTCACAGAGACAGGTAACGGTCTACTCATCCCCTGAGTCTGTGATGCAGAGACAGGGGGCAGTCTGCTCATCGCCTGAGTCTGTGACACAGAGACAGGGATGGTCTACTCGTCCACTGAGTGTGTGATGCAGAGACAGGGAGCGGTCTACTTATCCCCTAAATTTGTGTGACAAAGACAGGGGGCGGTCTACTTATCCCCTCAGTATGTGATACAGAGACAGGTGGCGGTCTACTCATCCCCTGACTCTGTGAGACAGAGACAGGGGGCGGTCTTCTCATCCACTGAGTCTGTGATACAGAGACAGGTGAAGGTCTACTCATCCACTGACTCTGTGATGCAGAGACAGGGGGCGGTCTACTCATCCCCTGAATCAATGATACAGAGACAGGGGGCGGTCTACTCATCCCCCGAGTCTGTGATACAGAGACAGGGGGCGATCTACTCATCCCCCGAGTCTGTGATACAGAGACAGGGGACGGTCTACTCATCCCCCGAGTGTGTGAAACAGAGACAGGGGGCGGTCTACTCATACCCTGAATCTGTGATACAGAGATAGAGGGCTGTCTAATCATCCCCTGAGTCTGTGAGACAGAGACAGGGGGCAGTCTGCTCATCGCCTGAGTCTGTGACACAGAGACAGGGACGGTCTACTCATCCCCTCAGTATGTGATACAGAGACAGGGGGCTGTCTACTCATCCCCTGACTCTGTGAGACAGAGACAGGGGCCGGTCTTCTCATCCACTGAGTCTGTGACACAGAGACAGGTGAAGGTCTACTCATCCACTGACTCTGTGATACAGAGACAGGGGGCGGTCTACTCATCCCCTGAATCAATGATACAGAGACAGGGGGCGGTCTACTCATCCCCTGAATCAATGATACAGAGACAGGGGGCGGTCTACTCATCTCCCGAGTCTGTGATACAGAGACAGGGGGCGGTCTACTCATCCCCCGAGTCTGTGATACAGAGACAGGAGGCGCTCTACTCATTCCCTGAGTCTGTGATACAGAGACAGGGGGCAGTCTACTCATCCCCTGAGTCTGAGATACAGAGACAAGGGGCAGTTTACTCCTCCCCTGAGTCTGTGATCGAGAGGAAGGGGGCGGTCTACACATTCACTGAGTCTGTGATACAGAGACAGGGGGCAGTCTGCTCATCCCCTCAGTATGTGATACAGAGACAGGGGGCGGTCTTCTCATCCACTGAGTCTGTGATACAGAGACAGGGGGCGGTCTACTCATCCCCTCAGTTTGTGATACAGTGACAGGGGGCGGTCTACTCATCCCCTGAGTCTGTGATACAGAGACAGGGGGCAGTCTGCTCATCCCCTCAGTATGTGATACAGAGACAGGGGGCGGTCTTCTCATCCACTGAGTCTGTGATACAGAGACAGGGGGCGGTCTACTCATCCCCTCAGTTTGTGATACAGTGACAGGGGGCGGTCTACTCATCCCCTGAGTCTGTGATACAGAGACAGGGGGCGGTCTACTCATCCCCTGAGTCTGTGATACAGAGACAGGGGGCGGTCTACTCATCCCCTCAGTTTGTGATACAGAGACAGGGGGCGGTCTACTCATCCCCTGAGTCTGTGATACAGAGACAGGGGGCGGTCTACTCATCCCCTGAGTCTGTGATACAGAGACAGGGGGCGGTCTACTCATCCCCTCAGTTTGTGATACAGAGACAGGGGGGGTCTACTCATCCCCTGAGTCTGTGATACAGAGACAGGGGGCGGTCTACTCATCCCCTGAGTCTGTGATACAGAGACAGGTGACGGTCTACTCATCCCCTGAGTCTGTGATGCAGAGACAGGGGGCAGTCTGCTCATCGCCTGAGTCTGTGACGCAGAGACAGGGGGCGGTCTACTCATCCCCTGAATCAATGATACAGAGACAGGGGGCGGTCTATTCATCCCCCGAGTCTGTGATACAGAAACAGGGGGCTGTCTACTCATCCCCTGAATCAATGATACAGAGACAGGGGGCGATCTATTCATCCCCCGAGTCTGTGATACAGAGACAGGGGGCGGTCTACTCATCCCCTGAGTCTGTGATGCAGAGACAGGGGGCGGTCTACTCATCTACTGAGTCTGTTATACAGAGGAAGGGGGCGGTCTACTCATCCCCTGAGTCTTTGAGACAGAGACAGGGCGCGGTCTACTCATCCCCTGAGTCTGTGATACAGAGACAGGGGGCGGTCTACTCATCCCCTGAGTCTGTGAGACAGAGACAGGGGGCGGTGTACTCATCCCCTGAGTCTGTGATACAGAGACAGGTGGCGGTCTTCTCATCCACTGAGTCTGTGAAACAGAGACAGGTGACGGTCTACTCATCCCCTGAGTCAGTGATGCAGAGACAGGGGGCAGTCTGCTCATCGCCTGAGTCTGTGACACAGAGACAGGGACGGTCTACTCATCCACTGAGTGTGTGATGCAGAGACAGGGAGCGGTCTACTTATCCCCTAAATTTGTGTGACAAAGACAGGGGGCGGTCTACTTATCCCCTCAGTATGTGATACAGAGACAGGTGGCGGTCTACTCATCCCCTGACTCTGTGAGACAGAGACAGGGGGCGGTCTACTCATCCACTGACTCTGTGATGCAGAGACAGGGGGCGGTCTACTCATCCCCCGAGTCTGTGATACAGAGACAGGGGGCGATCTACTCATCCCCCGAGTGTGTGAAACAGAGACAGGGGGCGGTCTACTCATACCCTGAATCTGTGATACAGAGAAAGGGGGCTGTCTAATCATCCCCTGAGTCTGTGATACAGAGACAGGGGGCGATCTACTCATCCCCTGAGTCTGTGATACAGAGACAGGGGGCGGTCTTCTCATCCCCTGAGTCTGTGATACAGAGACAGGGGGCGGTCTACTCATCAACTGACTCTGTGATACAGAGACAGGTGACGGTCTACTCATCAACTGACTCTGTGATACAGAGACAGGGGGCGGTCTGCTCATCCCCTGAGTCTGTGAGACAGAGACAGGGGGCGGTCTACTCATCCCCTGAGTCTGTGATACAGAGACAGGGGGCGGTCTGCTCATCCCCTGAGTCTGTGAGACAGAGACAGGGGGCGGTCTACTCATCCCCTGAGTCTGTGATACAGAGACAGGGGGCGGTCTTCTCATCCACTGAGTCTGTGAAACAGAGACAGGTGACGGTCTACTCATCCCCTGAGTCTGTGATGCAGAGACAGGGGGCAGTCTGCTCATCGCCTGAGTCTGTTTCACAGAGACAGGGATGGTCTACTCGTCCACTGAGTGTGTGATGCAGAGACAGGGAGCGGTCTACTTATCCCCTAAATTTGTGTGACAAAGACAGGGGGCGGTCTACTTATCCCCTCAGTATGTGATACAGAGACAGGTGGCGGTCTACTCATCCCCTGACTCTGTGAGACAGAGACAGGGGGCGGTCTTCTCATCCACTGAGTCTGTGATACAGAGACAGGGGGCGGTCTACTCATCCCCTGAATCAATGATACAGAGACAGGGGGCGGTCTACTCATCCCCCGAGTCTGTGATACAGAGACAGGGGGCGATCTACTCATCCCCGAGTCTGTGATACAGAGACAGGGGACGGTCTACTCATCCCCCGAGTGTGTGAAACAGAGACAGGGGGCGGTCTACTCATACCCTGAATCTGTGATACAGAGAAAGGGGGCTGTCTAATCATCCCCTGAGTCTGTGAGACAGAGACAGGGGGCAGTCTGCTCATCGCCTGAGTCTGTGACACAGAGACAGGGACGGTCTACTCATCCCCTCAGTATGTGATACAGAGACAGGGGGCTGTCTACTCATCCCCTGACTCTGTGAGACAGAGACAGGGGCCGGTCTTCTCATCCACTGAGTCTGTGACACAGAGACAGGTGAAGGTCTACTCATCCACTGACTCTGTGATACAGAGACAGGGGGCGGTCTACTCATCCCGTGAATCAATGATACAGAGACAGGGGGCGGTCTACTCATCCCCTGAATCAATGAGACAGAGACAGGGGGCGGTCTACTCATCTCCCGAGTCTGTGATACAGAGACAGGGGGCGGTCTACTCATCCCCCGAGTCTGTGATACAGAGACAGGAGGCACTCTACTCATTCCCTGAGTCTGTGATACAGATACAGGGGGCGGTCTACTCATCGCCGAGTGTGTGATGCAGAGAAAGGGGGCAGTCTACTAATCCCCTGAGGCTGAGATACAGAGACAGGGGGCAGTCTGCTCATCCCCTCAGTACGTGATACAGAGACAGGGGGCGGTCTACTCATCCCCTGAGTCTGAGAAACAGAGACAGGGGGCAGTCTGCTCATCCCCTCAGTATGTGATACAGAGACAGGTGGCGGTCTTCTCATCCACTGAGTCTGTGAAACAGAGACAGGTGACGGTCTACTCATCCCCTGAGTCAGTGATGCAGAGACAGGGGGCAGTCTGCTCATCGCCTGAGTCTGTGACACAGAGACAGGGACGGTCTACTCATCCACTGAGTGTGTGATGCAGAGACAGGGAGCGGTCTACTTATCCCCTAAATTTGTGTGACAAAGACAGGGGGCGGTCTACTTATCCCCTCAGTATGTGATACAGAGACAGGTGGCGGTCTACTCATCCCCTGACTCTGTGAGACAGAGACAGGGGGCGGTCTACTCATCCACTGACTCTGTGATGCAGAGACAGGGGGCGGTCTACTCATCCCCCGAGTCTGTGATACAGAGACAGGGGGCGATCTACTCATCCCCCGAGTGTGTGAAACAGAGACAGGGGGCGGTCTACTCATACCCTGAATCTGTGATACAGAGAAAGGGGGCTGTCTAATCATCCCCTGAGTCTGTGATACAGAGACAGGGGGCGATCTACTCATCCCCTGAGTCTGTGATACAGAGACAGGGGGCGGTCTTCTCATCCCCTGAGTCTGTGATACAGAGACAGGGGGCGGTCTACTCATCAACTGACTCTGTGATACAGAGACAGGTGACGGTCTACTCATCAACTGACTCTGTGATACAGAGACAGGGGGCGGTCTGCTCATCCCCTGAGTCTGTGAGACAGAGACAGGGGGCGGTCTACTCATCCCCTGAGTCTGTGATACAGAGACAGGGGGCGGTCTGCTCATCCCCTGAGTCTGTGAGACAGAGACAGGGGGCGGTCTACTCATCCCCTGAGTCTGTGATACAGAGACAGGGGGCGGTCTTCTCATCCACTGAGTCTGTGAAACAGAGACAGGTGACGGTCTACTCATCCCCTGAGTCTGTGATGCAGAGACAGGGGGCAGTCTGCTCATCGCCTGAGTCTGTTTCACAGAGACAGGGATGGTCTACTCGTCCACTGAGTGTGTGATGCAGAGACAGGGAGCGGTCTACTTATCCCCTAAATTTGTGTGACAAAGACAGGGGGCGGTCTACTTATCCCCTCAGTATGTGATACAGAGACAGGTGGCGGTCTACTCATCCCCTGACTCTGTGAGACAGAGACAGGGGGCGGTCTTCTCATCCACTGAGTCTGTGATACAGAGACAGGGGGCGGTCTACTCATCCCCTGAATCAATGATACAGAGACAGGGGGCGGTCTACTCATCCCCCGAGTCTGTGATACAGAGACAGGGGGCGATCTACTCATCCCCGAGTCTGTGATACAGAGACAGGGGACGGTCTACTCATCCCCCGAGTGTGTGAAACAGAGACAGGGGGCGGTCTACTCATACCCTGAATCTGTGATACAGAGAAAGGGGGCTGTCTAATCATCCCCTGAGTCTGTGAGACAGAGACAGGGGGCAGTCTGCTCATCGCCTGAGTCTGTGACACAGAGACAGGGACGGTCTACTCATCCCCTCAGTATGTGATACAGAGACAGGGGGCTGTCTACTCATCCCCTGACTCTGTGAGACAGAGACAGGGGCCGGTCTTCTCATCCACTGAGTCTGTGACACAGAGACAGGTGAAGGTCTACTCATCCACTGACTCTGTGATACAGAGACAGGGGGCGGTCTACTCATCCCGTGAATCAATCATACAGAGACAGGGGGCGGTCTACTCATCCCCTGAATCAATGAGACAGAGACAGGGGGCGGTCTACTCATCTCCCGAGTCTGTGATACAGAGACAGGGGGCGGTCTACTCATCCCCCGAGTCTGTGATACAGAGACAGGAGGCACTCTACTCATTCCCTGAGTCTGTGATACAGAGACAGGGGGCGGTCTACTCATCCCCTCAGTTTGTGATACAGAGACAGGGGGCGGTCTACTCATCCCCTGAGTCTGTGATACAGAGACAGGGGGCGGTCTTCTCATCGCCGAGTGTGTGATGCAGAGAAAGGGGGCAGTCTACTAATCCCCTGAGTCTGAGATACAGAGACAGGGGGCAGTCTGCTCATCCCCTCAGTACGTGATACAGAGACAGGGGGCGGTCTACTCATCCCCTGAGTCTGAGAAACAGAGACAGGGGGCAGTCTGCTCATCCCCTCAGTATGTGATACAGAGACAGGGGGCGGTCTACTCATCCCCTGAGTCTGAGAAACAGAGACAGGGGGCAGTCTGCTCATCCCCTCAGTATGTGATACAGAGACAGGGGGCGGTCTACTCATCCCCTGAGTCTGAGAAACAGAGACAGGGGGCAGTCTGCTCATCCCCTCAGTACGTGATACAGAGACAGGGGGCGGTCTACTCATCCCCTGAGTCTGAGAAACAGAGACAGGGGGCAGTCTGCTCATCCCCTCAGTATGTGATACAGAGACAGGGGGCGGTCTACTCATCCCCTGAGTCTGAGAAACAGAGACAGGGGGCAGTCTGCTCATCCCCTCAGTATGTGATACAGAGACAGGGGGCGGTCTACTCATCCCCTGAGTCCGAGAAACAGAGACAGGGGGCAGTCTGCTCATCCCCTCAGTATGTGACACAGAGACAGGGGGCGGTCTTCTCATCCACTGAGTCTGTGATACAGAGACAGGGGGCGGTCTACTCATCCCCTCAGTTTGTGATACAGTGACAGGGGGCGGTCTACTCATCCCCTGAGTCTGTGATACAGAGACAGGGGGCCGTCTACTCATCCCCTGAGTCTGTGATACAGAGACAGGGGGCGGTCTACTCATCCCCTCAGTTTGTGATACAGAGACAGGGGGCGGTCTACTCATCCCCTGAGTCTGTGATACAGAGACAGGGGGCGGTCTTCTCATCCCCTCAGTATGTGATACAGAGACAGGGGGCGGTCTACTCATCCCCTGAGTCTATGATTCAGAGACAGGGGGCGGTCTTCTCATCCCCTGAGTCTGTGATACAGAGACAGGGGGCGGTCTACTCATCCCCTGAGTCTGTGATACAGAGACAGGTGACGGTCTACTCATCCCCTGAGTCTGTGATGCAGAGACAGGGGGCAGTCTGCTCATCTCCTGAGTCTGTGACACAGAGACAGGGGGCGGTCTACTCATCCCCTGAATCAATGATACAGAGACAGGGGGCGGTCTATTCATCCCCCGAGTCTGTGATACAGAAACAGGGGGCTGTCTACTCATCCCCTGAATCAATGATACAGAGACAGGGGGCGGTCTATTCATCCCCCGAGTCTGTGATACAGAGACAGGGGGCGGTCTACTCATCCCCTGAGTCTGTGATGCAGAGACAGGGGGCGGTCTACTCATCTCCTGAGTCTGTTATACAGAGGAAGGGGGCAGTCTACTCATCCCCTGAGTCTGTGAGACAGAGACAGTGGTCGGTCTACTCATCCCCTGAGTCTGTGATACAGAGACAGGGGGAGGTCTACTCATCCCCTGAGTCTGTGAGACAGAGACAGGGGGCGGTCTTCTCATCCACTGAGTCTGTGAAACAGAGACAGGTGACGGTCTACTCATCCCCTGAGTCTGTGATGCAGAGACAGGGGGCAGTCTGCTCATCGCCTGAGTCTGTGACACAGAGACAGGGACGGTCTACTCATCCACTGAGTGTGTGATGCAGAGACAGGGAGCGGTCTACTTATCCCCTAAATTTGTGTGACAAAGACAGGGGGCGGTCTACTTATCCCCTCAGTATGTGATAGAGAGACAGGTGGCGGTCTACTCATCCCCTGACTCTGTGAGACAGAGACAGGGGGCGGTCTTCTCATCCACTGAGTCTGTGATACAGAGACAGGTGAAGGTCTACTCATCCACTGACTCTGTGATGCAGAGACAGGGGGCGGTCTACTCATCCCCTGAATCAATGATACAGAGACAGGGGGCGGTCTACTCATCCCCCGAGTCTGTGATACAGAGACAGGGGGCGATCTACTCATCCCCCGAGTCTGTGATACAGAGACAGGGGACGGTCTACTCATCCCCCGAGTGTGTGAAACAGAGACAGGGGGCGGTCTACTCATACCCTGAATCCGTGATACAGAGAAAGGGGGCTGTCTAATCATCCCCTGAGTCTGTGAGACAGAGACAGGGGGCTGTCTGCTCATCGCCTGAGTCTGTGACATAGAGACAGGGACGGTCTACTCATCCCCTCAGTATGTGATACAGAGACAGGGGGCTGTCTACTCATCCCCTGACTCTGTGAGACAGAGACAGGGGCCGGCCTTCTCATCCCCTGAGTCTGTGATACAGAGACAGGGGGCAGTCTGCTCATCCCCTCAGTATGTGATGCTGAGACAGGGGGCGGTCTACTCATCCCCTGAGTCTGTGATACAGAGACAGGGGGCGGTCTTCTCATCCACTGAGTCTGTGAAACAGAGACAGGTGACGGTCTACTCATCAACTGACTCTGTGAGACAGAGACAGGGGGCGGTCTGCTCATCCCCTGAGTCTGTGAGACAGAGACAGGGGGCGGTCTACTCATCCCCTGAGTCTGTGATACAGAGACAGGGGGCGGTCTGCTCATCCCCTGAGTCTGTGAGACAGAGACAGGGGGCGGTCTACTCATCCCCTGAGTCTGTGATACAGAGACAGGGGGCGGTCTATTCATCCCCCGAGTCTGTGATACAGAAACAGGGGGCTGTCTTCTCATCCCCTGAATCAATGATACAGAGACAGGGGGCGGTCTATTCATCCCCCGAGTCTGTGATACAGAGACAGGGGGCGGTCTACTCATCCCCTGAGTCTGTGATGCAGAGACAGGGGGCGGTCTACTCATCTCCTGAGTCTGTTATACAGAGGAAGGGGGCGGTCTACTCATCCCCTGAGTCTGTGAGACAGAGACAGGGGGCGGTCTACTCATCCCCTGAGTCTGTGAGACAGAGACAGGGGGCGGTCTACTCATCCCCTGAGTCTGTGATACAGAGACAGGGGACGGTATACTCATCCCCTGAGTCTGTGAAACAGAGACAGGTGACGGTCTACTCATCCCCTGAGTCTGTGATGCAGAGACAGGGGGCAGTCTGCTCATCGCCTGAGCCTGTGACACAGAGACAGGGACGGTCTACTCGTCCACTGAGTGCGTGATGCAGAGACAGGGAGCGGTCTACCAATCCCCTATATTTGTGTGACAAAGACAGGGGGCGGTCTACTTATCCCCTCAGTATGTGATACAGAGACAGGTGGCGGTCTACTCATCCCCTGACTCTGTGAGACAGAGACAGGGGGCGGTCTTCTCATCCACTGAGTCTGTGATACAGAGACAGGTGAAGGTCTACTCATCCACTGACTCTGTGATGCAGAGACAGGGGGCGGTCTACTCATCCCCTGAATCAATGATACAGAGACAGGGGGCGGTCTACTCATCCCCCGAGTCTGTGATACAGAGACAGGGGGCGATCTACTCATCCCCCGAGTCTGTGATACAGAGACAGGGGACGGTCTACTCATCCCCCGAGTGTGTGAAACAGAGACAGGGCGCGGTCTACTCATACCCTGAATCTGTGATACAGAGAAAGGGGGCTGTCTAATCATCCCCTGAGTCTGTGAGACAGAGACAGGGGGCAGTCTGCTCATCGCCTGAGTCTGTGACACAGAGACAGGGACGGTCTACTCATCCCCTCAGTATGTGATACAGAGACAGGGGGCTGTCTACTCATCCCCTGACTCTGTGAGACAGAGACAGGGGCCGGTCTTCTCATCCACTGAGTCTGTGACACAGAGACAGGTGAAGGTCTACTCATCCACTGACTCTGTGATACAGAGACAGGGGGCGGTCTACTCATCCCCTGAATCAATGATACAGAGACAGGGGGCGGTCTACTCATCCCCTGAATCAATGATACAGAGACAGGGGGCGGTCTACTCATCTCCCGAGTCTGTGATACAGAGACAGGGGGCGGTCTACTCATCCCCCGAATCTGTGATACAGAGACAGGAGGCGCACTACTCATTCCCTGAGTCTGTGATACAGAGACAGGGGGCGGTCTACTCATCGCCTGAGTCTGTGATACAGAGACAGGGGGCGGTCTTCTCATCCACTGAGTCTGTGAAACAGAGACAGGTGACGGTCTACTCATCCCCTGAGTCTGTGATGCAGAGACAGGGGGCAGTCTGCTCATCGCCTGAGTCTGTGACACAGAGACAGGAATGGTCTACTCGTCCACTGAGTGTGTGATGCAGAGACAGGGAGCGGTCTACTTATCCCCTAAATTTGTGTGACAAAGACAGGGGGCGGTCTACTTATCCCCTCAGTATGTGATACAGAGACAGGTGGCGGTCTACTCATCCCCTGACTCTGTGAGACAGAGACAGGGGGCGGTCTTCTCATCCACTGAGTCTGTGATACAGAGACAGGTGAAGGTCTACTCATCCACTGACTCTGTGATGCAGAGACAGGGGGCGGTCTACTCATCCCCTGAATCAATGATACAGAGACAGGGGGCGGTCTACTCATCCCCCGAGTCTGTGATACAGAGACAGGGGGCGATCTACTCATCCCCCGAGTCTGTGATACAGAGACAGGGGACGGTCTACTCATCCCCCGAGTGTGTGAAACAGAGACAGGGGGCGGTGTACTCATACCCTGAATCTGTGATACAGAGAAAGGGGGCTGTCGAATCATCCCCTGAGTCTGTGAGACAGAGACAGGGGGCAGTCTGCTCATCGCCTGAGTCTGTGACACAGAGACAGGGACGGTCTACTCATCCCCTCAGCATGTGATACAGAGACAGGGTGCTGTCTACTCATCCCCTGACTCTGTGAGACAGAGACAGGGGCCGGTCTTCTCATCCACTGAGTCTGTGATACAGAGACAGGGGGCGGTCTACTCATCCCCTGAATCAATGATACAGAGACAGGGGGCGGTCTACTCATCCCCTGAATCAATGATACAGAGACAGGGGGCGGTCTACTCATCTCCCGAGTCTGTGATACAGAGACAGGGGGCGGTCTACTCATCCCCCGAGTCTGTGATACAGAGACAGGAGGCACTCTACTCATTCCCTGAGTCTGTGATACAGAGACAGGGGGCGGTCTACTCATCGCCGAGTGTGTGATGCAGAGAAAGGGGGCAGTCTACTCATCCCCTGAGTCTGAGATACAGAGACAAGGGGCAGTTTACTCCTCCCCTGGGTCTGTGATAGAGAGGAAGGGGGCGGTCCACTCATCCCCTGAGTCTGAGAAACAGAGACAGGGGGCAGTCTGCTCATCCCCTCAGTATGTGATACAGAGACAGGGGGCGGTCTACTCATCCCCTGAGTCTGAGAAACAGAGACAGGGGGCATCTGCTCATCCCCTCAGTATGTGACACAGAGACAGGGGGCGGTCTTCTCATCCACTGAGTCTGTGATACAGAGACAGGGGGCGGTCTACTCATCCCCTCAGTTTGTGATACAGTGACAGGGGGCGGTCTACTCATCCCTTGAGTCTGTGATACAGAGACAGGGGGCCGTCTACTCATCCCCTGGGTCTGTGATACAGAGACAGGGGGCGGTCTACTCATCCCCTCAGTTTGTGATACAGAGACAGGGGGCGGTCTACTCATCCCCTGAGTCTGTGATACAGAGACAGGGGGCGGTCTTCTCATCCCCTCAGTATGTGATACAGAGACAGGGGGCGGTCTACTCATCCCCTGAGTCTATGATACAGAGACAGGGGGCGGTCTTCTCATCCCCTGAGTCTGTGATACAGAGACAGGGGGCGGTCTACTCATCCCCTGAGTCTGTGATACAGAGACAGGTGACGGTCTACTCATCCCCTGAGTCTGTGATGCAGAGACAGGGGGCAGTCTGCTCATCTCCTGAGTCTGTGACACAGAGACAGGGGCGGTCTACTCATCCCCTGAATCAATGATACAGAGACAGGGGGCGGTCTACTCATCCCCTGAATCAATGATACAGAGACAGGGGGCGGTCTATTCATCCCCCGAGTCTGTGATACAGAAACAGGGGGCTGTCTACTCATCCCCTGAATCAATGATACAGAGACAGGGGGCGGTCTATTCATCCCCCGAGTCTGTGAGACAGAGACAGGGGGCGGTCTACTCATCCCCTGAGTCTGTGATACAGAGACAGGGGGCGGTCTATTCATCCCCCGAGTCTGTGATACAGAAACAGGGGGCTGTCTTCTCATCCCCTGAATCAATGATACAGAGACAGGGGGCGGTCTATTCATCCCCCGAGTCTGTGATACAGAGACAGGGGGCGGTCTACTCATCCCCTGAGTCTGTGATGCAGAGACAGGGGGCGGTCTACTCATCTCCTGAGTCTGTTATACAGAGGAAGGGGGCGGTCTACTCATCCCCTGAGTCTGTGAGACAGAGACAGGGGGCGGTCTACTCATCCCCTGAGTCTGTGAGACAGAGACAGGGGGCGGTCTACTCATCCCCTGAGTCTGTGATACAGAGACAGGGGACGGTATACTCATCCCCTGAGTCTGTGAAACAGAGACAGGTGACGGTCTACTCATCCCCTGAGTCTGTGATGCAGAGACAGGGGGCAGTCTGCTCATCGCCTGAGCCTGTGACACAGAGACAGGGACGGTCTACTCGTCCACTGAGTGCGTGATGCAGAGACAGGGAGCGGTCTACCAATCCCCTAAATTTGTGTGACAAAAACAGGGGGCGGTCTACTTATCCCCTCAGTATGTGATACAGAGACAGGTGGCGGTCTACTCATCCCCTGACTCTGTGAGACAGAGACAGGGGGCGGTCTTCTCATCCACTGAGTCTGTGATACAGAGACAGGTGAAGGTCTACTCATCCACTGACTCTGTGATGCAGAGACAGGGGGCGGTCTACTCATCCCCTGAATCAATGATACAGAGACAGGGGGCGGTCTACTCATCCCCCGAGTCTGTGATACAGAGACAGGGGGCGATCTACTCATCCCCCGAGTCTGTGATACAGAGACAGGGGACGGTCTACTCATCCCCCGAGTGTGTGAAACAGAGACAGGGGGCGGTCTACTCATACCCTGAATCTGTGATACAGAGAAAGGGGGCTGTCTAATCATCCCCTGAGTCTGTGAGACAGAGACAGGGGGCAGTCTGCTCATCGCCTGAGTCTGTGACACAGAGACAGGGACGGTCTACTCATCCCCTCAGTATGTGATACAGAGACAGGGGGCTGTCTACTCATCCCCTGACTCTGTGAGACAGAGACAGGGGCCGGTCTTCTCATCCACTGAGTCTGTGACACAGAGACAGGTGAAGGTCTACTCATCCACTGACTCTGTGATACAGAGACAGGGGGCGGTCTACTCATCCCCTGAATCAATGATACAGAGACAGGGGGCGGTCTACTCATCCCCTGAATCAATGATACAGAGACAGTGGGCGGTCTACTCATCTCCCGAGTCTGTGATACAGAGACAGGGGGCGGTCTACTCATCCCCCGAATCTGTGATACAGAGACAGGAGGCGCTCTACTCATTCCCTGAGTCTGTGATACAGAGACAGGGGGCGGTCTACTCATCGCCTGAGTCTGTGATACAGAGACAGGGGGCGGTCTTCTCATCCACTGAGTCTGTGAAACAGAGACAGGTGACGGTCTACTCATCCCCTGAGTCTGTGATGCAGAGACAGGGGGCAGTCTGCTCATCGCCTGAGTCTGTGACACAGAGACAGGGATGGTCTACTCGTCCACTGAGTGTGTGATGCAGAGACAGGGAGCGGTCTACTTATCCCCTAAATTTGTGTGACAAAGACAGGGGGCGGTCTACTTATCCCCTCAGTATGTGATACAGAGACAGGTGGCGGTCTACTCATCCCCTGACTCTGTGAGACAGAGACAGGGGGCGGTCTTCTCATCCACTGAGTCTGTGATACAGAGACAGGTGAAGGTCTACTCATCCACTGACTCTGTGATGCAGAGACAGGGGGCGGTCTACTCATCCCCTGAATCAATGATACAGAGACAGGGGGCGGTCTACTCATCCCCCGAGTCTGTGATACAGAGACAGGGGGCGATCTACTCATCCCCCGAGTCTGTGATACAGAGACAGGGGACGGTCTACTCATCCCCCGAGTGTGTGAAACAGAGACAGGGGGCGGTGTACTCATACCCTGAATCTGTGATACAGAGAAAGGGGGCTGTCTAATCATCCCCTGAGTCTGTGAGACAGAGACAGGGGGCAGTCTGCTCATCGCCTGAGTCTGTGACACAGAGACAGGGACGGTCTACTCATCCCCTCAGTATGTGATACAGAGACAGGGTGCTGTCTACTCATCCCCTGACTCTGTGAGACAGAGACAGGGGCCGGTCTTCTCATCCACTGAGTCTGTGATACAGAGACAGGGGGCGGTCTACTCATCCCCTGAATCAATGATACAGAGACAGAGGGCGGTCTACTCATCCCCTGAATCAATGATACAGAGACAGGGGGCGGTCTACTCATCTCCCGAGTCTGTGATACAGAGACAGGGGGCGGTCTACTCATCCCCCGAGTCTGTGATACAGAGACAGGAGGCACTCTACTCATTCCCTGAGTCTGTGATACAGAGACAGGGGGCGGTCTACTCATCGCCGAGTGTGTGATGCAGAGAAAGGGGGCAGTCTACTCATCCCCTGAGTCTGAGATACAGAGACAAGGGGCAGTTTACTCCTCCCCTGGGTCTGTGATAGAGAGGAAGGGGGCGGTCCACTCATCCCCTGAGTCTGAGAAACAGAGACAGGGGGCAGTCTGCTCATCCCCTCAGTATGTGATACAGAGACAGGGGGCGGTCTACTCATCCCCTGAGTCTGAGAAACAGAGACAGGGGGCAGTCTGCTCATCCCCTCAGTATGTGACACAGAGACAGGGGGCGGTCTTCTCATCCACTGAGTCTGTGATACAGAGACAGGGGGCGGTCTACTCATCCCCTCAGTTTGTGATACAGTGACAGGGGGCGGTCTACTCATCCCCTGAGTCTGTGATACAGAGACAGGGGGCCGTCTACTCATCCCCTGGGTCTGTGATACAGAGACAGGGGGCGGTCTACTCATCCCCTCAGTTTGTGATACAGAGACAGGGGGCGGTCTACTCATCCCCTGAGTCTGTGATACAGAGACAGGGGGCGGTCTTCTCATCCCCTCAGTATGTGATACAGAGACAGGGGGCGGTCTACTCATCCCCTGAGTCTATGATACAGAGACAGGGGGCGGTCTTCTCATCCCCTGAGTCTGTGATACAGAGACAGGGGGCGGTCTACTCATCCCCTGAGTCTGTGATACAGAGACAGGTGACGGTCTACTCATCCCCTGAGTCTGTGATGCAGAGACAGGGGGCAGTCTGCTCATCTCCTGAGTCTGTGACACAGAGACAGGGGGCGGTCTACTCATCCCCTGAATCAATGATACAGAGACAGGGGGCGGTCTATTCATCCCCCGAGTCTGTGATACAGAAACAGGGGGCTGTCTACTCATCCCCTGAATCAATGATACAGAGACAGGGGGCGGTCTATTCATCCCCCGAGTCTGTGATACAGAAACAGGGGGCTGTCTACTCATCCCCTGAATCAATGATACAGAGACAGGGGGCGGTCTATTCATCCCCCGAGTCTGTGATACAGAAACAGGGGGCTGTCTACTCATCCCCTGAATCAATGATACAGAGACAGGGGGCGGTCTATTCATCCCCCGTGTCTGTGATACAGAGACAGGGGGCGGTCTACTCATCCCCTGAGTCTGTGATGCAGAGACAGGGGGCGGTCTACTCATCTCCTGAGTCTGTTATACAGAGGAAGGGGGCGGTCTACTCATCCCCTGAGTCTGTGAGACAGAGACAGGGGGCGGTCTACTCATCCCCTGAGTCTGTGATACAGAGACAGGGGGCGGTCTACTCATCCCCTGAGTCTGTGAGACAGAGACAGGGGGTGGTCTACTCATCCCCTGAGTCTGTGATACAGAGACAGGGGGCGGTCTTCTCATCCACTGAGTCTGTGAAACAGAGACAGGTGACGGTCTACTCATCCCCTGAGTCTGTGATGCAGAGACAGGGGGCGGTCTACTCATCCCCTGAATCAATGATACAGAGACAGGGGACGGTCTACTCATCCCCCGAGTGTGTGAAACAGAGACAGGGGGCGGTCTACTCATACCCTGAATCTGTGATACAGAGAAAGGGGGCTGTCTAATCATCCCCTGAGTCTGTGAGACAGAGACAGGGGGCAGTCTGCTCATCGCCTGAGTCTGTGACATAGAGACAGGGACGGTCTACTCATCCCCTCAGTATGTGATACAGAGACAGGGGGCTGTCTACTCATCCCCTGACTCTGTGAGACAGAGACAGGGGCCGGTCTTCTCATCCCCTGAGTCTGTGATACAGAGACAGGGGGCAGTCTGCTCATCCCCTCAGTATGTGATGCAGAGACAGGGGGCGGTCTACTCATCCCCTGAGTCTGTGATACAGTGACAGGGGGCGGTCTTCTCATCCACTGAGTCTGTGAAACAGAGACAGGTGACGGTCTACTCATCAACTGACTCTGTGAGACAGAGACAGGGGGCGGTCTGCTCATCCCCTGAGTCTGTGAGACAGAGACAGGGGGCGGTCTACACATCCCCTGAGTCTGTGATACAGAGACAGGGGGCGGTCTGCTCATCCCCTGAGTCTGTGAGACAGAGACAGGGGGCGGTCTACTCATCCCCTGAGTCTGTGATACAGAGACAGGGGGCGGTCTATTCATCCCCCGAGTCTGTGATACAGAAACAGGGGGCTGTCTACTCATCCCCTGAATCAATGATACAGAGACAGGGGGCGGTCTATTCATCCCCCGAGTCTGTGATACAGAGACAGGGGGCGGTCTACTCATCCCCTGAGTCTGTGATGCAGAGACAGGGGGCGGTCTACTCATCTCCTGAGTCTGTTATACAGAGGAAGGGGGCGGTCTACTCATCCCCTGAGTCTGTGAGACAGAGACAGGGGGCGGTCTACTCATCCCCTGAGTCTGTGATACAGAGACAGGGCGCGGTCTACTCATCCCCTGAGTCTGTGAAACAGAGACAGGTGACGGTCTACTCATCCCCTGAGTCTGTGATGCAGAGACAGGGGGCAGTCTGCTCATCGCCTGAGTCTGTGACACAGAGACAGGGACGGTCTACTCGTCCACTGAGTGTGTGATGCAGAGACAGGGAGCGGTCTACCTATCCCCTAGATTTGTGTGACAAAGACAGGGGGCGGTCTACTTATCCCCTCAGTATGTGATACAGAGACAGGTGGCGGTCTACTCATCCCCTGACTCTGTGAGACAGAGACAGGGGGCGGTCTTCTCATCCACTGAGTCTGTGATACAGAGACAGGTGAAGGTCTACTCATCCACTGACTCTGTGATGCAGAGACAGGGGGCGGTCTACTCATCCCCTGAATCAATGATACAGAGACAGGGGGCGGTCTACTCATCCCCCGAGTCTGTGATACAGAGACAGGGGGCGATCTACTCATCCCCCGAGTCTGTGATACAGAGACAGGGGACGGTCTACTCATCCCCCGAGTGTGTGAAACAGAGACAGGGGGCGGTCTACTCATACCCTGAATCTGTGATACAGAGAAAGGGGGCTGTCTAATCATCCCCTGAGTCTGTGAGACAGAGACAGGGGGCAGTCTGCTCATCGCCTGAGTCTGTGACACAGAGACAGGGACGGTCTACTCATCCCCTCAGTATGTGATACAGAGACAGGGGGCTGTCTACTCATCCCCTGACTCTGTGAGACAGAGACAGGGGCCGGTCTTCTCATCCACTGAGTCTGTGACACAGAGACAGGTGAAGGTCTACTCATCCACTGACTCTGTGATACAGAGACAGGGGGCGGTCTACTCATCCCCTGAATCAATGATACAGAGACAGGGGGCGGTCTACTCATCCCCTGAATCAATGATACAGAGACAGGGGGCGGTCTACTCATCTCCCGAGTCTGTGATACAGAGACAGGGGGCGGTCTACTCATCCCCCGAGTCTGTGATACAGAGACAGGAGGCGCTCTACTCATTCCCTGAGTCTGTGATACAGAGACAGGGGGCGGTCTACTCATCGCCGAGTGTGTGATGCAGAGAAAGGGGGCAGTCTACTCATCCCCTAAGTCTGAGATACAGAGACAAGGGGCAGTTTACTCCTCCCCTGGGTTTGTGATAGAGAGGAAGGGGGCGGTCGACTCATCCCCTGAGTCTCAGAAACAGAGACAGGGGGCAGTCTGCTCATCCCCTCAGTACGTGATACAGAGACAGGGGGCGGTCTACTCACCCCTGAGTCTGAGAAACAGAGACAGGGGGCAGTCTGCTCATCCCCTCAGTATGTGATACAGAGACAGGGGGCGGTCTACTCATCCCCTGAGTCTGAGAAACAGAGACAGGGGGCAGTCTGCTCATCCCCTCAGTATGTGATACAGAGACAGGGGGCGGTCTACTCATCCCCTGAGTCTGAGAAACAGAGACAGGGGGCAGTCTGCTCATCCCCTCAGTATGTGATACAGAGATAGGGGGCGGTCTTCTCATCCCCTGAGTCTGTGATACAGAGACAGGGGGCGGTCTTCTCATCCACTGAGTCTGTGATACAGAGACAGGGGGCGGTCTAATCATCCCCTCAGTTTGTGATACAGTGACAGGGGGCGGTCTGCTCATCCCCTGAGTCTGTGATACAGAGAAAGGGGGCGGTCTACTCATCCCCTGAGTCTGTGATACAGAGACAGGGGGTGGTCTACTCATCCCCTCAGTTTGTGATACAGAGACAGGGGGCGGTCTACTCATCCCCTGAGTCTGTGATACAGAGACAGGGGGCGGTCTTCTCATCCCCTCAGTATGTGATACAGAGACAGGGGGCGGTCTACTCATCCCCTGAGTCTGTGATACAGAGACAGGGGGCGGTCTACTCATCCCCTGAGTCTGTGATACAGAGACAGGTGAAGGTCTACTCATCCCCTGAGTCTGTGATGCAGAGACAGGGGGCAGTCTGCTCATCGCCTGAGTCTGTGACACAGAGACAGGGGGCGGTCTACTCATCCCCTGAATCAATGATACAGAGACAGGGGGCGGTCTATTCATCCCCCGAGTCTGTGATACAGAAACAGGGGGCTGTCTACTCATCTCCTGAATCAATGATACAGAGACAGGGGGCGGTCTATTCATCCCCCGAGTCTGTGATACAGAGACAGGGGGCGGTCTACTCATCCCCTGAGTCTGTGATGCAGAGACAGGGTGCGGTCTACTCATCTCCTGAGTCTGTTATACAGAGGAAGGGGGCGGTCTACTCATCCCCTGAGTCTGTGATACAGAGAAAGGGGGCGGTCTACTCATCTCCTGAGTCTGTTATACAGAGGAAGGGGGCGGTCTACTCATCCCCTGAGTCGGTGATACAGAGACAGGGGGTGGTCTACTCATCCCCTGAATCAATGATACAGAGACAGGGGCGGTTAACTCATTCCTTGAGTCTGTGATACAGAGACAGGGGGCGGTCTACTCATCCCCCAAGTCTGTGATACAAAGACAGGGGGCGGTCTACTCATTCCCTAAATTTGTGATACAGAGACAGAGGGCGTTCTACTCATCCCCTGAGACTGTGATACAGAGATAGGGGGCGGTCTACTCATCCCCTGAGTCTTTGATACAGAGACAGGGGGCGGTCTACTCATCCCCTGAGTCTTTGATACAGAGACAGGGGGTGGTCTACTCATCCCCTGAGTCTTTGATACAGAGACAGGGGCCGGTCTAGTCATCCACTGACTCTGAGATACAGAGACAGGGGGCGGTCTTCTCATCCACTGATTCTGTGTTACAGAGACAGGGGGCGGTCTACTCATCCCCCGAGTCTGTGATACAGAGACAAGGGGCAGCTTACTCATCCCCTTGGTCTGTGATAGAGAGGAAGGGGGCGGTCTACTCATCCCCTGAGTCTGAGATACAGAGACAAGGTGCAGTTTACTCATCCCCTTGGTCTGTGATAGCGATGAAGGGGGAAGTCTACTCATCCCCTGAGTCTGAGAAACAGAGACAGGGGGCAGTCTGCTCATCCCCTCAGTATGTGATACAGAGACAGGGGGCGGTCTACTCATCCCCTGAATCTGTGATAAAGAGACAGGGGGCGGTCTACTCATCCCCTGAGTCTGTGATACAGAGACAGGGGGCGGTCTACTCATCCCCTCAGTATGTGATACAGAGACAGGGGGCGGTCTACTCATCCCCTGAGTCTGTGATACAGAGACAGGGGGCGGTCTTCTCATCCACTGAGTCTGTGATACAGAGACAGGTGATGGTCTACTCATGCACTGACTCTGTGATACAGAGACAGGGGGCGGTCTACTCATCCCCTGAGTCGGTGATACAGAGACAGGGGGCGGTCTAATCATCCCCCGAGTCTGTGATACAGAGACAGGTGACGGTCTACTCATCCCCTGAGTCGGTGATACAGAGACAGGGGGCGGTCTACTCTTCCCCCGAGTTTGTGATACAGAGACAGGGGGCGGTCCACTCATCCCCCGAGTCTGTGATACAGAGACAGGGGGCGGTCTACTCATCCCCTGAGTCTGTGATACAGAGACAGGGGGCAGTCTACTTATCCCCTAAATTTGTGTTACAAAGACAGGGGGCGGTCCACTTATCCCCTCAGTATGTGATACAGAGACAGGGGGTGGTCTACTCATCCCCTGAGTCTGTGATACAGAGACAGGGGGCGGTCTACTCATCCCCTCAGTTTGTGATACAGAGACAGGGGGCGCTCTACTCATCCCCTGAGTCGGTGATACAGAGACAGGGGGCGGTCTACTCATCCCCCAAGTCTGTGATACTGAGACAGGGGGCGCTCTACTCATCCCCTGAGTCTGTGATGCAGAGACAGGGGGCGGTCTGATCATCGCCTGAGTCTGTGACACAGAGACAGGGGGCGGTCTACTCATCCCCTGAATCTGAGATACAGACACAAGGGGCAGTTTACTCATCCCCTGGGTCTGTGATAGAGACGAAGGGGGCGGTCTACTCATCCCCTCATTTTGTGATACAGAGACAGGGGGCGGTCTACTCATCTCCTCATTTTGTGATACAGAGACAGGGGGCGGTCTACTCATCCCCTGAGTCTGTGATGCAGAGAAGGGGGCAGTCTCCTTATCCCCTAAATTTATGTTACAAAGACAGGGGCCGGTCTACGCATCCCCTCAGTATGTGACACAGAGACAGGGGGCGGTCTACTCATCCCCTGAGTCAGTGATACAGAGACAGGGGCGGTCTACTTATCCCCTCAGTTTGTGAAACAGAGACAGGGGGCGGTCTACTCATCCACTGAGTCTGAGATGCCTAGACAGGGGGCGGTCTACTCATCCACTGAGAGTGTGATACAAAGACAGGGGGCTGTCTAGTCATCCCCTGACTCTGAGATGCAGAGACAGGGGGCGGTCTACTCATCCCCTGAGTCTTTGATACAGTGACAGGGGGCGGTCTTCTCATCCACTGAGATTGTGATACAGAGACAGGTGACGTTCTACTCATCCACTGACTCTGTGAGACAGAGACAGGGGGCGGTCTACTCATCCACTGAGTCTGTGATACAGAGACAGGTGACGGTCTACTCATCCCCCGAGTGTGTGATACAGAGACAGGGGGCGGTCTACTCATTCCCTGAGTCTGTGATACAGAGACAGGGGGCGGTCTAATCATACCCTGAGTCTGTGATACAGAGACAGGGGGCAGTCTACTCATTCCCTGAGTCTGTGATACAGAGACAGGAGGCGGTCTAATCATACCCTGAGTCTGTGATACAGAGACAGGGGGCAGTCTACTCATCCCCCGAGTGTGTGATACAGAGACAGGGGGCGGTCTACTCATTCCCTGAGTCTGTGATACAGAGACAGGAGGCGGTCAACTCATCCCCTGAGTCTGTGATACAGAGATAGGGGGCGGTTAACTCAATCGCTGAGTGTGAGATACAGAGACAGGAGGCGGTCAACTCATCCCCTCAGTCTGTGACACAGAGAAATGGGGCTGTATACTCAACCCCTCAGTTTGTGATACAGAGAAAGGGGGCGGTCTACTCATCCCCTGAGTCTGTGATACAAAGACAGATGGCGGTCTACTCATCCCCTGAGTCTGTGATACAGAGAGAGGGGGCAGTCTGCTCATCCCCTGAGTCTGTGATACAGAGACAGGGGGCAGTCTGCTCATCCACTGAGTGTGTGATACAAAGACAGGGGACAGTCTACTCATCCCCTCAGTTTGTGATACAGAGACAGGGGGCGGTCTACTCATCCCCTGAGTCTGTGATACAGAGACAGGGGGCAGTCTGCTCATCCACTGAGTCTGTGATACAGAGACAGGGGGCGGTCTACTTATCCCCTCAGTTTGTGATACAGAGACAGGGGACGGTCTACTCATTCCCTGAGTTTGTGATAGAGAGACGGGGGCGGTCTACTCATCCCCTGAGTCTGTGACACAGAGACAGGGCGCGGTCTGCTTATCCCCTCAGTTTGAGATACAGAGACAGGGGACGGTCTCCTCATCCCCTGAGTTTGTGATACAGAGACAGGGGGCGGTCTACTCATCCCCTGAGTCTGTGATACTGAGACAGGCAGCCGTCTGCTCATTCCATAAATTCGTGATACAGAGACAGGGGACGGTCTACTCATCCCCTGAGTTTGTGATAGAGAGACAGGGGGCGGTCTACTCACCCCCTGAGTCTGTGACACAGAGACAGGGGGCGGTCTACTCACCCCCTGGGTCTATGATACAGAGGAAGGGGACAGTCTACTCATCCCCTGAGTCTGTGATACAGAGACAGGGGGCGGTCTTCTCATCCCCTGAGTCTGTGATACAGAGACAGGGGGCGGTCTACTCATCCCCTGAGTCTGTGACACAGAGACAGGGGGCGGTCTACTTATCCCCTCAGTTTGTGATACAGAGACAGGTGACAGTCTACTCATCCCCTGAGTCTGTGATACAGAGACAGGGGGCAGTCTACTCATCCCCTGAGTCTGCGATACAGAGACAGGGGTCGGTCTACTTATCCCCTCAGTTTGTGATACAGAGAAAGGGGACGGTCTACTCAGCCCCTCAGTTTGTGATACAGAGACAGAGGGAGGTCTACTCATCCCCTGATTCTGTGATACAGAGACTGGGGGCGGTCTACTTATCCCCTCAGTTTGAGATACAGAGACAGAGGACGCTCTGCTCATCCCCTGAGTTTGTGATAGAGAGACACGGGGCGGTCTACTTATCCCCTCAGTTTGAGATACAGAGACAGGAGGCGGTCTACTTATTCCCTGAGTCTGTGACACAGAGACAGGGGGCGGTCTACTCATCCCCTGAGTCTGTGACACAGAGACAGGGGGCGGTCTACTTATCCCCTGAGTCTGTGACACAGAGACAGTGGACGGTCTACTCATCCCCTGAGTCTGTGACACAGAGACAGGGGGCGGTCTACTTATCCCCTCAGTTTGTGATACAGAGACAGGGGGCAGTCTACTCATCCCCTGAGTTTGTGATACAGAGACAGGTGGCGGTCTACTCATCCGCTAAATTTGTGATACAGAAACAGGGGGCAGTGTACTCATCCCCTGAGTCTGTGATACAGGGACAGGGGGCGGTCTACTCA
This sequence comes from Heterodontus francisci, assembly GCF_036365525.1. Taxonomy (NCBI): domain Eukaryota; kingdom Metazoa; phylum Chordata; class Chondrichthyes; order Heterodontiformes; family Heterodontidae; genus Heterodontus; species Heterodontus francisci. The sequence goes on from NC_090395.1 coordinate 2,936,713, forward strand.
TCCCCTGAGTCTGTGATACAGGGACAGGGGGCGGTCTACTCATCCCCTGAGTCTGTGATACAGAGACAGGTGGCGGTCGACTCATCCCCGAGTGTGTGATACAGAGACAGGGGGCGCTTTACTCATCCCCTGAGTCTGTCACACAGAGAAAGGGGGCGGTCTACTCATCCCCTGAGTCTGTGATACAGAGACAGGAGGCAGTCTGCTCATCCCCTGAGTCTGTGATACAGAGACAGGGGGCAGTCTGCTCATCCACTGAGTCTGTGATACAGAGACAGGGGGCGGTCTACTTATCCCCTCAGTTTGTGATACAGAGACAGGGTGCGGTCTACTCATCCCCTAAATTTGTGATACAGAGACAGGGTCGGTCTACTCATCCCATGAGTTTGTGATAGAGAGACAGGGGGCGGTCTTCTCATCCCCTGAATCAATGATACAGAAACAGGGGGCGGTCTACTCATCCCCTGAGTCTGTGATACAGAGACAGGTGGCGGTCGAATCATCCCCGAGTGTGTGATACAGAGACAGGGGCGCTTTACTCATCCCCTGAGTCTGTCACACAGAGAAAGGGGGCAGTCTACTCATCCACTGAATGTGTGATACAAAGACAGGGGGCGGTCTACTCATCCCCTGAGTCCGTGATACAAAGACAGGGGGCGGACTACTCATCCCCTGAGTCTGTGATACAGAGAAAGGGGGCGGTCTACTCATCCCCTGAGTCTGTGATACAGAGACAGGAGGCAGTCTGCTCATCCACTGAGTCTGTGATACAGAGACAGGGGGCGGTCTACTTATCCCCTCAGTTTGTGATACAGAGACAGGGGACGGTCTGCTCATCCCCTGAGTCTGTGATACAGAGACAGGGGGCAGTCTGCTCATCCACTGAGTCTGTGATACAGAGACAGGGGGCGGTCTACTTATCCCCTCAGTTTGTGATACAGAGACAGGGTGCGGTCTACTCATCCCCTAAATTTGTGATACAGAGACAGGGTCGGTCTACTTATCCCCTCAGTTTGAGATACAGAGACAGGCGGCGGTCTACTCATCCCATGAGTTTGTGATAGAGAGACAGGGGGCGGTCTTCTCATCCCCTGAATCAATGATACAGAAACAGGGGGCGGTCTACTCATCCCCTGAGTCTGTGATACAGAGACAGGTGGCGGTCGACTCATCCCCTGAGTCTGTGATACAGGGACAGGGGGCGGTCCACTCATCCCCTGAGTCTGTGATACAGAGACAGGGGGCGGTCTACTCATCCCCTGAGTCTGTGATACAGAGAAAGGTGGCTGTCGACTCATCCCCTGAGTCTGTCACACAGAGAAAGTGGGCGGTCTACTCATCCACTGAATGTGTGATACAAAGACAGGGGACGGTCTACTCATCCACTGAGTCCGTGATACAAAGACAGGGGGCGGACTACTCATCCCCTGAGTATGTGATATCGAAACTGGGGGCAGTCTACTCATCCCCTGACTGTGATATAGAGACAGTGTGCGGTGTACTCAACCCCTGAGTCTATTATGCAGAGACAGGGGGCGGTCTACTCATCCCCTGAATCAATAAGACAAGACAGGGGGCGGTCTACTCATCCCCTGAGTCTGTGATACAGAGACAGGAGGCGGTCTTCATCCCGAGTTTGTTATAAAGAGACAGGGGGCGGTCTACTCATCCCCCGAGTGTGTGATACAGAGAAAGGGGGCAGTCTACTCATTCCCTGAGTCTGTGATACAGAGACAAGGGGCAGTTTACTCATCCCCTGGTCTGTGATACAGAGGAAGGGGGCGGTCTACTCATCCCCTGAGTCTTTGATGCAGCGACAGGGGCCGGTCTTCTCATCCACTGAGTCTGTGATACAGAGACAGGGGACGGTCTACTCATCCACTGAGTCTGTGATACAGAGACAGGGGGCGGTCTACTCATCCCCTGAGTCTGTGATACAGAGACAGGAGGCGGTCTACTCATCCCCTGAGTCTGAGATACAGAGACAAGGGGCAGTTTACTCGTCCCCTGGGTCTGTGATACAGAGGAAGGGGGCGGTCTACTCATCCCCTGAGTCTGTGATACAGAGACAGGGGGGGGGGTGTACTCTTCCCCTGAGACTGTGATACAGAGACAGGGGGCCATCTACTCATCCCCTGAATCAATGATACAGAGACAGGGGGCCGTCTACTCATCCCGTGAGAGTGTGATACAGAGACAGGGGGCGCTCGAACCATCCCCCGAGTGTGCGAGACGGGGACAGGGGGCGGACTACTCATCACATGAGTCTGTGATACAGAGACAGGGGGCACTTTACTCATCGCCTGAGTCTATGACACAGCGAGAGGTGGCGGTCTACTCATCCCCTGAGTCTATGACACAGCGAGAGGGGGCGGTCTACTCAACCCCTGAGTCTATTATTCAGCGACAGGAGGCGGTCTACTCATTCCCTGAGTCTGTGATACAGAGACAAGGGGCAGTTTACTCATCGCCTGAGTCTATGATATAGAGACAGTGTGCAGTCTACTCAACCCCTGAGTCTATGACACAGCGAGAGGGGGCGGTCTACTCATCCCCTGAATCAATGATACAAGACAGGGGGCGGTCTACTCATCCCCTGAATCAATGATACAAGACAGGGGGCGGTCCACTCATCCCCTGAGTCTGTGATACAAAGACAGGGGACGGTCTACTCATCCCCTGAGTCTGTGATACAGAGACAGTGGACGGTCTACTCATCCCCTGAGTCTGTGATACAGAGACAGGAGGCAGTCTACTCATCCCCTGAGTCTGTGATACAAAGACAGGGGGCGGTCTACTCATCCCCTGAGTCTGAGATACAGAGACAGGGGGCGGTCTACTCTTCCCCTGAGTCTGAGATACAGAGACAGGGGGCGGTCTACTCATCCCCTGAGTCTGAGATACAGAGACAGGGGGCGGTCTACTCATCCCTTGTGGCTGTGACACAAAGACAGGGGGGGGTCTATTCATCCCCTGAGTCTTTGATGCAGAGACAGGGGGCCGTCTACCCATTCCCTAAATTTGTGATACAGAGACAGGGGGCATTCTACTTAGCCCCAAAGTCCCTGAAATACAGACAGGGGCCATTCTACTCAGAATGAGTACATTAGAGATAGTCAGCACGGTTTTGTGACGGGTAGGTCGTGCCTCACAAACCTTATTGAGTTTTTCGAGAAGGTGACCAAACAGGTGGATGAGGGTAAAGCAGTGGATGTGGTGTATATGGATTTCAGTAAGGCGTTTGAGAAGGTTCCCCACGGTAGGCTATTGCAGAAAATACGCAAGTATGGGGTTGAAGGTGATTTAGAGCTTTGGATCAGAAATTGGCTAGCTGAAAGAAGACAGAGGGTGGTGGTTGATGGCAAATGTTCATCCTGGAGTTTAGTTACTAGTGGTGTACCGCAAGGATCTGTTTTAGGGCCACTGCTGTTTGTCATTTTTATAAATGACCTGGAAGAGGGTGTAGAAGGGTGGGTTAGTAAATTTGCAGATGACACTAAGGTCGGTGGAGTTGTGGATAGTGCCGAAGGATGTTGTCGGGTACAGAGAGACATAGATAGCCTGCAGAGCTGGGCTGAGAGATGGCAAATGGAGTTTAATGCGGAAAAGTGTGAGGTGATTCACTTTGGAAGGAGTAACAGGAATGCAGAGTACTGGGCTAATGGGAGGATTCTTGGTACTGTAGATGAACAGAGAGATCTTGGTGTCCAGGTACATAAATCCCGGAAGGTTGCTAACCAGGTTAATAGGGCTGTTAAGAAGGCATATGGTGTGTTAGCTTTTATTAGTAGGGGGATCGAGTTTCGGAGCCACGAGGTCATGCTGCAGCTGTACAAGACTCTGGTGAGACCGCACCTGGAGTATTGCGTGCAGTTCTGGTCACCGCATTATAGGAAGGATGTGGAAGCTATGGAAAGGGTGCAGAGGAGATTTACTAGGATGTTGCCTGGTATGGAGGGAAGGTCTTACGAGGAAAGGCTGAGGGACTTGACGTTGTTTTCGTTGGAGAGAAGGAGGAGGAGAGGTGACTTAATAGAGACATATAAGATAATCAGAGGGTTAGATAGGGTGGATAGTGAGAGTCTTTTTCCTCGGATGGTGATGGCAAACATGAGGGGACATAGCTTCAAGTTGAGGGGCGATAGATATCGGACAGATGTTAGAGGTAGTTTCTTTACTCAGAGAGTAGTAAGGGCGTGGAACGCCCTGCCTGCAGCAGTAGTAGATTCGCCAACTTTAAGGGCATTTAAGTGGACATTGGATAGACACATGGATGAAAATGGAATAGTGTAGGTCAGATGGTTTCACAGGTCGGCGCAACATCGAGGGCCGAAGGGCCTGTACTGCGCTGGAATGTTCTAAATTCTAAATTCTAAATTCTAAATACTCATCACCCGGGTCTCTGAGACAGAGACTGGGGGAGATCTATTCAATCCTGAGTGTGTGATTCAGAGAAAGGGGGCATTGTACTCATCCCGTGAGTCTGAGATACAGAGACAAGGGGCAGTTTACTGATCCCCTGGGTCTGTGATACAGAGGAAGGGGGCGGTCTACTCATCCCCTGAGTCTGTGATACAGAGACAGGAGGCGGTCTACTCATTACCTGAGTCTGTGATACAGAGGAAGGGGGCGCTCTACTCATCCCCTGAGTCTGTGATACAGAGACAGGAGGCGGTCTACTCATCCCCTGAGTCTGTTATACAGAGACAGGGGGCTGTCTGCTCATCCCCTGAGTCTGTGATACAGAGACAGGGGGCGGTCTACTCATTACCTGAGTATCTGATATAGAGACAGGGGGCGGTCTACTCATCCCCTGAGTCTGTTATACAGAGACAGGGGGATGTCTACTCATCCCCTGAGTCTGTGATACAGAGACAGGGGGCGGTCTACTTATCCCCCGAGTCTGTAGTGCAGAGTTTGGGGGCGGTTAACTCTTTCCCTGAGTCTGTGATACAGAGGCAGGGGGCGGCCTACTCATCCCCCGAGTGTGTGATACAGAGAAAGGGGGCAGTCTGCTCATCCCCTGAGTCTGAGATACAGAGACAAGGGGCAGTTTACTCATCCCCTGGGTCTGTGATTCAGAGGAAGGGGGCGGTCTACTCATTCCCTGAGTCTGTGATAGAGACGAAGGGGCCGGTCTACTCATCCACTGAGTCTGTGATACAGAGACAGGGGCCGGTCTACTCATCCCCTCATTTTGTGATACAGAGACAGGGGGCGGTCTACTCATCCCCTGAGTCTGTGATACAGAGACAGGGGGCAGTCTACTTATCCCCTAAATTTGTGTTACAAAGACAGGGGTCGGTCCACTTATCCCCTCAGTATATGATACAGAGACAGGGGGTGGTCTACTCATCCCCTGAGTCAGTGATACAGAGACAGGGGCGGTCTACTTATCCCCTCAGTTTGTGAAACAGAGACAGGGGGCGGTCTACTCATCCACTGAGTCTGTCATGCCTAGACAGGGGGCGGTCTACTCATCCACTGAGTGTGTGATACAAAGACAGGGGGCTGTCTCGTCATCCCCTGACTCTGAGATGCAGAGACAGGGGGCGGTCTACTCATCCCCTGAGTCTTTGATACAGTGACAGGGGGCGGTCTTCTCATCCACTGAGTTTGTGATACAGAGACAGGTGACGGTCTACTCATCCACTGACTCTGTGAGACAGAGACAGGGGGCGGTCTACTCATCCACTGAGTCTGTTATACAGAGGCAGGGGGAGGTCTACTCATCCCCCGATTCTGTGATACAGAGACAGGGGGCGGTCTAATCATGCCCTGAGTCTGTGATACAGAGACAGGAGGCGGTCAACTCATCCCCTCAGTCTGTGACACAGAGAAATGGGGCAGTATACTCAACCCCTCAGTTTGTGATACAGAGAAAGGGGGCGGTCTACTCATCCCCTGAGTCTGTGATACAGAGAGAGGGGGTAGTCTGCTCATCCCCTCAGTATGTGATGCAGAGACAGGGGGCGGTCTACTCATTCCCTGAGTCTGTGATACAGAGACAGGGGGCGGTCTTCTCATCCCCTGAGTCTGTGATACAGAGACAGGGGGCGGTCTACTCATCCCCCGAGTGTGTGATACAGAGAAAGGGGGCTGTCTAATCATGCCCTGAGTCTGTGATCCAGAGACAGAGGCGGTCAACTCATCTCCCGAGTCTGTGATACAGAGATAGGGGGTGGTTAACTCAATCGCTGAGAGTGAGATACAGAGACAGGGGGTGCTCTACTCATTCCCTCAGTTTGTGAGACAGAGATAGGGGGCAGTCTACTCATCCCCTGAGTTTGTGATAAAGAGACAGGGGGCGATCTTCTCATCCACTGAGTCTGTGATACAGAGACATGGGGCGGTCTACTCATCCCCTGAGTCTGTCATACAGAGACAGGGGGCAGTCTGCTCATCGCCTGAGTCTGTGACACAGAGACAGGGACTGTCTACTCATCCACTGAGTGAGTGATACAAAGACAGGGGGCGGTCTACTTATCCCCTAAATTTGTGTGACAAAGACAGGGGGCGGTCTACTCATCCCCTGACTCTGTGAGACAGAGACAGGGGGCGGTCTACTCATCCCCTGAGTGTGAGATACAGAGACAGGGGGCGGTCTACTCAACCCCTGAGTCTGAGATACAGAGACAAGGGGCAGTTTACTCATCCCCTGGGTCTGTGATAAAGAGGAAGGGGGCGGTCTACTCATCCCCTGAGTCTGTGATACAGAGACAGGGGGCGGTCTACTCATCCCCTCAGTTTGTGATACAGTGACAGGGGGCGGTCTACTCATCCCCTGAGTCTGTGATACAGAGACAGGGGGCAGTGTACTCATCCCCTGAGTCTGTGATACAGAGACAGGGGGCGGTCTACTCATCCCCTCAGTTTGTGATACAGAGACAGGTTGCGGTCTACTCATCCCCTGAGTCTGTGAAACAGAGACAGGGGGAGGTCTGCTCATCCCCTCAGTATGTGATACAGAGACAGGGGGCGGTCTACTTATCCCCCGAGTCTGTGATACAGAGACAGGGGGCGGTCTACTTATCCCCCGAGTCTGTGATACAGAGACAGGGGGCGGTCTACTTATCCCCTCAGTTTGTGAAACAGAGACAGGGGGCGGTCTACTCATCCACTGAGTGTGTGATGCCTAGACAGGGGGCGGTCTACTCATCCCTTGAGTCAGTGATACAGAGACAGGGGCGGTCTACTTATCCCCTCAGTTTGTGAAACAGAGACAGGGGGCGGTCTACTCATCCACTGAGTGTGTGATGCCTAGACAGGGGGCGGTCTACTCATCCCCTGAGTCAGTGATACAAAGACAGGGGGCGGTCTACTCATCCACTGAGTGTGTGATGCCTAGACAGGGGGCGGTCTACTCATCCCCTGAGCCTTTGATACAGAGACAGGGGGCGGTCTTCTCATCCACTGAGTTTGTGATACAGAGACAGGGGGCGGTCTACTCATCCCCTGAGTCTGTTATACAGAGACAGGGGGCAGTCTACTCATTCCCTGAATCAATGATACAGTGTCAGGGGGCGGTCTACTCATCCCCCGATTCTGTGATACAGAGACAGGGGGCGGTCTACTCATCCCCTCAGTCCGTGATACAGAGACAGGGGGCAGTCTGCTCATCCCCTGAGTGTGTGATACAGAGACAGGGGGCGGTCTACTCATCCCCTGAGTCTGTGATACAGAGACAGGGGGCAGTCTGCTCATCCCCTCAGTATGTGATACAGAGACAGGGGGTGATCTTCTCATCCACTGAGTCTGTGACACAGAGACAGATGACGGTCTACTCATCCCCTGAATCAATGATACAGAGACAGGGGGCGGTGTACTCATCCCCTGAATCAATGATACAGAGAAGGGGGCGGTCTACTCATCCCCTGAGTCTGAGATACAGAGACAAGGGGCAGTTTACTCATCCCCTGGGTCTGTGATAAAGAGGAAGGGGGCGGTCTACTCTCCCCTGAGTCTGTGATACAGAGACAAGGGGCGGTCTACTCATCCCCTGAGTCTGTGAAACAGAGACAGGGGGCAGTCTGCTCATCCCCTCAGTATGTGATACAGAGACAGGGGGCGGTCTACTCATCCCCTGAGTCTGTGATACAGAGACAGGGGGCGGTCTACTCATCCCCTGAGTCTGTGATACAGAGACAGGGGGCGGTCTACTCATCCCCTTGTTTGTGATACAGTGACAGGGGGCGGTCTACTCATCCCCTGAGTCTGTGATACAGAGACAGGGGGCGGTCTTCTCATCCACTGACTCTGTGATACTGAGACATGGGGCAGTCTGCTCATCGCCTGAGTCTGTGACACAGAGACAGGGGGCTGTCTACTCATCCCCTGAATCAATGATACAGAGACAGGGGGCGGTCTACTCATCCCCTGAGTCTGTTATACAGAGACAGGGGGCAGTCTACTCATTCCCTGAATCAATGATACAGTGTCAGGGGGCGGTCTACTCATCCCCCGATTCTGTGATACAGAGACAGGGGGCGGTCTACTCATCCCCCGAGTGTGTGATACAGAGACAGGGGGCGGTCTACTCATAACCAGAGTCTGTGAAACAGAGAAAGGGGGCTGTCTAATCATGCCCTGAGTCTGTGATACAGAGACAGGAGGCGGTCAACTCATCCCCTGAGTCTGTGATACAGAGATAGGGGGCGGTTAACTCAATCGCTGAGTGTGAGATACAGAGACAGGGGGCGGTCTACTCATCCCCTGAGTCTGTGATACAGAGACAGGAGGCGGTCAACTCATCCCCTCAGTCTGTGATACAGAGACAGGAGGCGGTCAACTCATCCCCTCAGTCTGTGACACAGAGAAATGGGGCAGTATACTCAAGCCCTCAGTTTCTGATACAGAGACAGGGGGCGGTCTCCTCATCCCCTGAGTCTGTGATACAGAGACAGGGGCCGGTTTACCCATCCACTGAGTCTCTGATGCCTAGACAGGGGGCGGTCTACTCATCCACTGAGTGTGTGATACAAAGACAGGAGGCGGTCTACTCATCTCCCGTGTCTGTGATACAGAGATCGGGGGCGGTCTACTCATCGCCCGAGTGTGTGATACAGAGAAAGGGGGCTGTCTAATCATCCCCTGAGTCTGTGATACAGATATAGGGGGCGGTCTACTCATCCCCTGAGTGTGTGATACAGAGACAGGGGGCGTTCTACTCATCCCCTGAGTGTGTGATACAGAGACAAGGGGCGGTCTACTCATCCCCTGAGTCTGTGACACAGAGACAGGGGGCAGTCTGCTCATCCCCTCAGTATGTGATGCAGAGACAGGGGTCGGTCTACTCATCCCCTCAGTCCGTGATACAGAGACAGGGGGCAGTCTGCTCATCCCCTGAGTGTGTGATACAGAGACAGGGGGCGGTCTACTCATCCCCTGAGTCTGTGATACAGAGACAGGGGGCAGTCTGCTCATCCCCTCAGTATGTGATACAGAGACAGGGGGCGATCTTCTCATCCACTGAGTCTGTGACACAGAGACAGATGACGGTCTACTCATCCCCTGAATCAATGATACAGAGACAGGGGGCGGTGTACTCATCCCCTGAATCAATGATACAGAGAAGGGGGCGGTCTACTCATCCCCTGAGTCTGAGATACAGAGACAAGGGGCAGTTTACTCATCCCCTGGGTCTGTGATAAAGAGGAAGTGGGCGGTCTACTCATCCCCTGAGTCTGTGATACAGAGACAAGGGGCGGTCTACTCATCCCCTGTGTCTGTGAAACAGAGACAGGGGGCAGTCTGCTCATCCCCTCAGTATGTGATACAGAGACAGGGGGCGGTCTACTCATCCCCTGAGTCTGTGATACAGAGACAGGGGGCGGTCTACTCATCCCCTGAGTCTGTGATACAGAGACAGGGGGCGGTCTACTCATCCCCTTGTTTGTGATACAGTGACAGGGGGCGGTCTACTCATCCCCTGAGTCTGTGATACAGAGACAGGGGGCGGTCTTCTCATCCACTGACTCTGTGATACTGAGACATGGGGCAGTCTGCTCATTGCCTGAGTCTGTGACACAGAGACAGGGGGCTGTCTACTCATCCCCTGAATCAATGATACAGAGACAGGGGGCGGTCTACTCGTCCCCTGAGTCTGTTATACAGAGACAGGGGGCAGTCTACTCATTCCCTGAATCAATGATACAGTGTCAGGGGGCGGTCTACTCATCCCCCGATTCTGTGATACAGAGACAGGGGGCGGTCTGCTCATCCCCCGAGTGTGTGATACAGAGACAGGGGGCGGTCTACTCATACCCAGAGTCTGTGAAACAGAGAAAGGGGGCTGTCTAATCATGCCCTGAGTCTGTGATACAGAGACAGGAGGCGGTCAACTCATCCCCTGAGTCTGTGATACAGAGATAGGGGGCGGTTAACTCAATCGCTGAGTGTGAGATACAGAGACAGGGGGCGGTCTACTCATCCCCTGAGTCTGTGATACAGAGACAGGAGGCGGTCAACTCATCCCCTCAGTCTGTGATACAGAGACAGGAGGCGGTCAACTCATCCCCTCAGTCTGTGACACAGAGAAATGGGGCAGTATACTCAACCCCTCAGTTTCTGATACAGAGACAGGGGGCGGTCTACTCATCCCCTGAGTCTGTGATACAGAGACAGGGGCCGGTTTACCCATCCACTGAGTCTGTGATGCCTAGACAGGGGGCGGTCTACTCATCCACTGAGTGTGTGATACAAAGACAGGAGGCGGTCTACTCATCTCCCGTGTCTGTGATACAGAGATCGGGGGCGGTCTACTCATCGCCCGAGTGTGTGATACAGAGAAAGGGGGCTGTCTAATCATCCCCTGAGTCTGTGATACAGATATAGGGGGCGGTCTACTCATCCCCTGAGTGTGTGATACAGAGACAGGGGGCGTTCTACTCATCCCCTGAGTGTGTGATACAGAGGCAGGGGGCGGTCTACTCATCCCCTGAGTCTGTGACACAGAGACAGGGGGCAGTCTGCTCATCCCCTCAGTATGTGATGCAGAGACAGGGGTCGGTCTACTCATCCCCTCAGTCCGTGATACAGAGACAGGGGGCAGTCTGCTCATCCCCTGAGTGTGTGATACAGAGACAGGGGGCGGTCTACTCATCCCCTGAGTCTGTGATACAGAGACAGGGGGCAGTCTGCTCATCCCCTCAGTATGTGATACAGAGACAGGGGGCGATCTTCTCATCCACTGAGTCTGTGACACAGAGACAGATGACGGTCTACTCATCCCCTGAATCAATGATACAGAGACAGGGGGCGGTGTACTCATCCCCTGAATCAATGATACAGAGAAGGGGGCGGTCTACTCATCCCCTGAGTCTGAGATACAGAGACAAGGGGCAGTTTACTCATCCCCTGGGTCTGTGATAAAGAGGAAGGGGGCGGTCTACTCATCCCCTGAGTCTGTGATACAGAGACAAGGGGCGGTCTACTCATCCCCTGAGTCTGTGAAACAGAGACAGGGGGCAGTCTGCTCATCCCCTCAGTATGTGATACAGAGACAGGGGGCGGTCTACTCATCCCCTGAGTCTGTGATACAGAGACAGGGGGCGGTCTACTCATCCCCTGAGTCTGTGATACAGAGACAGGGGGCGGTCTACTCATCCCCTTGTTTGTGATACAGTGACAGGGGGCGGTCTACTCATCCCCTGAGTCTGTGATACAGAGACAGGGGGCGGTCTTCTCATCCACTGACTCTGTGATACTGAGACATGGGGCAGTCTGCTCATCGCCTGAGTCTGTGACACAGAGACAGGGGGCTGTCTACTCATCCCCTGAATCAATGATACAGAGACAGGGGGCGGTCTACTCATCCCCTGAATCAATGATACAGAGACAGGGGCGTTCTACTCATCCCCCGAGTCTGTGATACAGAGACAGGGGGCGGTCTACTCATCCCCCGAGTCTGTGATACAGAGACAGGGGGCAGTCTACTTATCCCCTAAATTTGTGTTACAAAGACAGGGGGCGGTCCACTTATCCGCTCAGTATGTGATACAGAGACAGGGGGTGGTCTACTCATCCCCTGAGTCTGTGATACAGAGACAGGGGGCAGTCTGCTTATCCCCTCAGTTTGTGAAACAGAGACAGGGGGCTGTCTACTCATCCACTGAGTCTGTGATGCCTAGACAGGGGGCTGTCTACTCATCCACTGAGTGTGTGATACAAAGACAGGGGCTGTCTAGTCATCCCCTGACTCTGAGATGCAGAGACAGGGGGCAGTCTACTCATCCCCTGAGTCTTTGATACAGTGACAGGGGGCGGTCTTCTCATCCACTGAGTTTGTGATACAGAGACAGGTGACGGTCTACTCATCCACTGACTCTGTGAGACAGAGACAGGGGGCGGTCTACTCACCACTGTGTCTGTGATACAGAGACAGGGGGCGATCTTCTCATCCACTGAGTGTGTGATACAGAGACAGGGGGCGGTCTACTTATCCCCTAAATTTGTGAGACAGAGACAGGGGGCGGTCTTCTCATCCACTGAGTCTGTGACACAGAGACAGATGACGGTCTACTCATCCCCTGAATCAATGATACAGAGACAGGGGGCGGTGTACTCATCCCCTGAATCAATGATACAGAGACAGGGGGCGGTCTACTCATCCCCTGAGTGTGAGATACAGAGACAAGGGGCAGTTTACTCATCCCCTGGGTCTGAGATACAGAGACAAGGGGCAGTTTACTCATCCCCTGGGTCTGTGATCAAGAGGAAGGGGGCGGTCGACTCATCCCCTGAGTCTGTGATACAGAGACAGGGGGCGGTCTTCTCATCCACTGAGTCTGTGACACAGAGACAGATGACGGTCTACTCATCCCCTGAATCAATGATACAGAGACAGGGGGCGGTCTACTCATCCCCTGAATCAATGATACAGAGACAGGGGGCGGTGTACTCATCCCCTGAATCAATGATACAGAGACAGGGGGCGGTCTACTCATCCCCTGAGTCTGAGATACAGAGACAAGGGGCAGTTTACTCATCCCCTGGGTCTGTGATAAAGAGGAAGGGGGCGGTCGACTCATCCCCTGAGTCTGTGATACAGAGACAGGGGGCGGTCTACTCATCCCCTCAGTTTGTGATACAGTGACAGGGGGCGGTCTACTCATCCCCTGAGTCTGTGAAACAGAGACAGGGGGCAGTCTGCTCATCCCCTCAGTATGTGATACAGAGACAGGGGGCGGTCTACTCATCCCCTGAGTCTGTGATACAGAGACAGGGGGCGGTCTACTCATCCCCTTGTTTGTGATACAGTGACAGGGGGCGGTCTACTCATCCCCTGAGTCTGTGATACAGAGACAGGGGGCGGTCTTCTCATCCACTGACTCTGTGATACTGAGACATGGGGCAGTCTGCTCATCGCCTGAGTCTGTGACACAGAGACAGGGGGCTGTCTACTCATCCCCTGAATCAATGATACAGAGACAGGGGGCGGTCTACTCATCCCCTGAATCAATGATACAGAGAAAGGGGCGGTCTACTCATCCCCCGAGTCTGTGATACAGAGACAGGGGGCGGTCTACTCATCCCCCGAGTCTGTGATACAGAGACAGGGGGCAGTCTACTTATCCCCTAAATTTGTGTTACAAAGACAGGGGGCGGTCCACTTATCCGCTCAGTATGTGATACAGAGACAGGGGGTGGTCTACTCATCCCCTGAGTCTGTGATACAGAGACAGGGGGCAGTCTGCTTATCCCCTCAGTTTGTGAAACAGAGACAGGGGGCGGTCTACTCATCCACTGAGTCTGTGATGCCGAGACAGGGGGCTGTCTACTCATCCACTGAGTGTGTAATACAGAGACAGATGACGGTCTACTCATCCACTGAGTCTGTGATACAGAGACAGGGGGCGGTCTACTCATCCCCTGAGTCTGTGATACAGAGACAGGGGGCGGTCTACTCATCCCCTGAGTCTGTGATACAGAGACAGGGGGCGGTCTTCTCATCCACTGACTCTGTGATACTGAGACAGGGGGCAGTCTGCTCATCGCCTGAGTCTGTGACACTGAGACAGGGGGCAGTCTACTCATCCCCCGAGTCTGTGATACAGAGACAGGGGGCGGTCTACTCATCCCCTGAGTCTGTGATACAGAGACAGGGGGCAGTCTACTTATCCCCTAAATTTGTGTTACAAAGACAGGGGGCGGTCTACTTATCCCCTCAGTTTGTGAAACAGAGACAGGGGGTGGTCTACTCATCCACTGAGTCTGTGATGCCTAGACAGGGCGCGGTCTACTCATCCACTGAGTGTGTGATACAAAGACAGGGGGCTGTCTAGTCATCCCCTGACTCTGAGATGCAGAGACAGGGGGCGGTCTACTCATCCCCTGAGTCTTTGATACAGTTACAGGGGGCGGTCTTCTCATCCACTGAGTTTGTGATACAGAGACAGGTGACGGTCTACTCATCCACTGACTCTGTGAGACAGAGACAGGGGGCGGTCTACTCATCCCCCGATTCTGTGATACAGAGACAGGGGGCGGTGTACTCATCCCCCGATTGTGTGATACAGAGAAAGGGGGCGGTCTACTCATCCCCTGAGTCTGTGATACAGAGAGAGGGGGCAGTCTACTCATCCCCTGAGTCTGTGATTCAGAGACAGGGGGCAGTCTGCTCATCCACTGAGTCTGTGATACAGAGACAGGGGGCGGTCTACTTATCCCCTCAGTTTGTGATACAGAGACAGGGGACGGTCTACTCATTCCCTGAATCAATGATACAGAGAAAGGGGGCGGTCTACTCATCCCCTGAGTCTGTGATACAGAGAGAGGGGGCAGTCTACTCATCCCCTCAGTTTGAGATACAGAGACAGGGGGCGGTCTACTCATCCCCTGAGTTTGTGATACAGAGACAGGGGGCGGTCTACTCATCCCCTGAGTCTGTGATACAGAGACAGGGGGCGGTCTACTCATCCCTTGAGTCTGTGATACAGAGACAGGCAGCCGTCTGCTCATTCCATAAATTCGTGATACAGAGACAGGGGACGGTCTACTCATCCACTCAGTTTGTGATAGAGAGACAGGGGGCGGTCTACTTATCCCCTGAGTCTGTGATACAGAGACAGGGGGCGGTCTACTCATCCCCTGAGTCTGTGATACAGTGACAGGGGGCGGTCTTCTCATCCCCTGAGTCTGTGATACAGTGACAGGGGGCGGTCTTCTCATCCCCTGAGTCTGTGATACAGAGACAGGGGACGCTCTGCTCATCCCCTCAGTTTGTGATACAAAGACAGGGGGCGGTCTACTCATCCCCTCAGTTTGTGATACAGAGACAGGGGGTGGTCTACTCACCCCCTCAGTTTGTGATACAGAGACAGGGGACGCTCTGCTCATCCCCTCAGTTTGTGATACAAAGACAGGGGGCGGTCTACTCATCCCCTCAGTTTGTGATACAGAGACAGGGGGTGGTCTACTCACCCCCTCAGTTTGTGATACAGAGACAGGGGGCGGTCTACTCATCCCCTGAGTCTGTGAAACAGAGACAGGGGGCGGTCTACTCATCCCCTCAGTATGTGATACAGAGACAGGGGGCGGTCTACTCATCCCCTGAGTCTGTGATACAGAGACAGGGGGCGGTCTTCTCATCCACTGACTCTGTGATACTGAGACATGGGGCAGTCTGCTCATCGCCTGAGTCTGTGACACAGAGACAGGGGGCTGTCTACTCATCCCCTGAATCAATGATACAGAGACAGGGGGCGGTCTACTCATCCCCTGAATCAATGATACAGAGAAAGGGGCGGTCTACTCATCCCCCGAGTCTGTGATACAGAGACAGGGGGCGGTCTACTCATCCCCCGAGTCTGTGATACAGAGACAGGGGGCAGTCTACTTATCCCCTAAATTTGTGTTACAAAGACAGGGGGCGGTCCACTTATCCGCTCAGTATGTGATACAGAGACAGGGGGTGGTCTACTCATCCCCTGAGTCTTTGATACAGAGACAGGGGGCAGTCTGCTTATCCCCTCAGTTTGTGAAACAGAGACAGGGGGCGGTCTACTCATCCACTGAGTCTGTGATGCCTAGACAGGGGGCTGTCTACTCATCCACTGAGTGTGTGATACAAAGACAGGGGCTGTCTAGTCATCCCCTGACTCTGAGATGCAGAGACAGGGGGCAGTCTACTCATCCCCTGAGTCTTTGATACAGTGACAGGGGGCGGTCTTCTCATCCACTGAGTTTGTGATACAGAGACAGGTGACGGTCTACTCATCCACTGACTCTGTGAGACAGAGACAGGGGGCGGTCTACTCACCACTGTGTCTGTGATACAGAGACAGGGGGCGATCTTCTCATGCACTGAGTGTGTGATACAGTGACAGGGGGCGGTCTACTTATCCCCTAAATTTGTGAGACAGAGACAGGGGGCGGTCTTCTCATCCACTGAGTCTGTGACACAGAGACAGATGACGGTCTACTCATCCCCTGAATCAATGATACAGAGACAGGGGGCGGTGTACTCATCCCCTGAATCAATGATACAGAGACAGGGGGCGGTCTACTCATCCCCTGAGTGTGAGATACAGAGACAAGGGGCAGTTTACTCATCCCCTGGGTCTGAGATACAGAGACAAGGGGCAGTTTACTCATCCCCTGGGTCTGTGATCAAGAGGAAGGGGGCGGTCGACTCATCCCCTGAGTCTGTGATACAGAGACAGGGGGCGGTCTTCTCATCCACTGAGTCTGTGACACAGAGACAGATGACGGTCTACTCATCCACTGAGTCTGTGATACAGAGACAGGGGGCGGTCTACTCATCCCCTGAGTCTGTGATACAGAGACAGGGGGCGGTCTACTCATCCCCTGAGTCTGTGATACAGAGACAGGGGGCGGTCTTCTCATCCACTGACTCTGTGATACTGAGACAGGGGGCAGTCTGCTCATCGCCTGAGTCTGTGACACTGAGACAGGGGGCAGTCTACTCATCCCCCGAGTCTGTGATACAGAGACAGGGGGCGGTCTACTCATCCCCTGAGTCTGTGATACAGAGACAGGGGGCAGTCTACTTATCCCCTAAATTTGTGTTACAAAGACAGGGGGCGGTCTACTTATCCCCTCAGTTTGTGAAACAGAGACAGGGGGTGGTCTACTCATCCACTGAGTCTGTGATGCCTAGACAGGGCGCGGTCTACTCATCCACTGAGTGTGTGATACAAAGACAGGGGGCTGTCTAGTCATCCCCTGACTCTGAGATGCAGAGACAGGGGGCGGTCTACTCATCCCCTGAGTCTTTGATACAGTTACAGGGGGCGGTCTTCTCATCCACTGAGTTTGTGATACAGAGACAGGTGACGGTCTACTCATCCACTGACTCTGTGAGACAGAGACAGGGGGCGGTCTACTCATCCCCCGATTCTGTGATACAGAGACAGGGGGCGGTGTACTCATCCCCCGATTGTGTGATACAGAGAAAGGGGGCGGTCTACTCATCCCCTGAGTCTGTGATACAGAGAGAGGGGGCAGTCTACTCATCCCCTGAGTCTGTGATACAGAGACAGGG
Source organism: Heterodontus francisci (assembly GCF_036365525.1). NCBI lineage: Eukaryota > Metazoa > Chordata > Chondrichthyes > Heterodontiformes > Heterodontidae > Heterodontus > Heterodontus francisci. The sequence goes on from NC_090395.1 coordinate 2,954,216, forward strand.
GGCAGTCTGCTCATCCACTGAGTCTGTGATACAGAGACAGGGGGCGGTCTACTTATCCCCTCAGTTTGTGATACAGAGACAGGGGACGGTCTACTCATTCCCTGAATCAATGATACAGAGAAAGGGGGCGGTCTACTCATCCCCTGAGTCTGTGATACAGAGAGAGGGGGCAGTCTACTCATCCCCTCAGTTTGAGATACAGAGACAGGGGGCGGTCTACTCATCCCCTGAGTTTGTGATACAGAGACAGGGGGCGGTCTACTCATCCCCTGAGTCTGTGATACAGAGACAGGGGGCGGTCTACTCATCCCTTGAGTCTGTGATACAGAGACAGGCAGCCGTCTGCTCATTCCATAAATTCGTGATACAGAGACAGGGGACGGTCTACTCATCCACTCAGTTTGTGATAGAGAGACAGGGGGCGGTCTACTTATCCCCTGAGTCTGTGATACAGAGACAGGGGGCGGTCTACTCATCCCCTGAGTCTGTGATACAGTGACAGGGGGCGGTCTTCTCATCCCCTGAGTCTGTGATACAGTGACAGGGGGCGGTCTTCTCATCCCCTGAGTCTGTGATACAGAGACAGGGGACGCTCTGCTCATCCCCTCAGTTTGTGATACAAAGACAGGGGGCGGTCTACTCATCCCCTCAGTTTGTGATACAGAGACAGGGGGTGGTCTACTCACCCCCTCAGTTTGTGATACAGAGACAGGGGACGCTCTGCTCATCCCCTCAGTTTGTGATACAAAGACAGGGGGCGGTCTACTCATCCCCTCAGTTTGTGATACAGAGACAGGGGCTGGTCTACTCACCCCCTCAGTTTGTGATACAGAGACAGGGGGCGGTCTACTCATCCCCTGAGTCTGTGAAACAGAGACAGGGGGCAGTCTACTCATCCCCTCAGTATGTGATACAGAGACAGGGGGCGGTCTACTCATCCCCTGAGTCTGTGATACAGAGACAGGGGGCGGTCTTCTCATCCACTGACTCTGTGATACTGAGACATGGGGCAGTCTGCTCATCGCCTGAGTCTGTGACACAGAGACAGGGGGCTGTCTACTCATCCCCTGAATCAATGATACAGAGACAGGGGGCGGTCTACTCATCCCCTGAATCAATGATACAGAGAAAGGGGCGGTCTACTCATCCCCCGAGTCTGTGATACAGAGACAGGGGGCGGTCTACTCATCCCCCGAGTCTGTGATACAGAGACAGGGGGCAGTCTACTTATCCCCTAAATTTGTGTTACAAAGACAGGGGGCGGTCCACTTATCCGCTCAGTATGTGATACAGAGACAGGGGGTGGTCTACTCATCCCCTGAGTCTTTGATACAGAGACAGGGGGCAGTCTGCTTATCCCCTCAGTTTGTGAAACAGAGACAGGGGGCGGTCTACTCATCCACTGAGTCTGTGATGCCTAGACAGGGGGCTGTCTACTCATCCACTGAGTGTGTGATACAAAGACAGGGGCTGTCTAGTCATCCCCTGACTCTGAGATGCAGAGACAGGGGGCAGTCTACTCATCCCCTGAGTCTTTGATACAGTGACAGGGGGCGGTCTTCTCATCCACTGAGTTTGTGATACAGAGACAGGTGACGGTCTACTCATCCACTGACTCTGTGAGACAGAGACAGGGGGCGGTCTACTCACCACTGTGTCTGTGATACAGAGACAGGGGGCGATCTTCTCATGCACTGAGTGTGTGATACAGTGACAGGGGGCGGTCTACTTATCCCCTAAATTTGTGAGACAGAGACAGGGGGCGGTCTTCTCATCCACTGAGTCTGTGACACAGAGACAGATGACGGTCTACTCATCCCCTGAATCAATGATACAGAGACAGGGGGCGGTGTACTCATCCCCTGAATCAATGATACAGAGACAGGGGGCGGTCTACTCATCCCCTGAGTGTGAGATACAGAGACAAGGGGCAGTTTACTCATCCCCTGGGTCTGAGATACAGAGACAAGGGGCAGTTTACTCATCCCCTGGGTCTGTGATCAAGAGGAAGGGGGCGGTCGACTCATCCCCTGAGTCTGTGATACAGAGACAGGGGGCGGTCTTCTCATCCACTGAGTCTGTGACACAGAGACAGATGACGGTCTACTCATCCACTGAGTCTGTGATACAGAGACAGGGGGCGGTCTACTCATCCCCTGAGTCTGTGATACAGAGACAGGGGGCGGTCTACTCATCCCCTGAGTCTGTGATACAGAGACAGGGGGCGGTCTTCTCATCCACTGACTCTGTGATACTGAGACAGGGGGCAGTCTGCTCATCGCCTGAGTCTGTGACACTGAGACAGGGGGCAGTCTACTCATCCCCCGAGTCTGTGATACAGAGACAGGGGGCGGTCTACTCATCCCCTGAGTCTGTGATACAGAGACAGGGGGCAGTCTACTTATCCCCTAAATTTGTGTTACAAAGACAGGGGGCGGTCTACTTATCCCCTCAGTTTGTGAAACAGAGACAGGGGGTGGTCTACTCATCCACTGAGTCTGTGATGCCTAGACAGGGCGCGGTCTACTCATCCACTGAGTGTGTGATACAAAGACAGGGGGCTGTCTAGTCATCCCCTGACTCTGAGATGCAGAGACAGGGGGCGGTCTACTCATCCCCTGAGTCTTTGATACAGTTACAGGGGGCGGTCTTCTCATCCACTGAGTTTGTGATACAGAGACAGGTGACGGTCTACTCATCCACTGACTCTGTGAGACAGAGACAGGGGGCGGTCTACTCATCCCCCGATTCTGTGATACAGAGACAGGGGGCGGTGTACTCATCCCCCGATTGTGTGATACAGAGAAAGGGGGCGGTCTACTCATCCTCTGAGTCTGTGATACAGAGAGAGGGGGCAGTCTACTCATCCCCTGAGTCTGTGATACAGAGACAGGGGGCAGTCTGCTCATCCACTGAGTCTGTGATACAGAGACAGGGGGCGGTCTACTTATCCCCTCAGTTTGTGATACAGAGACAGGGGACGGTCTACTCATTCCCTGAGTTTGTGATAGAGAGACGGGGGCGGTCTACTTATCCCCTCAGTTTGTGATACAGAGACAGTGGGCGGTCTACTCATCCCCTGAGTCTGTGACACAGAGACAGGGGGCGGTCTACTTATCCCCTCAGTTTGAGGTACAGAGACAGGGGACGGTCTGCTCATCCCCTGAGTCTGTGATACAGAGACAGGGGGCAGTCTGCTCATCCACTGAGTGTGTGATACAGAGACAGGGGGCGGTCTCCTCATCCCCTGAGTTTGTGATACAGAGACAGGGGGCGGTCTACTCATCCCCTGAGTTTGTGATACAGAGACAGGGGGCGGTCTACTCATCCCCTGAGTCTGTGATACAGAGACAGGGGGCGGTCTACTCATCCCTTGAGTCTGTGATACAGAGCCAGGCAGCCGTCTGCTCATTCCATAAATTCGTGATACAGAGACAGGGGACGGTCTACTCATCCCCTCAGTTTGTGATAGAGAGACAGGGGGCGGTCTACTCATCCCCTGAGTCTGTGATACAGAGACAGGGGGCGGTCTACTCATCCCCTGAGTCTGTGATACAGTGACAGGGGGCGGTCTTCTCATCCCCTGAGTCTGTGATACAGTGACAGGGGGCGGTCTACTCACCCCCTCAGTTTGTGATACAGAGACAGGGGGCGGTCTACTCATCCCCTCAGTTTGTGACACAGAGACAGGGGGCGGTCTACTTATCCCCTCAGTTTGAGATACAGAGACAGGGGACGCTCTGCTCATCCCCTCAGTTTGTGATACAGAGACAGGGGGTGGTCTACTCATCCCCTCAGTTTGTGATACAGAGACAGGGGACGCTCTGCTCATCCCCTCAGTTTGTGATACAGAGACAGGGGGCGGTCTACTCACCCCCTCAGTTTGTGATACAGAGACAGGGGGCGGTCTACTCATCCCCTCAGTTTGTGACACAGAGACAGGGGGCGGTCTACTCATCCCCTGAGTCTGTGATACAGAGAAAGGGGGCGGTCTACTCATCCCCTGAGTCTGTGATACAGAGACAGGGGGCGCTCTACTCATCCCCTGAGTCTGTGATACAGAGACAGGGGGCGGTCTACTCATCCCCTGAGTCTGTGATACAGAGACAGGGGGCGCTCTACTCATCCCCTGAGTCTGTGATACAGAGACAGGGGGCGGTCTACTCATCCCCTGAGTCTGTGATACAGAGACAGGGGGCGCTCTACTCATCCCCTGAGTCTGTGATACAGAGACAGGGGGCGGTCTACTCATCCCCTGAGTCTGTGATACAGAGACAGGGGGCGGTCTACTCATCCCCTGAGTCTGTGATACAGAGACAGGGGGCGCTCTACTCATCCCCTAAGTCTGTGATACAGAGACAGGGGGCGTTCTACTTATCCCCTCAGTTTGAGATACAGAGACAGGGGGCGGTCTACTCATCCCCTGAGTCTGTCAAACAGAGACAGGGAGCGCTCTACTCATCCCCTGAGTCTGTGATACAGAGACAGGGGGCGGTCTACTTATCCCCTCAGTTTGAGATACAGAGACAGGGGGCCGTCTACTCATCCCCTGAGTCTGTGAAACAGAGACAGGGGGCGATCTACTCATCCCCTGAGTCTGTGACACAGAGACAGGGGGCAGTCTACTCATCCCCTGAGTTTGTGATACAGAGTCAGGGGGCGGTCTACTCATCCGCTAAATTTGTGACACAGAGACAGTGTCGGTCTACTTATCCCCTCAGTTAGTGATAGAGTGACAGGGGGCGGTCTACTCATCCCCTGAGTCTGTGAAACAGAGACAGGGGGCGATCTACTCATCCCCTGAGTCTGTGAAACAGAGACAGGGGGCGATCTACTCATCCCCTGAGTCTGTGACACAGAGACAGGGGGCGGTGTACTCATCCCCTGAGTCTGTGATACAGGGACAGGGGGCGGTCTACTCATCCCATGTGTCTGTGATACAGAGACAGGTGGCGGTCGACTCATCCCCGAGTGTGTGATACAGAGACAGGGGGCGCTTTACTCATCCCCTGAGTCTGTCACACAGAGAAAGGGTGCGGTCTACTCATCCACTGAATGTGTGACACAAAGACAGGGGGCGGTCTACTCATCCACTGAGTCTGTGATACAGAGACAGGGGGCAGTCTGCTCATCCACTGAGTCTGTGATACAGAGACAGGGGGCGGTCTGCTCATCCCCTGAGTCTGTGATACAGAGACAGGGGGCAGTCTGCTCATCCACTGAGTCTGTGATACAGAGACAGAGGGCGGTCTAATTATCCCCTCAGTTTGTGATACAGAGACAGGGGACGGTCTGCTCATCCCCTGAGTCTGTGATACAGAGACAGGGGGCAGTCTGCTCATCCACTGAGTCTGTGATACAGAGACAGGGGGCGGTCTACTTATCCCCTCAGTTTGTGATACAGAGACAGGGGGCGGTCTACTCATCCCCTAAATTTGTGATACAGAGACAGGGTCGGTCTACTTATCCCCTCAGTTTGAGATACAGAGACAGGCGGCGGTCTACTCATCCCCTGAGATTGTGATAGAGAGACAGGGGGCGGTCTTCTCATCCCCTGAATCAATGATACAGAAACAGGGGGCGGTGTACTCATCCCCTGAGTCTGTGATACAGGGACAGGGGGCGGTCTACTCATCCCCTGAGTCTGTGATACAGAGACAGGGGGCGGTCGACTCATCCCCTGAGTCTGTGATACAGGGACAGGGGGCGGTCTACTCATCCCCTGAGTCTGTGATACAGAGACAGGTAGCGGTCGACTCATCCCCTGAGTCTGTGATACAGGGACAGGGGGCGGTCTACTCATCCCCTGAGTCCGTGATACAAAGACAGGGGGCGGACTACTCATCCCCTGAGTCTGTGACACAGAGACAGGGGGTGGTCTACTCATCCCCTGAGTATGTGATATCGAAACAGGGGGCAGTCTACTCATCCCCTGACTCTGTGATATGGAGACAGGGGGCAGTCTACTCATCCCCCGAGTGTGTGGTACAGAGACAGGGGGCGGTCTACTCATCCCGAGTTTGTTATACAGAGACAGGGGGCGGTCTACTCATCCCCCGAGTGTGTGATACAGAGAAAGGGGGCAGTCTACTCATTCCCTGAGTCTGTGATACAGAGACAAGGGGCAGTTTACTCATCCCCTGGTCTGTGATACAGAGGAAGAGGGCGGTCTACTCATCCCCTGAATCAATGATACAGAGACAGGGGCCGTCTACTCATCCCGTTAGAGTGTGATACAGAGACAGGGGGCGCTCGAACCATCCCCCGAGTGTGCGAGACGGGGACAGGGGGCGGACTACTCATCACAAGAATCTGTGATACAGAGACAGGGGCCACTTTACTCATCGCCTGAGTCTATGACACAGCGAGACGGGGCGGTCTACTCATCCCCCGAGTGTGTGATACAGAGAAAGGGGGCAGTCTACTCATTCCCTGAGTCTGTGATACAGAGACAAGGGGCAGTTTACTCATCACCTGAGTCTGTGATACAGAGACAGGGGGCGGTCTACACATCCCCTGAGTCTGTGATACAGAGACAGGAGGCGGTCTACTCATCCCCTGAGTCTGAGATACAGAGACAAGGGGCAGTTTACTCATCCCCTGGGTCTGTGATACAGAGGAAGGGGGCGGTCTACTCATCCCCTGAGTCTGTGATACAGAGACAGGGGGGGGTCTACTCTTCCCCTGAGACTGTGATACAGAGACAGGGGGCCATCTACTCATCCCCTGAATCAATGATACAGAGACAGGGGGCTGTCTACTCATCCCGTGAGAGTGTGATACAGAGACAGGGGGCGCTCGAACCATCCCCCGAGTGTGCGAGACGGGGACAGGGGGCGGACTACTCATCACATGAGTCTGTGATACAGAGACAGGGTGCACTTTACTCATCGCCTGAGTCCAGGACACAGCGAGAGGGGGCGGTCTACACATCCCCTGAGTCTGTGATATAGAGACAGTGTGCAGTCTACTCAACCCCTGAGTCTATTATACAGCGACAGGAGGCGGTCTACTCATTCCCTGAGTCTGTGATACAGAGACAAGGGGCAGTTTACTCATCGCCTGAGTCTGTGATATAGAGACAGTGTGCAGTCTACTCAACCCCTGAGTCTATGACACAGCGAGAGGGGGCGGTCTACTCATCCCCTGAATCAATGATACAAGACAGGGGGCGGTCTACTCATCCCCTGAATCAATGATACAAGACAGGGGGCGGTCTACTCATCCCTTGAGTCTGTGATACAAAGACAGGGGACGGTCTACTCATCGCCTGAGTCTGTGATTCAGAGACAGTGGACGTTCTACTCATCCCCTGAGTCTGTGATACAGAGACAGGAGGCAGTCTACTCATCCCCTGAGTCTGTGATACAAAGACAGGGGGCGGTCTACTCATCCCCTGAGTCTGTGATACAGAGACAGGGGGCGGTCTACTCTTCCCCTGAGTCTGAGATGCAGAGACAGGGGGCGGTCTACTCATCCCTTGTGGCTGTGACACAAAGACAGGGGGTGGTCTACCCATTCCCTAAATTTGTGATACAGAGACAGGGGGCATTCTACTTAGCCCCAAAGTCCCTGAAATACAGACAGGGGCCATTCTACTCATCACCCGGGTCTCTGAGACAGAGACTGGGGGAGATCTATTCAATCCTGAGTGTGTGATTCAGAGAAAGGGGGCGTTGTACTCATCCCCTGAGTCTGTGATACAGAGACAGGCAGCCGTCTGCTCATTCCATAAATTCGTGATACAGAGACAGGGGACGGTCTACTTATCCCCTCAGTTTGAGGTACAGAGACAGGGGACGGTCTGCTCATCCCCTGAGTTTGTGATACAGAGACAGGGGGCGGTCTACTCATCCCCTGAGTCTGTGATACAGAGACAGGCAGCCGTCCGCTCATTCCATAAATTCGTGATACAGAGACAGGGGACGGTCTCCTCATCCCCTCAGTTTGAGATACAGAGACAGGGGACGGTCTGCTCATCCCCTGAGTTTGTGATAGAGAGACAGGGGGCGGTCTACTCACCCCCTGAGTCTGTGACACAGAGACAGGGGGCGGTCTACTCATCCCCTGAGTTTGTGATACAGAGGCAGGGGGCGGTCTACTCATCCCCTGAGTTGTGATACAGTGACAGGGGGCGGTCTTCTCATCCCCTGAGTCTGTGATACAGAGACAGGGGGCGGTCTACTTATCCCCTCAGTTTGTGATACAGAGACAGGTGACGGTCTACTCATCCCCTGAGTCTGTGATACAGAGACAGGGGTCGGTCTACTTATCCCCTCAGTTTGTGATACAGAGACAGGGGACGGTCTACTCAGCCCCTCAGTTTGTGATACAGAGACAGAGGGCGGTCTACTTATCCCCTGAGTTTGTGATACAGAGACAGGGGGCGGTCTACTCATCCCCTCAGTTTGTGACACAGAGACAGGGGGCGGTCTACTTATCCCCTCAGTTTGAGATACAGAGACAGGGGACGCTCTGCTCATCCCCTGAGTTTGTGATAGAGAGACAGGGGGCAGTCTACTTATCCACTCAGTTTGAGATACAGAGACAGGAGGCGGTCTACTTATTCCCTCAGTTTGAGATACAGAGACAGGAGGCGGTCTACTTATCCCCTCAGTTTGAGATACAGAGACAGGGGGCGGTCTACTCATCCCCTGAGTCTGTGAAACAGAGACAGGGAGCGCTCTACTCATCCCCTGAGTCTGTGATACAGAGACAGGGGGCGGTCTACTTATCCCCTGAGTCTGTGACACAGAGACAGGGGGCGGTCTACTTATCCCCTCAGTTTGTGATACAGAGACAGGGGGCGGTCTACTCATCCCCTGAGTCTGTGACACAGAGACAGGGGGCGGTCTACTTATCCCCTGAGTCTGTGACACAGAGACAGGGGGCGGTCTACTCATCCCCTGAGTCTGTGAAACAGAGACAGGGGGCGGTCTACTCATCCCCTGAGTCTGTGACACAGAGACAGGGGGCGGTCTACTTATCCCCTCAGTTTGTGATACAGAGACAGGGGGCAGTCTACTCATCCCCTGAGTTTGTGATACAGAGACAGGTGGCGGTCTACTCATCCGCTAAATTTGTGATACAGAGACAGTGTCGGTCTACTTATCCCGTCAGTTTGTGATAGAGAGACAGGGGGCGGTCTTCTCATCCCCTGAATCAATGATACAGAAACAGGGGGCGGTGTACTCATCCCCTGAGTCTGTGATACAGGGACAGGGGGCGGTCTACTCATCCCCTGAGTCTGTGATACAGAGACAGGGGGCGGTCTACTCATCCCCTGAGTCTGTGATACAGAGACAGGGGGCGCTTTACTCATCCCCTGAGTCTGTCACACAGAGAAAGGGGGCGGTCTACTCATCCACTGAATGTGTGATACAAAGACAGGGGACGGTCTACTCATCCCCTGAGTCTGTGATACAGAGACAGGAGGCGGTCTACTTATCCCCTCAGTTTGTGATACAGAGACAGGAGGCGGTCTACTTATCCCCTCAGTTTGTGATACAGAGACAGGGGGCGGTCTACTCATCCCCTGAGTCCGTGATACAAAGACAGGGGGCGGTCTACACATCCCCTGAGTCTGTGATACAGAGACAGGAGGCGGTCTACTTATCCCCTCAGTTTGTGATACAGAGACAGGGGGCGGTCTACTCATCACATGAGTCTGTGATACAGAGACAGGTGGCGGTCTACTCATCCCCTGAGTCTGTGATACAGAGACAGGAGGCGGTCTACTTATCCCCTCAGTTTGTGATACAGAGACAGGGGGCGGTCGACTTATCCCTTCAGTTTGTGATCCAGAGACAGGGGGCGGTCTGCTCATCCCCTGAGTCTGTGATACAGAGACAGGGGGCAGTCTGCTCATCCACTGAGTCTGTGATACAGAGACAGGGGGCGGTCTACTTATCCCCTCAGTTTGTGATACAGAGACAGGGGACGGTCTGCTCATCCCCTGAGTCTGTGATACAGAGACAGGGGGCGGTCTACTCATCCCCTGAGTCTTTGATGCAGCGACAGGGGCCGGTCTTCCCATCCACTGAGTCTGTGATACAGAGACAGGGGACGGTCTACTCATCCAAAGAGTCTGTGATAAAGAGACAGGGGGCGGTCTACTCATCACCTGAGTCTGTGATACAGAGACAGGGGGCGGTCGACTCATCACCTGAGTCTGTGATACAGGGACAGGGGGCGGTCTACACATCCCCTGAGTCTGTGATACAGAGACAGGAGGCGGTCTACTCATCCCCTGAGTCTGAGATACAGAGACAAGGGGCAGTTTACTCATCCCCTGGGTCTGTGATACAGAGGAAGGGGGCGGTCTACTCATCCCCTGAGTATGTGATACAGAGACAGGGGGGGGTCTACTCTTCCCCTGAGACTGTGATACAGAGACAGGGGGCCATCTACTCATCCCCTGAATCAATAATACAGAGACAGGGGGCCGTCTACTCATCACATGAGTCTGTGATACAGAGACAGGGGGCACTTTACTCATCGCCTGAGTCTATGACACAGCGAGAGGGGGCGGCCTACTCATTCCCTGAGTCTGTGTAAAGAGACAAGGGGCAGTTTACTCATCGCCTGAGTCTGTGATATAGAGACAGTGTGCAGTCTACTCAACCCCTGAGTCTATGAGACAGCGAGAGGGGGCGGTCTACTCATCCCCTGAATCAATGATACAAGACAGGGGGCGGTCTACTCATCCCCTGAATCAATGATACAAGACAGGGGGCGGTCTACTCATCCCCTGAGTCTGTGATACAAAGACAGGGGACGGTCTACTCATCCCCTGAGTCAGTGATACAGAGACAGTGGACGGTCTACTCATCCCCTGAGTCTGTGATACAGAGACAGGAGGCAGTCTACTCATCCCCTGAGTCTGTGATACAAAGACAGGGGGCGGTCTACTCATCCCCTGAGTCTGAGATACAGAGACAGGGGGCGGTCTACTCTTCCCCTGAATCAATGATACAAGACAGGGGGCGGTCTACTCATCCCCTGAGTCTGAGATACAGAGACAGGAGGCAGTCTACTCATCCCCTGAGTCTGTGATACAAGGACAGGGGACGGTCTGCTCATCCCCTGAGTCTGTGATACAGAGACATTGGACGGTCTACTCATCCCCTGAGTCTGTGATACAGAGACAGGAGGCAGTCTGCTCATCCCCTGAGTCTGTGATACAAAGACAGGGGACGGTCTACTCATCCCCTGAGTCTGTGATACAGAGACAGTGGACGGTCTACTCATCCCCTGAGACTGTGATACAGAGACAGGAGGCAGTCTACTCATCCCCTCAGTCTGTGATACAAAGACAGGGGGCGGTCTACTCATCCCCTGAGTCTGTGATACAGAGACAGGGGGCGGTCTCCTCTTCCCCTGCGTCTGAGATACAGAGACAGGGGGCGGTCTACTCATCCCCTGAGTCTGAGATACAGAGACAGGAGGCGGTCTACTTATCCCCTCAGTTTGAGATACAGAGACAGGAGGCGGTCTACTTATCCCCTCAGTTTGAGATACAGAGAAAGGGGGCGGTCTACTCATCCCCTGAGTCTGTGATACAGAGACAGGGGGCGGTCTACTTATCCCCTCAGTTTGAGATACAGAGACAGGGGGCGGTCTACTTATCCCCTGAGTCTGTGACACAGAGACAGGGGGCGGTCTACTTATCCCCTCAGTTTGTGATACAGAGACAGGGGGCGGTCTACTCATCCCCTGAGTCTGTGACACAGAGACTGGGGGCGGTCTACTTATCCCCTGAGTCTGTGACACAGAGACAGGGGGCGGTCTACTCATCCCCTGAGTCTGTGAAACAGAGACAGGGGGCGGTCTACTCATCCCCTGAGTCTGTGACACAGAGACAGGGGGCGGTCTACTTATCCCCTCAGTTTGTGATACAGAGACAGGGGGCAGTCTACCCATCCCCTGAGTTTGTGATACAGAGACAGGTGGCGGTCTACTCATCCGCTAAATTTGTGATACAGAGACAGTGTCGGTCTACTTATCCCCTCAGTTTGTGATAGAGAGACAGGGGGCGGTCTTCTCATCCCCTGAATCAATGATACAGAAACAGGGGGCGGTGTACTCATCCCCTGAGTCTGTGATACAGGGACAGGGGGCGGTCTACTCATCCCCTGAGTCTGTGATACAGAGACAGGGCGCGGTCTACTCATCCCCTGAGTCTGTGATACAGAGACAGGGGGCGCTTTACTCATCCCCTTAGTCTGTCAGACAGAGAAAGGGGGCGGTCTACTCATCCACTGAATGTGTGATACAAAGACAGGGGACGGTCTACTCATCCCCTGAGTCCGTGATACAAAGACAGGGGGCGGTCTACTCAACCCCTGAGTCTGTGATACAGAGACAGGAGGCGGTCTACTTATCCCCTCAGTTTGTGATACAGAGACAGGGGGCGGTCTACTCATCACATGAGTCTGTGATACAGAGACAGGTGGCGGTCTACTCATCCCCTGAGTCTGTGATACAGAGACAGGAGGCAGTCTACTTATCCCCTCAGTTTGTGATACAGAGACAGGGGGCGGTCGACTTATCCCCTCAGTTTGCGATACAGAGACAGGGGGCGGTCTACTCATTCCCTGAGTCTGTGATACAGAGACAGGGGGCGGTCTACTTATCCCCTCAGTTTGTGATACAGAGGAAGGGGGCGGTCTGCTCATCCCCTGAGTCTTTGATGCAGCGACAGGGGCCGGTCTTCCCATCCACTGAGTCTGTGATACAGAGACTGGGGACGGTCTACTCATCCAAAGAGTCTGTGATACAGAGACAGGGGGCGGTCTACTCATCACCTGAGTCTGTGATACAGAGACAGGGGGCGGTCTACTCATCACCTGAGTCTGTGATACAGGGACAGGGGGCGGTCTACACATCCCCTGAGTCTGTGATACAGAGACAGGAGGCGGTCTACTCATCCCCTGAGTCTGAGATACAGAGACAAGGGGCAGTTTACTCATCCCCTGGGTCTGTGATACAGAGGAAGGGGGCGGTCTACTCATCCCCTGAGTCTGTGATACAGAGACAGGGGGGGGTCTACTCTCCCCCTGTGACTGTGATACAGAGACAGGGGGCCATCTACTCATCCCCTGAATCAATGATACAGAGACAGGGGGCCGTCTACTCATCCCGTGAGAGTGTGATACAGAGACAGGGGGCGCTCGAACCATCCCCCGAGTGTGCGAGACGGGGACAGGGGGCGGACTACTCATCACATGAGTCTGTGATACAGAGACAGGGGGCGGTCTACTCATCCCCTGAATCAATGATACAAGACAGGGGGCGGTCTACTCATCCCCTGAATCAATGATACAAGACAGGGGGCGGTCTACTCATCCCCTGAGTCTGTGATACAAAGACAGGGGACGGTCTACTCATCCCCTGAGTCAGTGATACAGAGACAGTGGACGGTCTACTCATCCCCTGAGTCTGTGATACAGAGACAGGAGGCAGTCTACTCATCCCCTGAGTCTGTGATACAAAGACAGGGGGCGGTCTACTCATCCCCTGAGTCTGTGATACAGAGACAGGGGGCGGTCTCCTCTTCCCCTGAGTCTGAGATACAGAGACAGGGGGCGGTCTACTCATCCCCTGAGTCTGAGATACAGAGTCAGGGGGCGGTCTACTCTTCCCCTGAATCAATGATACACGACAGGGGGCGGTCTACTCATCCCCTGAGTCTGAGATACAGAGACAGGAGGCGGTCTACTTATCCCCTCAGTTTGAGATACAGAGACAGTGGGCGGTCTACTCATCCCATGAGTCTGTGAAACAGAGACAGGGAGCGCTCTACTCATCCCCTGAGTCTGTGATACAGAGACAGGGGGCGGTCTACTTATCCCCTCAGTTTGAGATACAGAGACAGGGGGCGGTCTACTTATCCCCTGAGTCTGTGACACAGAGACAGGGGGCGGTCTACTTATCCCCTCAGTTTGTGATACAGAGACAGGGGGCGGTCTACTCATCCCCTGAGTCTGTGACACAGAGACAGGGGGCGGTCTACTTATCCCCTGAGTCTGTGACACAGAGACAGGGGGCGGTCTACTCATCCCCTGAGTCTGTGAAACAGAGACAGGGGGCGGTCTACTCATCCCCTGAGTCTGTGACACGGAGACAGGGGGCGGTCTACTTATCCCCTCAGTTTGTGATACAGAGACAGGGGGCAGTGTACTCATCCCCTGAGTTTGTGATACAGAGACAGGTGGCGGTCTACTCATCCGCTAAATTTGTGATACAGAGACAGTGTCGGTCTACTTATCCCCTCAGTTTGTGATAGAGAGACAGGGGGCGGTCTTCTCATCCCCTGAATCAATGATACAGAAACAGGGGGCGGTGTACTCATCCCCTGAGTCTGTGATACAGGGACAGGGGGCGGTCTACTCATCCCCTGAGTCTGTGATACAGAGACAGGGGGCGGTCTACTCATCCCCTGAGTCTGTGATACAGAGACAGGGGGCGCTTTACTCATCCCCTGAGTCTGTCACACAGAGAAAGGGGGCGGTCTACTCATCCACTGAATGTGTGATACAAAGACAGGGGACGGTCTACTCATCACCTGAGTCCGTGATACAAAGACAGGGGGCGGTCTACTCATCCCCTGAGTCTGTGATACAGAGACAGGAGGCGGTCTACTTATCCCCTCAGTTTGTGATACAGAGACAGGGGGCGGTCTACTCATCACATGAGTCTGTGATACAGAGACAGGTGGCGGTCTACTCATCCCCTGAGTCTGTGATACAGAGACAGGAGGCGGTCTACTTATCCCCTCAGTTTGTGATACAGAGACAGGGGGCGGTCGACTTATCCCCTCAGTTTGTGATACTGAGACAGGGGGCAGTCTGCTCATCCACTGAGTCTGTGATACAGAGACAGGGGGCGGTCTACTTATCCCCTCAGTTTGTGATACAGAGACAGGGGACGGTCTGCTCATTCCCTGAGTCTGTGATACAGAGACAGGGGGCGGTCTACTTATCCCCTCAGTTTGTGATACAGAGGAAGGGGGCGGTCTACTCATCCCCTGAGTCTTTGATGCAGCGACAGGGGCCGGTCTTCCCATCCACTGAGTCTGTGATACAGAGACAGGGGACGGTCTACTCATCCAAAGAGTCTGTGATACAGAGACAGGGGGCGGTCTACTCATCACCTGAGTCTGTGATACAGAGACAAGGGGCGGTCGACTCATCACCTGAGTCTGTGATACAGGGACAGGGGGCGGTCTACACATCCCCTGAGTCTGTGATACAGAGACAGGAGGCGGTCTACTCATCCCCTGAGTCTGAGATACAGAGACAAGGGGCAGTTTACTCATCCCCTGCGTCTGTGATACAGAGGAAGGGGGCGGTCTACTCATCCCCTGAGTATGTGATACAGAGACATGGGGGGGTCTACTCTTCCCCTGAGACTGTGATACAGAGACAGGGGGCCATCTACTCATCCCCTGAATCAATGATACAGAGACAGGGGGCCGTCTACTCATCCCGTGAGAGTGTGATACAGAGCCAGGGGGCGCTCGAACCATCCCCCGAGTGTGCGAGACGGGGACAGGGGGCGGACTACTCATCACATGAGTCTGTGATACAGAGACAGGGGGCACTTTACTCATCGCCTGAGTCTATGACACAGCGAGAGGGGGCGGTCTACTCATTCCCTGAGTCTGTGATAAAGAGACAAGGGGCAGTTTACTCATCGCCTGAGTCTGTGATATAGAGACAGTGTGCAGTCTACTCAACCCCTGAGTCTATGAGACAGCGAGAGGGGGCGGTCTACTCATCCCCTGAATCAATGATACAAGACAGGGGGCGGTCTACTCATCCCCTGAGTCTGTGATACAAAGACAGGGGACGGTCTACTCATTCCCTGAGTCTGTGATACAGAGACAGGAGGCAGTCTACTCATCCCCTGAGTCTGTGATACAAAGACAGGGGGCGGTCTACTCATCCCCTGAGTCTGTGATACAGAGACAGGGGGCGGTCTCCTCTTCCCCTGAGTCTGAGATACAGAGACAGGGGGCGGTCTACTCATCCCCTGAGTCTGAGATACAGAGACAGGGGGCGGTCTACTCTTCCCCTGAATCAATGATACAAGACAGGGGGCGGTCTACTCATCCCCTGAGTCTGAGATACAGAAACAGGAGGCAGTCTACTCATCCCCTGAGTCTGTGATACAAAGACAGGTGACGGTCTACTCATCCCCTGAGTCTGTGATACAGAGACAGTGGACGGTCTACTCATCCCCTGAGTCTGTGATACAGAGACAGGAGGCAGTCTGCTCATCCACTGAGTCTGTGATACAAAGACAGGGGACGGTCTACTCATCCCCTGAGTCTGTGATACAGAGACAGTGGACGGTCTACTCATCCCCTGAGTCTGTGATACAGAGACAGGAGGCAGTCTACTCATCCCCTCAGTCTGTGATACAAAGACAGGGGGCGGTCTACTCATCCCCTGAGTCTGTGATACAGAGACAGGGGGCGGTCTCCTCTTCCCCTGCGTCTGAGGTACAGAGACAGGGGGCGGTCTACTCATCCCCTGAGTCTGTGATACAGAGACAGGAGGCGGTCTACTTATCCCCTCAGTTTGAGATACAGAGACAGGAGGCGGTCTACTTATCCCCTCAGTTTGAGATACAGAGACAGGGGGCGGTCTACTCATCCCCTGAGTCTGTGATACAGAGACAGGGGGCGGTCTACTTATCCCCTCAGTTTGAGATACAGAGACAGGGGGCGGTCTACTTATCCCCTGAGTCTGTGACACAGAGACAGGGGGCGGTCTACTTATCCCCTCAGTTTGTGATACAGAGACAGGGGGCGATCTACTCATCCCCTGAGTCTGTGACACAGAGACTGGGGGCAGTCTACTTATCCCCTGAGTCTGTGACACAGAGACAGGGGGCGGTCTACTCATCCCCTGAGACTGTGAAACAGAGACAGGGGGCGGTCTACTCATCCCCTGAGTCTGTGACACAGAGACAGGGGGCGGTCTACTTATCCCCTCAGTTTGTGATACAGAGACAGGGGGCAGTCTACTCATCCCCTGAGTTTGTGATACAGAGACAGGTGGCGGTCTACTCATCCGCTAAATTTGTGATACAGAGACAGTGTCGGTCTACTTATCCCCTCAGTTTGTGATCGAGAGACAGGGGGCGGTCTTCTCATCCCCTGAATCAATGATACAGAAACAGGGGGCGGTGCACTCATCCCCTGAGTCTGTGATACAGGGACAGGGGGCGGTCTACTCATCCCCTGAGTCTGTCACACAGAGAAAGGGGGCGGTCTACTCATCCACTGAATGTGTGATACAAAGACAGGGGACGGTCTACTCATCCCCTGAGTCCGTGATACAAAGACAGGGGGCGGTCTACTCAACCCCTGAGTCTGTGATACAGAGACAGGAGGCGGTCTACTTATCCCCTCAGTTTGTGATACAGAGACAGGGGGCGGTCTACTCATCACATGAGTCTGTGATACAGAGACAGGTGGCGGTCTACTCATCCCCTGAGTCTGTGATACAGAGACAGGAGGCGGTCTACTTATCCCCTCAGTTTGTGATACAGAGACAGGGGGCGGTCGACTTATCCCCTCAGTTTGTGATACAGAGACAGGGGGCGGTCTACTCATTCCCTGAGTCTGTGATACAGAGACAGGGGGCGGTCTACTTATCCCCTCAGTTTGTGATACAGAGGAAGGGGGCGGTCTACTCATCCCCTGAGTCTTTGATGCAGCGACAGGGGCCGGTCTACTCATCCAAAGAGTCTGTGATACAGAGACAGGGGGCGGTCTACTCATCACCTGAGTCTGTGATACAGAGACAGGGGGCGGTCTACTCATCACCTGAGTCTGTGATACAGGGACAGGGGGCGGTCTACACATCCCCTGAGTCTGTGATACAGAGACAGGAGGCGGTCTACTCATCCCCTGAGTCTGAGATACAGAGACAAGGGGCAGTTTACTCATCCCCTGCGTCTGTGATACAGAGGAAGGGGGCGGTCTACTCATCCCCTGAGTCTGTGATACAGAGACAGGGGGGGGGTCTACTCTTCCCCTGTGACTGTGATACAGAGACAGGGGGCCATCTACTCATCCCCTGAATCAATGATACAGAGACAGGGGGCCGTCTACTCATCCCGTGAGAGTGTGATACAGAGACAGGGGGCGCTCAAACCATCCCCCGAGTGTGCGAGACGGGGACAGGGGGCGGACTACTCATCACATGAGTCTGTGATACAGAGACAGGGGGCACTTTACTCTTCGCCTGAGTCTATGACACAGCGAGAGGGGGCGGTCTACTCATTCCCTGAGTCTGTGATAAAGAGACAAGGGGCAGTTTACTCATCGCCTGAGTCTGTGATATAGAGACAGTGTGCAGTCTACTCAACCCCTGAGTCTATGAGACAGCGAGAGGGGGCGGTCTACTCATCCCCTGAATCAATGATACAAGACAGGGGGCGGTCTACTCATCCCCTGAATCAATGATACAAGACAGGGGGCGGTCTACTCTTCCCCTGAGTCTGTGATACAAAGACAGGGGACGGTCTACTCATCCCCTGAGTCAGTGATACAGAGACAGTGGACGGTCTACTCATCCCCTGAGTCTGTGATACAGAGACAGGAGGCAGTCTACTCATCCCCTGAGTCTGTGATACAAAGACAGGGGGAGGTCTACTCCTCCCCTGAGTCTGTGATACAGAGACAGGGGGCGGTCTCCTCTTCCCCTGAGTCTGAGATACAGAGACAGGGGGCGGTCTACTCATCCCCTGAGTCTGAGATACAGAGACAGGGGGCGGTCTACTCTTCCCCTGAATCAATGATACAAGACAGGGGGCGGTCTACTCATCCCCTGAGTCTGTGATACAAAGACAGGAGGCAGTCTGCTCATCCCCTGAGTCTGTGATACAAAGACAGGGGACGGTCTACTCATCCCCTGAGTCTGTGATACAGAGACAGTGGACGGACTACTCATCCCCTGAGTCTGTGATACAGAGACAGGAGGCGGTCTACTCATCCCCTGAGTCTGAGATACAGAGACAAGGGGCAGTTTACTCATCCCCTGCGTCTGTGATACAGAGGAAGGGGGCGGTCTACTCATCCCCTGAGTCTGTGATACAGAGACAGGGGGGGGTCTACTCTTCCCCTGTGACTGTGATACAGAGACAGGGGGCCATCTACTCATCCCCTGAATCAATGATACAGAGACAGGGGGCCGTCTACTCATCCCGTGAGAGTGTGATACAGAGACAGGGGGCGCTCAAACCATCCCCCGAGTGTGCGAGACGGGGACAGGGGGCGGACTACTCATCCCCTGAGTCTGTGATACAGAGACAGGAGGCAGTCTACTCATCCCCTCAGTCTGTGATACAAAGACAGGTGGCGGTCTCCTCATCCCCTGAGTCTGTGATACAGAGACAGGGGGCGGTCTCCTCTTCCCCTGAGTCTGAGATACAGAGACAGGGGGCGGTCTACTCATCCCCTGAGTCTGAGATACAGAGACAGGGGGCGGTCTACTCTTCCCCTGAGTCTGAGATACAGAGACAGGGGGCGGTCTACTCATCCCTTGTGGCTGTGACACAAAGACAGGGGGTGGTCTACCCATTCCCTAAATTTGTGATACAGAGACAGGGGGCGGTCTACTTAGCCCCAAAGTCCCTGAAATACAGACAGGGGCCATTCTACTCATCACCCGGGTCTCTGAGACAGAGACTGGGGGAGATCTATTCAATCCTGAGTGTGTGATTCAGAGAAAGGGGGCGTTGTACTCATCCCGTGAGTCTGAGATACAGAGACAAGGGGCAGTTTACTCATCCCCTGAGTCTGTGATACAGAGGAAGGGGGCGGTCTACTTATCCCCTCAGTTTGAGGTACAGAGACAGGGGACGGTCTGCTCATCCCCTGAGTCTGTGATACAGAGACAGGCAGCCGTCTGCTCATTCCATAAATTCGTGATACAGTGACAGGGGACGGTCTACTCATCCCCTCAGTTTGAGATACAGAGACAGGGGACGGTCTGCTCATCCCCTGAGTTTGTGACACAGAGACAGGGGGCGGTGTTCTCACCCCCTGAGTCTGTGACACAGAGACAGGGGGCGGTCTACTCATCCACTGAGTTTGTGATACAGAGACAGGGGGCGGTCTACTCATCCCCTGAGTCTGTGAAACAGTGACAGGGGGCGGTCTTCTCATCCCCTGAGTCTGTGATACAGAGACAGGGGTCGGTCTACTTATCCCCTCAGTTTATGATACAGAGACAGGTGACGGTCTACTCATCCCCTGAGTCTGTGATACAGAGACAGGGGTCGGTCTACTTATCCCCTCAGTTTGTGATACAGAGACAGGGGACGGTCTACTCAGCCCCTCAGTTTGTGATACAGAGACAGAGGGCGGTCTACTCATCCCCTGTGTCTGTGATGCAGAGACAGGGGGCGGTCTACTTATCCCCTGAGTTTGTGATACAGAGACAGGGGGCGGTCTACTCATCCCCTCAGTTTGTGACACAGAGACAGGGGGCGGTCTACTTATCCCCTCAGTTTGAGATACAGAGACAGGGGACGCTCTGCTCATCCCCTGAGTTTGTGATAGAGAGACAGGGGGCGGTCTACTTATCCACTCAGTTTGAGATACAGAGACAGGGGACGCTCTGCTCATCCCCTGAGTTTGTGATACAGAGACAGGGGGTGGTCTACTCATCCCCTCAGTTTGTGACACAGAGACAGGGGGCGGTCTACTTATCCCCTCAGTTTGAGATACAGAGACAGGGGACGCTCTGCTCATCCCCTGAGTTTGTGATAGAGAGACAGGGGGCGATCTACTTATCCCCTCAGTTTGAGATACAGAGACAGGGGGCGGTCTACTCATCCCCTGAGTCTGTGAAACAGAGACAGGGAGCGCTCTACTCATCCCCTGAGTCTGTGATACAGAGACAGGGGGCGGTCTACTTATCCCCTCAGTTTGAGATACAGAGACAGGTGGCGGTCTACTTATCCCCTGAGTCTGTGACACAGAGACAGGGGGCGGTCTACTTATCCCCTCAGTTTGTGATACAGAGACAGGGGGCGGTCTACTCATCCCCTGAGTCTGTGACACAGAGACAGGGGGCGGTCTACTTATCCCCTGAGTCTGTGACACAGAGACAGGGGGCGGTCAACTCATCCCCTGAGTCTGTGATACAGAGACAGGGGTCGGTCTACTTATCCCCTCAGTTTGTGATACAGAGACAGGGGACGGTCTACTCAGCCCCTCAGTTTGTGATACAGAGACAGAGGGCGGTCTACTCATCCCCTGTGTCTGTGATGCAGAGACAGGGGGCGGTCTACTTATCCCCTGAGTTTGTGATACAGAGACAGGGGGCGGTCTACTCATCCCCTCAGTTTGTGACACAGAGACAGGGGGCGGTCTACTTATCCCCTCAGTTTGAGATACAGAGACAGGGGACGCTCTGCTCATCCCCTGAGTTTGTGATAGAGAGACAGGGGGCGGTCTACTTATCCACTCAGTTTGAGATACAGAGACAGGGGACGCTCTGCTCATCCCCTGAGTTTGTGATACAGAGACAGGGGGCGGTCTACTCATCCCCTCAGTTTGTGACACAGAGACAGGGGGCGGTCTACTTATCCCCTCAGTTTGAGATACAGAGACAGGGGACGCTCTGCTCATCCCCTGAGTTTGTGATAGAGAGACAGGGGGCGATCTACTTATCCCCTCAGTTTGAGATACAGAGACAGGGGGCGGTCTACTCAGCCCCTGAGTCTGTGAAACAGAGACAGGGAGCGCTCTACTCATCCCCTGAGTCTGTGATACAGAGACAGGGGGCGGTCTACTTATCCCCTCAGTTTGAGATACAGAGACAGGTGGCGGTCTACTTATCCGCTGAGTCTGTGACACAGAGACAGGGGGCGGTCTACTTATCCCCTCAGTTTGTGATACAGAGACAGGGGGCGGTCTACTCATCCCCTGAGTCTGTGACACAGAGACAGGGGGCGGTCTACTTATCCCCTGAGTCTGTGACACAGAGACAGGGGGCGGTCTACTCATTCCCTGAGTCTGTGAAACAGAGACAGGGGGCGGTCTACTCATCCCCTGAGTCTGTGACACAGAGACAGGGGGCGGTCCACTTATCCCCTCAGTTTGTGATACAGAGACAGGGGGCAGTCTACTCATCCCCTGAGTTTGTGATACAGAGACAGGTGGCGGTCTACTCATCCGCTAAATTTGTGATACAGAGACAGTGTCGGTCTACTTATCCCCTCAGTTTGTGATAGAGAGACAGGGGGCGGTCTTCTCATCCCCTGAATCAATGATACAGAAACAGGGGGCGGTGTACTCATCCCCTGAGTCTGTGATACAGGGACAGGGGGCGGTCTACTCATCCCCTGAGTCTGTGATACAGAGACAGGGGGCGGTCTACTCTTCCCCTGAGTCTGTGATACAGAGACAGGGGGCGCTTTACTCATCCCCTGAGTCTGTCACACAGAGAAAGGGGGCGGTCTACTCATCCACTGAATGTGTGATACAAAGACAGGGGACGGTCTACTCATCCCCGAGTCCGTGATACAAAGACAGGGGGCGGTCTACTCATCCCCTGAGACTGTGATACAGAGACAGGAGGCAGTCTACTTATCCCCTGAGTCTGTGATACAGAGACAGGGGGCAGTCTGCTCATCCACTGAGTCTGTGATACAGAGACAGGGGGCGGTCTAATTACCCCTCAGTTTGTGATACAGAGACAGGGGGCAGACTGCTCATCCACTGAGTCTGTGATACAGAGACAGGGGGCGGTCTACTTATCCCCTCAGTTTGTGATACAGAGACAGGGGACGGTCTGCTCATCCCCTGAGTCTGTGATACAGAGACAGGGGGCAGTCTGCTCATCCACTGAGTCTGTGATACAGAGACAGGGGGCGGTCTACTTATCCCCTCAGTTTGTGATACAGAGACAGGGGGCGGTCTACTCATTCCCTGAGTCTGTGATACAGAGACAGGGGGCGGTCTACTTATCCCCTCAGTTTGTGATACAGAGGAAGGGGGCGGTCTACTCATCCCCTGAGTCTTTGATGCAGCGACAGGGGGCAGTCTTCTCATCCACTGAGTCTGTGATACAGAGACAGGGGACGGTCTACTCATCCAAAGAGTCTGTGATACAGAGACAGGGGGCGGTCTACTCATCACCTGAGTCTGTGATACAGGGACAGGGGGCGGTCTACACATCCCCTGAGTCTGTGATACAGAGACAGGAGGCGTTCTACTCATCCCCTGAGTCTGAGATACAGAGACAAGGGGCAGTTTACTCATCCCCTGGGTCTGTGATACAAAGGAAGCGGGCGGTCAACTCATCCCCTGAGTCTGTGATACAGAGACAGGGGGGGGTCTACTCTTCCCCTGAGACTGTGATACAGAGACAGGGGGCCATCTACTCATCCCCTGAATCAATGATACAGAGACAGGGGGCCGTCTACTCATCCCGTGAGAGTGTGATACAGAGACAGGGGGCGCTCGAACCATCCCCCGAGTGTGCGAGACGGGGACAGGGGGCGGACTACTCATCACATGAGTCTGTGATACAGAGACAGGGGGCACTTTACTCATCGCCTGAGTCTATGACACAGCGAGAGGGGGCGGTCTCCTCATCCCCTGAATCAATGATACAAAGACAGGGGACGGTCTACTCATCCCCTGAGTCTGTGATACAGAGACAGTGGACGGTCTACTCATCCCCTGAGTCTGTGATACAGAGACAGGAGGCAGTCTACTCATCCCCTGAGTCTGTGATACAAAGACAGGGGGCGGTCTACTCATCCCCTGGGTCTGAGATACAGAGACAGGGGGCGGTCTACACTTCCCCTGAGTCTGAGATACAGAGACAGGGGGCGGTCTACTCATCCCCTGAGTCTGAGATACAGAGACAGGGGACGGTCTACTTAGCCCAAAAGTCCCTGAAATACTGACAGGGGCCATTCTACTCATCACCCGGGTCTCTGAGACAGAGACTGGGGGAGATCTATTCAATCCTGAGTGTGTGATTCAGAGAAAGGGGGCGTTGTACTCATCCCGTGAGTCTGAGATACAGAGACAAGGGGCAGTTTACTGATCCCCTGGGTCTGTGATACAAAGACAGGGGACGGTCTACTCATCCCCTGAGTCTGTGATACAGAGACAGGAGGCGGTCTACTCATCCACTGAGTCTGTGATACAAAGACAGGGGGCAGTCTACTCTTCCCCTGAGTCGATGATGCAGAGACAGGGGGCGGTCGACTCTTCCCCTGAGTCTGAGATACTGAGACAGGGGGCGGTCTACTCATCCCTTGTGGCTGTGATACAGAGACAGGGGCCGGTCTACTCATCTACTGAGTCTGTGATGCAGAGACAGGGGGCGGTCTACTCATCCCCTGAGTCTTTGATACAGCGACAGGGGGCGGTCTTCTCATCCCTTGAGTCTGTGATACAGAGACAGGGGACGGTCTACTCATCCACTGACTCTGTGATACAGAGACAGGGGGCTGTCTACTCATCCCCTGAGTCTGTTATACAGAGACAGGGGGCTGTCTACTCATTCCCTGAGTCTGTGATACAGAGACAAGTGGCAGTTTACTCATCGCCTGAGTCTTTGACACAGAGACAGGGGGCGGTCTACTCATCCCCCGAGTCTGTGATACAGAGAAAGGGGGCGGTCTACTCATCCCCTGAGTCTGTTATACAGAGCCAGGGGGCAGTCTACTCATCCCCTGAGTCTGTTATACAGAGACAGGGGGCTGTCTACTCATTCCCTGAGTCTGTGATACAGAGACAGGGTGCGGTCTACTCATCCCCTGAGTCTGTGATACAAAGACAGGGGGTGGTCTACTCATCCCCTAAATTTGTGATACAGAGCCAGGGGGCGGTCTACTCATTCCCTGAGTCTGTGATACAGAGGCAGGGGGCGGTCTACTCATCCCCTGAGTCTGAGATACAGAGACAAGGGGCGGTCTACTCATCCCGAGTTTGTTAGACAGAGACAGGGGGCGGTCTACTCATCCCCTGAGTCTGTGATACAGAGACAGGGGGCGGTCTACTCATCCCCTGAGTCTGTTATACAGAGACAGGGGACGGTCTACTCATCCACTGACTCTGTGATACAGAGACAGGGGGCGGTCTACTCATCCCCTGAGTCTGTTATACAGAGACAGGGGCGGTCTACTCATCCCCCGAGTCTGTGATACAAAGACAGGGGACGGTCTACTCATCCCCTGAGTCTGTGATACAAAGACTTGGGTTGGTCTACTCATCCCCTGAGTCTGTGATACCGAGACAGGGGGCGTTCTGCTCATCCACTGAGTCTGTGATACAGAGACAGGGGACGTTCAACTCATCTCCTGAGTCTGTGATGCAGAGACAGGGGGCGGACTACTCATCCCCTGAGTCTGTGATACAAAGACAAGGGGCAGTTTACTGATCCCCTGGGTCTGTGATACAAAGACAGGGGACGGTCTACTCATCCCCTGAGTCTGTGATACAGAGACAGGAGGCGGTCTACTCATCCACTGAGTCTGTGATACAAAGACAGGGGGCAGTCTACTCTTCCCCTGAGTCGATGATGCAGAGACAGGGGGCGGTCGACTCTTCCCCTGAGTCTGAGATACTGAGACAGGGGGCGGTCTACTCATCCCTTGTGGCTGTGATACAGAGACAGGGGCCGGTCTACTCATCTACTGAGTCTGTGATGCAGAGACAGGGGGCGGTCTACTCATCCCCTGAGTCTTTGATACAGCGACAGGGGGCGGTCTTCTCATCCCTTGAGTCTGTGATACAGAGACAGGGGACGGTCTACTCATCCACTGACTCTGTGATACAGAGACAGGGGGCTGTCTACTCATCCCCTGAGTCTGTTATACAGAGACAGGGGGCTGTCTACTCATTCCCTGAGTCTGTGATACAGAGACAAGTGGCAGTTTACTCATCGCCTGAGTCTTTGACACAGAGACAGGGGGCGGTCTACTCATCCCCCGAGTCTGTGATACAGAGAAAGGGGGCGGTCTACTCATCCCCTGAGTCTGTTATACAGAGCCAGGGGGCAGTCTACTCATCCCCTGAGTCTGTTATACAGAGACAGGGGGCTGTCTACTCATTCCCTGAGTCTGTGATACAGAGACAGGGTGCGGTCTACTCATCCCCTGAGTCTGTGATACAAAGACAGGGGGTGGTCTACTCATCCCCTAAATTTGTGATACAGAGCCAGGGGGCGGTCTACTCATTCCCTGAGTCTGTGATACAGAGGCAGGGGGCGGTCTACTCATCCCCTGAGTCTGAGATACAGAGACAAGGGGCGGTCTACTCATCCCGAGTTTGTTAGACAGAGACAGGGGGCGGTCTACTCATCCCCTGAGTCTGTGATACAGAGACAGGGGGCGGTCTACTCATCCCCTGAGTCTGTTATACAGAGACAGGGGACGGTCTACTCATCCACTGACTCTGTGATACAGAGACAGGGGGCGGTCTACTCATCCCCTGAGTCTGTTATACAGAGACAGGGGCGGTCTACTCATCCCCCGAGTCTGTGATACAAAGACAGGGGACGGTCTACTCATCCCCTGAGTCTGTGATACAAAGACTTGGGTTGGTCTACTCATCCCCTGAGTCTGTGATACCGAGACAGGGGGCGTTCTGCTCATCCACTGAGTCTGTGATACAGAGACAGGGGACGTTCAACTCATCTCCTGAGTCTGTGATGCAGAGACAGGGGGCGGACTACTCATCCCCTGAGTCTGTGATACAAAGACTTGGGTTGGTCTACTCATCCCCTGAGTCTGTGATACCGAGACAGGGGGCGTTCTACTCATCCACTGAGTCTGTGATACAGAGACAGGGGACGTTCAACTCATCCCCTGAGTTTGTGATGCAGAGACAGGGGGCGGTCTACTCAACCCCTGAGTCTGTGATACAGAGACAGGGGGCGTACTACTCATTCCCTGAGTCTGTGATACAGAGACAGGGGGCGGTCTAATCATCCCCCGAGTCTGTGATATAGAGACAGGGGGCGGTGTACTCATCCCCTGAGTCTGTGATACAAAGACAAGGGACGGTCTACTCATCCCCTGAGTCTGTGATACAGAGACAGGAGGCGGTCCACTCATCCCCTGAGTCTGTGATACAGAGACAGGGGGCGTTCTACTCATTCCCTGAGTCTGTGATACAGAGAAAGGGGGCGGTCTTCTCATCCCCTGAGTCTGTGATACAGAGAAAGGGGGCGGTCCACTCATCCCCTGAGTCTGTGATACAGAGACAGGGGGCGTTCTACTCATTCCCTGAGTCTGTGATACAGAGAAAGGGGGCGGTCTACTCATCCCCTGAATCAATGATACAAGACAGGGGGCGGTCTAATCATCCCCCGAGTCTGTGATACAGAGACAGGGGGCGGTGTACTCATCCCCTGAGTCTGTGATACAAAGACAAGGGACGGTCTACTCATCCCCTGAGTCTGTGATACAGAGACAGGAGGCGGTCTACTCATCCCCTGAGTCTGTGATACAAAGACAGGGGGCAGTCTACTCTTCCCCTGAGTCGATGATGCAGAGACAGGGGGCGGTCGACTCTTCCCCTGAGTCTGAGATACTGAGACAGGGGGCGGTCTACTCATCCCTTGTGGCTGTGATACAGAGACAGGGGGCTGTCTAATCATCCCCTGAGTCTGTGATACAGAGACAGGGGCCGGTCTACTCATCTACTGAGTCTGTGATGCAGAGACAGGGGGCGGTCTACTCATCCCCTGAGTCTTTGATACAGCGACAGGGGGCGGTCTTCTAATCCACTGAGTCTGTGATACAGAGACAGGGGACGGTCTACTCATCCACTGACTCTGTGATACAGAGACAGGGGGCGGTCTACTCATCCCCTGAGTCTGTTATACAGAGACAGGGGGCTTTCTACTCATTCCCTGAGTCTGTGATACAGAGACAAGTGGCAGTTTACTCATCGCCTGAGTCTGTGACACAGAGACAGGGGGCGGTCTACTCATCCCCCGAGTCTGTGATACAGAGAAAGGGGGCGGTCTACTCATCCCCTGAGTCTGTTATACAGAGCCAGGGGGCAGTCTACTCATCCCCTGAGTCTGTTATACAGAGACAGGGGGCTGTCTACTCATTCCCTGAGTCTGTGATACAGAGACAGGGGGCGGTCAACTCATCCCCTGAGTCTGTGATACAAAGACAGGGGGTGGTCTACTCATCCCCTAAATTTGTGATACAGAGTCAGGGGGCGGTCTACTCATTCCCTGAGTCTGTGATACAGAGGCAGGGGGCGGTCTACTCATCCCCTGAGTCTGAGATACAGAGACAAGGGGCGGTCAACTCATCCCCTGAGTCTGTGATACAGAGACAGGGGGCGGTCTACTCATCCCCTGAGTCAGTGATCCAGAGACAGCGGGCGGTCTACTCATTCCGAGTTTGTTATACAGAGACAGGGGGCGGTCTACTCATCCCCTGAGTCTGTGATCCAGAGACAGGGGGTGGTCTACTCATCCCGCGTTTGTTAGACAGAGACAGGGGGCGGTCTACTCATCCCCCGAGTCTGTGATACAGAGACAGGGGGCGGTCTACTCATTCCCTGAGTTTGTGATACAGAGACAGGGGGCGGTCTACTCATCCCCTCATTTTGTGATACAGAGACAGGGGGCGGTCGACTCATCCCCTGAGTCTGTGATACAGAGACAAGGGGCAGTTTACTCATCCCCTGGGTCTGTGATAGAGACGAAGGGGGCGCTCTACTCATCCACTGAGTCTGTGATACAGAGACAGGGGGCGGTCTACTCATCCCCTCATTTTGTGATACAGAGACAGGGGACGGTCTACTCATCCACTGAGTCTGTGATACAGAGACAGGGGCCGGTCTACTCATCCCCTCATTTTGTGATACAGAGACAGGGGCGGTCTACTCATCCCCTGAGTCTGTGATACAGAGACAGGGTGCAGTCTACTTATCCCCTAAATTTGTGTTACAAAGACAGGGGGCGGTCCACTTATCCCCTCAGTATGTGATACAGAGACAGGGGGTGGTCTACTCATCCCCTGAGTCAGTGATACAGAGACAGGGGCGGTCTACTTATCCCCTCAGTTTGTGAAACAGAGACAGGGGGCGGTCTACTCATCCACTGAGTCTGTGATGCCTAGACAGGGGGCGGTCTACTCATCCACTGAGTGTGTGATACAAAGACAGGGGGCTGTCTAGTCATCCCCTGACTCTGAGATGCAGAGACAGGGGGCGGTCTACTCATCCCCTGAGTCTTTGATGCAGTGACAGGGGGCGGTCTTCTCATCCACTGAGTTTGTGATACAGAGACAGGTGACGGTCTACTCATCCACTGACTCTGTGAGACAGAGACAGGGGGCGGTCTACTCATTCTCTGAATCAATGATACAGAGTTAGGGGGCGTCTACTCAGCCCCCGATTCTGTGACTCAGAGACAGGGGGCGGTCTACTCATCCCCCGAGTGTGTGATACAGAGACAGGGGGCGGTCTAATCATACCCTGAGTTTGTGATACAAAGACAGGGAGCGGTCTACTCATTCCCTGAGTCTGTGATACAGAGACAGGGGGCGGTCTACTCATCCCCTGAGTTTGTGATGCAAAGATAGGGAGCGGTCTACTCATCCCCTGAGTTTGTGATACAAAGACAGGGAGCGGTCTACTCATTCCCTGAGTCTGTGATACAGAGACAGGGGGCGGTCTACTCATTCCCTGAGTCTGTGATACAGAGACAGGGGGCGGTCTACTCATTCCCTGAGTCTGTGATACAGAGACAGGGGGCGGTCTACTCATTCCCTGAGTCTGTGATACAGAGACAGGGGGTGGTCTACTCATCCCCCGAGTGTGTGATACAGAGACAGGGGGCAGTTTAATCATACCCTGAGTCTGTGATCCAGAGACAGGAGGCGGTCTACTTATCCCCTCAGTTTGAGATACAGAGACAGGGGACGGTCTGCTCATCCCCTGAGTCTGTGACACAGAGACAGGGGGCGGTCTACTTATCCCCTCAGTTTGAGATACAGAGACAGGGGACGGTCTGCTCATCCCCTGAGTCTGTGACACAGAGACAGGGGGCGGTCTACTTATCCCCTCAGTTTGAGATACAGAGACAGGGGACGGTCAACTCATCCCCTCAGTCTGTGACACAGAGAAATGGGGCAGTATACTCAACCCTTCAGTTTGTGATACAGAGAAAGGGGGCGGTCTACTCAATCGCTGAGTGTGAGATACAGAGACAGGAGGCGGTCAACTCATCCCCTCAGTCTGTGACACAGAGAAATGGGGCAGTATACTCAGCCCCTCAGTTTGTGATACAGAGAAAGGGGGCGGTCTACTCATCCCCTGAGTCTGTGATACAAAGACAGGGGGCAGTCTACTCTTCCCCTGAGTCGATGATGCAGAGACAGGGGGCGGTCGACTCTTCCCCTGAGTCTGAGATACTGAGACAGGGGCCGGTCTACTCATCCCTTGTGGCTGTGATACAGAGACAGGGGGCTGTCTAATCATCCCCTGAGTCTGTGATACAGAGACAGGGGCCGGTCTACTCATCTACTGAGGCTGTGATGCAGAGACAGGGGGCGGTCTACTCATCCCCTGAGTCTTTGATACAGCGACAGGGGGCGGTCTTCTCATCCACTGAGTCTGTGATACTGAGACAGGGGCCGGTCTACTCATCCCCTGAGTCTGTTATACAGAGCCAGGGGGCAGTCTACTCATCCCCTGAGTCTGTTATACAGAGACAGGGGGCTGACTACTCATTCCCTGAGTCTGTGATACAGAGACAAGTGGCAGTTTACTCATCGCCTGAGTCTGTGACACAGAGACAGGGGGCGGTCTACTCATCCCCCGAGTCTGTGATACAGAGAAAGGGGGCGGTCTACTCATCCCCTGAGTCTGTTATACAGAGACAGGGGGCTGTCTACTCATTCCCTGAGTCTGTGATACAGAGACAGGGGGCGGTCTACTCATCCCCTGAGTCTGTGTTACAAAGACAGGGGGTGGTCTACTCATCCCCTAAATTTGTGATACAGAGCCAGGGGGCGGTCTACTCATTCCCTGAGTCTGTGATACAGAGGCAGGGGGCGGTCTACTCATCCCCTGAGTCTGAGATACAGAGACAAGTGACGGTCTACTCATCCCGGGTTTGTTAGACAGAGACAGGGGGCGGTCTACTCATCCCCTGAGTCTGTGATACAGAGACAGGGGGCGGTCTACTCATCCCCTGAGTCAGTGATCCAGAGACAGCGGGCGGTCTACTCATCCCGAGTTTGTTAGACAGAGACAGGGGGCGGTCTACTCATCCCCTGAGTCTGTGATCCAGAGACAGGGGGTGGTCTACTCATCCCGCGTTTGTTAGACAGAGACAGGGGGCGGTCTACTCATCCCCCGAGTCTGTGATACAGAGACAGGGGGCGGTCTAGTCATTCCCTGAGTTTGTGATACAGAGTCAGGGGGCGGTCTACTCATCCCCTCATTTTGTGATACAGAGACAGGGGGCGGTCTACTCATCCCCTGAGTCTGTGATACAGAGACAAGGGGCAGTTTACTCATACCCTGGGTCTGTGATAGAGACGAAGGGGGCGGTCTACTCATCCACTGAGTCTGTGATACAGAGACAGGGGCCGGTCTACTCATCCCCTCATTTTGTTATACAGAGACAGGGGGCGGTCTACTCATCCCCTGAGTCTGTGATACAGAGACAGGGGGCAGTCGACTAATCCCCTAAATTTGTGTTACAAAGACAGGGGGCGGTCCACTTATCCCCTCAGTATGTGATACAGAGACAGGGGGTGGTCTACTCATCCCCTGAGTCAGTGATACAGAGACAGGGGCGGTCTACTTATCCCCTCAGTTTGTGAAACAGAGACAGGGGGCGGTCTACTCATCCACTGAGTCTGTGATGCCTAGGCAGGGGGCGGTCTCCTCATCCACTGAGTGTGTGATACAAAGACAGGGGGCTGTCTAGTCATCCCCTGACTCTGAGATGCAGAGACAGGGGACGGTCTACTCATCCCCTGAGTCTTTGATACAGTGACAGGGGGCGGTCTTCTCATCCACTGAGTTTGTGATACAGAGACAGGTGACGGTCTACTCATCCACTGACTCTGTGAGACAGAGACACGGGGCGGTCTACTCATCCCCCGAGTGTGTGATACAGAGACAGGGGGCGGTCTAATCATACCCTGAGTTTGTGATACAAAGACAGGGAGCGGTCTACTCATTCCCTGAGTCTGTGATACAGAGACAGGGGGCGGTCGACTCATTCCCTGAGTCTGTGATACAGAGACAGGGGGCGGTCTACTCATCCCCTGAGTTTGAGATACAAAGACAGGGAGCGGTCTACTCATCCCCTCAGTCTGTGATACAGAGACAGGGGGCGGTCTACACATTCCCTGAGTTTGTGATACAGAGACAGGGTGTGGTCGACTCATCCCCTGGGTCAGTGATACAGAGGAAGGGGGCGGTCTAATCATCCCGAGTTTGTTACACAGAGAAAGTGTGCGGTCTACTCATTCCCTGAGTCTGTGATGCAGAGACAGGGGGCGGTCTACTCATCCCCTGGGTCTGTGATGCAGAGACAGGGGGCGGTCTACTCATCCCCTACATTTGTGATACTGAGACAGGGGGCGGTCTACTCATCCCATGAGTCTGTGATACTGAGACAGGGGGCGCTCTACTCATCCCGAGAGTCTGTGATACAAAGACAGGGGGCAGTTTCGTCATCCCCTGACTCTGAGAGACAGAGACAGGGGGGAGTCTTCTCATCCACTGACTCTGAGATACAGAGACAGGGGGCGGTCTACTCATCCCCTGATTCTGTGATACAGAGACAGGCGGGGGGGTCTACTCATCCCCTGAGTCTGTGATACAGAGACAGGGGGCGGTCTACTCATCCCCTGATTCTGTGATACAGAGACAGGGGGCGGTCTACTAATCCCCTGAGTCTGTGATACAGAGACAGGGGGCGGTCTACTCATCCCCTGATTCTGTGATACAGAGACAGGGGCGGTCTACTCATCCCCCGAGTGTGTGACACAGAGACAGGGGGCGGTCTACTTTTCCCCTCAGTTTGAGATACATAGACAGGGGACGGTCTGCTCATCCCCTGAGTCTGTGATACAGAGACAGGGGGCGGTCTACTCATCCCCTGAGTCTGTGACACAGAGACAGGGGGCGGTCTACTTATCCCCTCAGTTTGAGATACAGAGACAGGGGACGGTCTGCTCATCCCCTGAGTCTGTGATACAAAGACAGATGGCGGTCTACTCATCCCCTGAGTCTGTGATACAGAGAGAGGGGGCAGTCTGCTCATCCCCTCAGAATGTGATACAGAGACAGGGGACGGTCTGCTCATCCCCTGAGTCTGTGACACAGAGACAGGGGGCGGTCTACTTATCCCCTCAGTTTGAGATACAGAGACAGGGGACGGTCAACTCATCCCCTCAGTCTGTGACACAGAGAAATGGGGCAGTATACTCAACCCCTCAGTTTGTGATACAGAGAAAGGGGGCGGTCTAATCATGCCCTGAGTCTGTGATCCAGAGACAGGAGGCGGTCAACTCAATCGCTGAGTGTGAGATACAGAGACAGGAGGCGGTCAACTCATCCCCTCAGTCTGTGACACAGAGAAATGGGGCAGTATACTCAACCCCTCAGTTTGTGATACAGAGAAAGGGGGCGGTCTACTCATCCCCTGAGTCTGTGATACAGAGACAGGGGGCAGTTTGCTCATCCACTGAGTGTGTGATGCATAGACAGGTGGCGGTCTGATTATCCCCTCAGTTTGTGATACAGAGACAGGGGGCGGTCTACTCATCCCCTGAGTCTGTGATACAGAGACAGGGGGCCGTCTGCTCATCCACTGAGTGTGTGACGCATAGACAGGTGGCGGTCTGCTTATCCCCTCAGTTTGTGATACAGAGACAGGGGGCGGTCTACTCATCCCCTGAGTCTGTGATACAGAGACAGGAGGCAGTCTGCTCATCCACTGAGTGTGTGATACAAAGACAGGGGACGGTCTACTCATCCCCTCAGTTTGTGATACAGAGACAGGGGGCGGTCTACTCATCCCCTGAGTCTGTGAAACAGAGACAGGGGGCAGTCTGCTCATCCACTGAGTCTGTGATACAGAGAAAGGGGGCGGTCTACTCATCCCCTGAGTCTCTGATACAAAGACAGATGGCGGTCTACTCATCCCCTGCGTCTGTGAAACAGAGACAGGGGGCAGTCTGCTCATCCACTG
Source organism: Heterodontus francisci (assembly GCF_036365525.1). Taxonomy (NCBI): domain Eukaryota; kingdom Metazoa; phylum Chordata; class Chondrichthyes; order Heterodontiformes; family Heterodontidae; genus Heterodontus; species Heterodontus francisci. The sequence continues at coordinate 2,988,451 of NC_090395.1, forward strand.
AGTCTGTGATACAGAGACAGGGGGCGGTCTACTTATCCCCTCAGTTTGTGATACAGAGACAGGGGACGGTCTACTCATTCCCTGAGTTTGTGATAGAGAGACGGGGGCGGTCGACTCATCCCCTGAGTCTGTGACACAGAGACAGGGGGCGGTCTACTGATCCCCTCAGTTTGAGATACAGAGACAGGGGACGGTCTGCTCATCCCCTGAGTCTGTGATGGAGAGACGGGGGCGGTCTACTCATCCCCTGAGTCTGTGACACAGACACAGGGGGCGGTCTACTTATCCCCTCAGTTTGAGATACAGATTCAGGGGACGGTCTGCTCATCCCCTGAGTCTGTGACACAGAGACAGGGGGCGGTCTACTTATCCCCTCAGTTTGAGATACAGAGACAGGGGACGGTCTGCTCATCCACTGAGTCTGTGATACAGAGACAGGGGGCGGTCTTCTCATCCCCTGAGTCTGTGATACAGAGACAGGGGGCGGTCTACTCATCCCCTGAGTTTGTGATACAGAGACAGGGGGCGGTCTACTCATCCCCTGAGTCTGTAATACAGTGACAGGGGGCGGTCTTCTCATCCCCTGAGTCTGTGATACAGAGACAGGGGGCGGTCTACTTATCCCCTGAGTTTGTGATACAGAGACAGGGGGCGGTCTACTCATCCCCTGAGTTTGTGATACAGAGACAGGGGGCGGTCTACTCATCCCCTGAGTCTGTGATACAGTGACAGGGGGCGGTCTTCTCATCCCCTGAGTCTGTGATACAGAGACAGGGGGCGGTCTACTCATCCCCTGAGTTTGTGAAAGAGAGAAAAGGGGCGGTCTACTCATCCCCTGAGTCTGTGACACAGAGACAGGGGGCGGTCTACTTATCCCCTCAGTTTGTGATCCAGAGACAGGGGACGGTCTACTCATCCCCTGAGTTTGTGAAAGAGAGAAAAGGGGCGGTCTACTCATCCCCTGAGTCTGTGACACAGAGACAGGGGGCGGTCTACTTATCCCCTCAGTTTGTGATACAGAGACAGGTGACGGTCTACTCATCCCCTGAGTTTGTGATAGAGAGACAGGGGGCGGTCTACTTCTCCCCTCAGTTTGTGATACAGAGACAGGGGACGGTCTACTCATCCCCTGAGTTTGTGATACAGAGACAGGGGACGGTCTACTTATCCCCTCAGTTTGGGATCCAGAGACAGGGGACGGTCTACTCATCCCCTGAGTCTGTGATACAGAGACAGGGGTCGGTCTACTTATCCCCTCAGTTTGTGATACAGAGACAGGGGATGGTCTACTCATCCCCTGAGTCTGTGATACAGAGACCGGGGGGTGCCTACTCATCCCCTGAGTCTGTGATACAGAGACAGGGGCGGTCTACTCATCCCCTGAGTCTGTGATGCAGAGACAGGGGGGGGTCTACTAATCCCCTGAGTCTGTGATACAGAGACAGGGGGCAGTCTGCTCATCCACTGAGTGTGTGATACAGAGACATGGGGCGCTCGAACCATCCCCCGAGTGTGCGAGATGGGGACAGGGGGCGGTCTACTCATACCCTAATTCTGAGATACAGAGAAAGGGGGTGGTCTACTCATCCCTTGAGTCTGTGACACAGAGACAGGAGGCTGTCTAATCATCCACTGAGTCTGTGATACAGAGACAGGGGGCGGTCTACTCATACCCTGTGTCTGTGATACAGAGAAAGGGGGCTGTCTCATCATCCCCTGTGTCTGTGAGACAGAGACATGAGGCGGTCAACTCATCCCCTGAGTGTGTAAAACAAAGACAGGGGGCGGTCTACTCTTCCCCTGAGTCGATGATATAGAGACAGGGGGCGTTCTACTATTCCACTGAGCCTGAGATACAGAGACAGGGGGCGGTCTACTCATCCCTTGTGGCTGTGATACAGAGACAGGGGGCAGTCTGCTCATCCACTGAGTGTGTAAAACAAAGACAGGGGACGGTCTACTCACCTCCTGAGTCTGTGATACAGATACAAGGGGCGGTCTACTCATCCCCTGAGTCTGTGATGCAGAGACAGGGGGCGGTCTACTCATCCCCTGAGTCTGTGATGCAGAGACAGGGGACGGTCTACTCATCCACTGATTCTGAGATACAGAGACAGGGGGCGGTCTTCTCATCCACTGACTCTGAGATACAGAGACAGGGGGGGTCTACTCATCCCCTGAGTCTGTGATACAGAGACAGGGGGGGGGTCTACTCATCGCCTGAGTCTATGATACGAAGACAGGGGGCGGTCTACTCATCCCCTGAGTTTGTGATACAAAGACAGGGGGCGGTCTACTCATCCCTTGTGGCTGTGATACGGAGACAGGGGGCTGTTGCTCATCCACTGAGTGTGTAAAACAAAGACAGGGGACGGTCTACTCATCCCCTGAGTCTGTGATACAGAGACAGGGGGCGGTTTACTCATCCCGAGTTTGTTAGACAGAGACAGGGGGCGGTCTACTCATCCCGAGTTTGTTCGACAGAGACAGGGGGCGGTCTACTCATCCCCTGTGTCTGTCATACAGAGACAGGGGGCGGTCTACTCATCCCCCGAGTGTGTGATAAAGAGACAGGGGGCGGTCTACTCATCCCCTGAGTCTGAGATACAGAGACAAGGGGCAGTTTACTCATCCCCTGGGTCTGTGATACAGAGGAAGGGGGCGGTCTACTCATTCACTGAGTCTGTGATACAGAAACAGGGGGCGGTCTATTCATCCACTGACTCTGTGATCCAGAGACAGGGGGCGGTCTACTCATCCCTTGAGTCTTTGATACAGAGACAGGAGGTGGTCTACTCATCCCCTGAGTCTATGATACATAGACAGGGGGCGGTCTATTCATCCCCTGAGTCTTTGATACAGAGACAGGGGCCCGTCTTCTCTTCCACTGAGTCTGTGATACAGAGACAGGGGGCGGTCTACTCATCCACTGAGTCTGTGATACAGAGACAGGGGGCGGTCTACTCATTCCCTGAGTCTGTGATACATAGACAGGGGGTGGTCTACTCATCCCTTGAGTATGTGATACAGAGACAGGGGGCGGTCTACTCATCCCTTGATCTGTGATACAGAGACAGGAGGCGGTCTACTCATCCCGAGTGTGTGATACAGAGACAGGGAGAGGGCTACTCATTCCCTAAATTTGTGATACAGAGACAGAGGGCACTTTACTCAGCCCCAAAGTCCCTGAAATACAGACAGGGGGCAGTCTACTCATCCCCTGGGTCTGTGATTCAGAGGAATGGGGCGGTCTACTCATCCCCTGTGTCTGTGACACAGAGACAGGGGGCGGTCTTCTCATCCCGAGTTTGTTAGACAGAGACAGGGGGCGGTCTACTCATCCCCTGAGTCTGTCACACAGAGAATGTGTGCGGTCTACACATCACCTGAGTCTGTGATACAGAGACAGGGGGCGGTCTACTCATCCCCCGAGTGTGTGATAAAGAGACAGGGGGCGGTCTACTCATTCCCTGAGTCTGTGATACAGAGAAAGGGGGCAGTCTACTCATCCCCTGAGTCTGAGATACAGAGACAAGGGGCAGTTTACTCATCCCCTGGGTCTGTGATACAGAGGAAGGGGGCGGTCTACTCATCCCCTGAGTCTGTGATACAGAGACAGGGGGGGGTCTACTCATCCCCTGAGTCTGTGATACAGAGACAGGGGGCGGTCGACTCATCCCCAGCGTCTCTGATACAAAGACAGGGGGGTTCTACTCATCCCCTGAGTCTGTGATACACAGACAGGGGGCTGTCTACTCATCCACTGAGTCTGTGATACAGAGACAGGGGACGGTCTACGCATCCCCTGAGTCTGTGATGCAGAAACAGGGGGCGGTCTACTCATCCACTGAGTCAGTGATACAAAGACAGGGGCCGGTCTAGTCAGCCACGGATTCTGTGATCCAGGGACAGGGGGCTGTCTTCTCATCCCCTGAATCTGTGATGCAGAGACAGGGGGCGGTCTACTCATCCCCTGAGTCTGTGATTCAGAGACAGGGGGCGGTCTACTCATCCCCTGAGTATGTGATACAGAAACAGGGGGCGCTGTACTCATTCACTGAGTCTGTGATACAGAAACAGGGGGCGGTCTACTCATCCACTGACTCTGTGGTCCAGAGACAGGGGGCGGTCTACTCATCCACCGAGTCTGTGATACAGAGACAGGGGGCGGTCTACTCATTCACTGATCTGTGATACAGAGACAGGGGGCGGTCTACTCATCCCCTGAGTCTATGATACAGAGACAGGGGGCGGTCTATTCATCCCCTGAGTCTTTGATACAGAGACAGGGGCCTGCCTTCTCATCCCCTGAGTATGTGATACAGAAACAGGGGGCGGTCTACTCATTCACTGAGTCTGTGTTCCAGAAACAGGGGGCGGTCTACTCATCCACTGACTCTGTGGTCCAGAGACAGGGGGCGGTCTACTCATCCACTGAGTCTGTGATACAGAGACAGGGGGCGGTCTACTCATTCATTGATCTGTGATACAGAGACAGGGGGCGGTCTACTCATCCCTTGAGTCTGTGATACAGAGACAGGGGGCGGTCGACTCATCACCTGAGTCTGTGATACAGAGACAGGGGGCGGTCTACTCATCCCCTGACTTGTTGATACAAAGACTGGGGGCGGTCTACTCATCCCCTGAGTTGGTGATACAAAGACAGGGGGCGGTCTACTCATCCCCTGAGTTTGTGATGCAGAGACAGGGGGCGGTCTACACATCCCCTGAGTCAGTGATACAAAGACAGGGGCCGGTCTAGTCAGCCACGGATTCTGTGATACAGAGACAGGGCGCTGTCTTCTCATCCACTGAGTCTGTGAAACAGAGATATGGGATGGTCTACTCATCCCCTGAGTTTGTGATACAGAGACAGGGGGCGGTCTACTCATCCCCTGAGTCTGTGATGCAGAGACAGGGGGCGGTCTTCTCATCCACTGAGTCTGTGAAACAGAGACATGGGATGGTCTACTCATCCCCTGACTCTGAGATACAGAGAAAGGGGGCGGTCTTCTCATCCACTGAGTCTGTGAAACAGAGACATGGGATGGTCTACTCATCCCCTGACTCTGAGATACAGAGAATGGTGGCGGTCTACTCATCCCCTGAGTCTGTGATGCAGAGACAGGGGGCGGTCTACTCATCCACTGAATCTGTGATACAGAGACAGGGGGCGGTCTACTCATCCCCTGAGTCTGAGATACAGAGACAAGGGGCAGTTTACTCATCCCCTGGGTCTGTGATTCAGAGGAAGGGGGCGGTCTACTCATCCCCTGAGTCTGTTATACAGAGACAGGGGGCGGTCTACTCATCCCGAGTTTGTTAGACAGAGACATGGGGCGGTCTACTCATCCCCTGAGTCTGTCATACAGAGAATGTGTGCGGTCTACACATCACCTGAGTCTGTGATACAGAGACAGGGGGCGGTCTACTCATCCCCCGAGTGTGTGATAAAGTGACAGGGGGCGGTCTACTCATTCCCTGAGTCTGTGATGCAGAGACAAGGGCCGGTCTAGTCATCCACTGACTCTGAGATACAGAGAAAGGGGGCGGTCTTCTCATCCACTGTGGCTGTGATACAGTGACAGGGGGCGGTCTACTCATTCCCTGAGTCTGTAATACAGAGACAGTGGGCGGTCCACTCATTCCCTAAATTTGTGAGACAGAGACAGGGGGCACTCTACTCAGCCCCAAAGTCCCTGAAATACAGACAGGGGCCAGTCTACTCATCCCCTGAGTCTGAGATAAAGAGACAGGGGGCGGTCTGCTCATCCCCTGAGTCTGTGATACAGAGACAGGGGGCGGTCTACTCATCCCCTGAGTCTGATACAGAGACAGGGGGCGGTCTACTCATCCACTGACTCTGAGATAAAGAGACAGGGGGCGGTCTGCTCATCCCCTGAGTCTGTGATACAGAGACAGGGGGCGGTCTACTCATCCCCTGAGTCTGATACAGAGACAGGGGGCGGTCTACTCATCTCCTGAGTCTGTGATACAGTGACAGGGAGCGGTCTACTCATCCACTGAGTCTGTGATACAGAGACAGGGGGCTGTCTACTCATCCACTGAATCTGTGATACAGAGACAGGGGGCGGTCTACTCATCTCCTGAGTCTGTGATACAGAGACAGGGGGCGGTCTACTCATACACTGAGTCTGTGATACAGAGACAGGGGGCGGTCTACTCATCCACTGAATCTGTGATACAGAGACAGAGGGCGGTCTACTCATCCACTGAGTCTGTGATACAGAAACAGGGGGCAGTCTACTCATCCACTGAATCTGTGATACAGATACAGGGGGCGGTCTACTCATCTCCTGAGTCTGTGATACAGAGACAGGGGGCGGTCTACTCATACACTGAGTCTGTGATACAGAGACAGGGGGCAGTCTGCTCATCCACTGAGAGTGTGATACAGAGACAGGGGGCGGTCTCCTCATCCCCTGAGTCTGTGATACAGAGACAGGGGGCAGTCTGCTCATCCACTGAGAGTGTGATACAGAGACAGGGGGCGGTCTCCTCATCCCCTGAGTTTGTGATATAGAGACAGGGGTCGGTCTACTCATCCCCTGAGTCTGTGATACAGAGACAGGGGCCTGCCTTCTCATCCCCTGAGTATGTGATACAGAAACAGGGGGCGGTCTACTCATCCCCTGAGTCTGTGATACAGAGACAGGGAGCGGTCTACTCATTCACTGAGTCTGTGTTCCAGAAACAGGGGGAGGTCTACTCATACACTGACTCTGTGGTCCAGAGACAGGGGGCGGTCTACTCATCCACTGAGTCTGTGATACAGAGACAGGGGGCGGTCTACTCATTCACTGATCTGTGATACAGAGACAGGGGGCGGTCTACTCATCCCTTGAGTCTGTGATACAGAGACAGGGGGCGGTCTACTCATCCCCTGAGTTTGTGATGCAGAGACAGGGGGCGGTCTACACATCCCCTGAGTTGGTGATACAAAGACAGGGGCCGGTCTAGTCAGCCACGGATTCTGTGATACAGAGACAGGGCGCTGTCTTCTCATCCACTGAGTCTGTGAAACAGAGATATGTGATGGTCTACTCATCCCCTGAGTTTGTGATACAGAGACAGGGGGCGGTCTACTCATCCCCTGAGTCTGTGATGCAGAGACAGGGGGCGGTCTTCTCATCCACTGAGTCTGTGAAACAGAGACATGGGATGATCTACTCATCCCCTGACTCTGAGATACAGAGAATGGTGGCGGTCTACTCATCCCCTGAGTCTGTGAGGCAGAGACAGGGGGCGGTCTACTCATCCACTGAATCTGTGATACAGAGACAGGGGGCGGTCTACTCATCCCCTGAGTCTGAGATACAGAGACAAGGGGCAGTTTACTCATCCCCTGGGTCTGTGATTCAGAGGAAGGGGGCGGTCTACTCATCCCCTGAGTCTGTGATACAGAGATAGGGGGCGGTCTACTCATCCCGAGTTTGTTAGACAGAGACATGGGGCGGTCTACTCATCCCCTGAGTCTGTCATACAGAGAATGTGTGCGGTCTACACATCACCTGAGTCTGTGATACAGAGACAGGGGGCGGTCTACTCATCCCCCGAGTGTGTGATAAAGTGACAGGGGGCGGTCTACTCATTCCCTAAATTTGTGATACAGAGACAGGGGGCACTCTACTCAGCCCCAAAGTCCCTGAAATACAGACAGGGGCCAGTCTACTCAGCCCCTGAGTCTGAGATAAAGAGACAGGGGGCGGTCTGCTCATCCACTGAGTCTGTGATACAGAGACAGGGGGCGGTCTACTCATCCCCTGAGTCTGATACAGAGACAGGGGGCGGTCTACTCATTCACTGATCTGTGATACAGAGACAGGGGGCGGTCTACTCATCCCCTGAGTCTATGATACAGAGACAGGGGGCGGTCTATTCATCCCCTGAGTCTTTGATACAGAGACAGGGGCCTGCCTTCTCATCCCCTGAGTATGTGATACAGAAACAGGGGGCGGTCTACTCATTCACTGAGTCTGTGTTCCAGAACCAGGGGGCGGTCTACTCATCCACTGACTCTGTGGTCCAGAGACAGGGGGCGGTCTACTCATCCACTGAGTCTGTGATACAGAGACAGGGGGCGGTCTACTCATTCATTGATCTGTGATACAGAGACAGGGGGCGGTCTACTCATCCCTTGAGTCTGTGATACAGAGACAGGGGGCGGTCGACTCATCACCTGAGTCTGTGATACAGAGACAGGGGGCGGTCTACTCATCCCCTGACTTGTTGATACAAAGACTGGGGGCGGTCTACTCATCCCCTGAGTTGGTGATACAAAGACAGGGGGCGGTCTACTCATCCCCTGAGTTTGTGATGCAGAGACAGGGGGCGGTCTACACATCCCCTGAGTCAGTGATACAAAGACAGGGGCCGGTCTAGTCAGCCACGGATTCTGTGATACAGAGACAGGGCGCTGTCTTCTCATCCACTGAGTCTGTGAAACAGAGATATGGGATGGTCTACTCATCCCCTGAGTTTGTGATACAGAGACAGGGGGCGGTCTACTCATCCCCTGAGTCTGTGATGCAGAGACAGGGGGCGGTCTTCTCATCCACTGAGTCTGTGAAACAGAGACATGGGATGGTCTACTCATCCCCTGACTCTGAGATACAGAGAAAGGGGGCGGTCTTCTCATCCACTGAGTCTGTGAAACAGAGACATGGGATGGTCTACTCATCCCCTGACTCTGAGATACAGAGAATGGTGGCGGTCTACTCATCCCCTGAGTCTGTGATGCAGAGACAGGGGGCGGTCTACTCATCCACTGAATCTGTGATACAGAGACAGGGGGCGGTCTACTCATCCCCTGAGTCTGAGATACAGAGACAAGGGGCAGTTTACTCATCCCCTGGGTCTGTGATTCAGAGGAAGGGGGCGGTCTACTCATCCCCTGAGTCTGTTATACAGAGACAGGGGGCGGTCTACTCATCCCGAGTTTGTTAGACAGAGACATGGGGCGGTCTACTCATCCCCTGAGTCTGTCATACAGAGAATGTGTGCGGTCTACACATCACCTGAGTCTGTGATACAGAGACAGGGGGCGGTCTACTCATCCCCCGAGTGTGTGATAAAGTGACAGGGGGCGGTCTACTCATTCCCTGAGTCTGTGATGCAGAGACAAGGGCCGGTCTAGTCATCCACTGACTCTGAGATACAGAGAAAGGGGGCGGTCTTCTCATCCACTGTGGCTGTGATACAGTGACAGGGGGCGGTCTACTCATTCCCTGAGTCTGTAATACAGAGACAGTGGGCGGTCTACTCATTCCCTAAATTTGTGATACAGAGACAGGGGGCACTCTACTCAGCCCCAAAGTCCCTGAAATACAGACAGGGGCCAGTCTACTCATCCCCTGAGTCTGAGATAAAGAGACAGGGGGCGGTCTGCTCATCCCCTGAGTCTGTGATACAGAGACAGGGGGCGGTCTACTCATCCCCTGAGTCTGATACAGAGACAGGGGGCGGTCTACTCATCCACTGACTCTGAGATAAAGAGACAGGGGGCGGTCTGCTCATCCCCTGAGTCTGTGATACAGAGACAGGGGGCGGTCTACTCATCCCCTGAGTCTGATACAGAGACAGGGGGCGGTCTACTCATCTCCTGAGTCTGTGATACAGTGACAGGGAGCGGTCTACTCATCCACTGAGTCTGTGATACAGAGACAGGGGGCTGTCTACTCATCCACTGAATCAGTGATACAGAGACAGGGGGCGGTCTACTCATCTCCTGAGTCTGTGATACAGAGACAGGGGGCGGTCTACTCATACACTGAGTCTGTGATACAGAGACAGGGGGCGGTCTACTCATCCACTGAATCTGTGATACAGAGACAGAGGGCGGTCTACTCATCCACTGAGTCTGTGATACAGAAACAGGGGGCAGTCTACTCATCCACTGAATCTGTGATACAGATACAGGGGGCGGTCTACTCATCTCCTGAGTCTGTGATACAGAGACAGGGGGCGGTCTACTCATACACTGAGTCTGTGATACAGAGACAGGGGGCAGTCTGCTCATCCACTGAGAGTGTGATACAGAGACAGGGGGCGGTCTCCTCATCCCCTGAGTCTGTGATACAGAGACAGGGGGCAGTCTGCTCATCCACTGAGAGTGTGATACAGAGACAGGGGGCGGTCTCCTCATCCCCTGAGTTTGTGATATAGAGACAGGGGTCGGTCTACTCATCCCCTGAGTCTGTGATACAGAGACAGGGGCCTGCCTTCTCATCCCCTGAGTATGTGATACAGAAACAGGGGGCGGTCTACTCATCCCCTGAGTCTGTGATACAGAGACAGGGAGCGGTCTACTCATTCACTGAGTCTGTGTTCCAGAAACAGGGGGAGGTCTACTCATACACTGACTCTGTGGTCCAGAGACAGGGGGCGGTCTACTCATCCACTGAGTCTGTGATACAGAGACAGGGGGCGGTCTACTCATTCACTGATCTGTGATACAGAGACAGGGGGCGGTCTACTCATCCCTTGAGTCTGTGATACAGAGACAGGGGGCGGTCTACTCATCCCCTGAGTTTGTGATGCAGAGACAGGGGGCGGTCTACACATCCCCTGAGTTGGTGATACAAAGACAGGGGCCGGTCTAGTCAGCCACGGATTCTGTGATACAGAGACAGGGCGCTGTCTTCTCATCCACTGAGTCTGTGAAACAGAGATATGTGATGGTCTACTCATCCCCTGAGTTTGTGATACAGAGACAGGGGGCGGTCTACTCATCCCCTGAGTCTGTGATGCAGAGACAGGGGGCGGTCTTCTCATCCACTGAGTCTGTGAAACAGAGACATGGGATGATCTACTCATCCCCTGACTCTGAGATACAGAGAATGGTGGCGGTCTACTCATCCCCTGAGTCTGTGAGGCAGAGACAGGGGGCGGTCTACTCATCCACTGAATCTGTGATACAGAGACAGGGGGCGGTCTACTCATCCCCTGAGTCTGAGATACAGAGACAAGGGGCAGTTTACTCATCCCCTGGGTCTGTGATTCAGAGGAAGGGGGCGGTCTACTCATCCCCTGAGTCTGTGATACAGAGATAGGGGGCGGTCTACTCATCCCGAGTTTGTTAGACAGAGACATGGGGCGGTCTACTCATCCCCTGAGTCTGTCATACAGAGAATGTGTGCGGTCTACACATCACCTGAGTCTGTGATACAGAGACAGGGGGCGGTCTACTCATCCCCCGAGTGTGTGATAAAGTGACAGGGGGCGGTCTACTCATTCCCTAAATTTGTGATACAGAGACAGGGGGCACTCTACTCAGCCCCAAAGTCCCTGAAATACAGACAGGGGCCAGTCTACTCAGCCCCTGAGTCTGAGATAAAGAGACAGGGGGCGGTCTGCTCATCCACTGAGTCTGTGATACAGAGACAGGGGGCGGTCTACTCATCCCCTGAGTCTGATACAGAGACAGGGGGCGGTCTACTCATTCACTGATCTGTGATACAGAGACAGGGGGCGGTCTACTCATCCCCTGAGTCTATGATACAGAGACAGGGGGCGGTCTATTCATCCCCTGAGTCTTTGATACAGAGACAGGGGCCTGCCTTCTCATCCCCTGAGTATGTGATACAGAAACAGGGGGCGGTCTACTCATTCACTGAGTCTGTGTTCCAGAAACAGGGGGCGGTCTACTCATCCACTGACTCTGTGGTCCAGAGACAGGGGGCGGTCTACTCATCCACTGAGTCTGTGATACAGAGACAGGGGGCGGTCTACTCATTCATTGATCTGTGATACAGAGACAGGGGGCGGTCTACTCATCCCTTGAGTCTGTGATACAGAGACAGGGGGCGGTCGACTCATCACCTGAGTCTGTGATACAGAGACAGGGGGCGGTCTACTCATCCCCTGACTTGTTGATACAAAGACTGGGGGCGGTCTACTCATCCCCTGAGTTGGTGATACAAAGACAGGGGGCGGTCTACTCATCCCCTGAGTTTGTGATGCAGAGACAGGGGGCGGTCTACACATCCCCTGAGTCAGTGATACAAAGACAGGGGCCGGTCTAGTCAGCCACGGATTCTGTGATACAGAGACAGGGCGCTGTCTTCTCATCCACTGAGTCTGTGAAACAGAGATATGGGATGGTCTACTCATCCCCTGAGTTTGTGATACAGAGACAGGGGGCGGTCTACTCATCCCCTGAGTCTGTGATGCAGAGACAGGGGGCGGTCTTCTCATCCACTGAGTCTGTGAAACAGAGACATGGGATGGTCTACTCATCCCCTGACTCTGAGATACAGAGAAAGGGGGCGGTCTTCTCATCCACTGAGTCTGTGAAACAGAGACATGGGATGGTCTACTCATCCCCTGACTCTGAGATACAGAGAATGGTGGCGGTCTACTCATCCCCTGAGTCTGTGATGCAGAGACAGGGGGCGGTCTACTCATCCACTGAATCTGTGATACAGAGACAGGGGGCGGTCTACTCATCCCCTGAGTCTGAGATACAGAGACAAGGGGCAGTTTACTCATCCCCTGGGTCTGTGATTCAGAGGAAGGGGGCGGTCTACTCATCCCCTGAGTCTGTTATACAGAGACAGGGGGCGGTCTACTCATCCCGAGTTTGTTAGACAGAGACATGGGGCGGTCTACTCATCCCCTGAGTCTGTCATACAGAGAATGTGTGCGGTCTACACATCACCTGAGTCTGTGATACAGAGACAGGGGGCGGTCTACTCATCCCCCGAGTGTGTGATAAAGTGACAGGGGGCGGTCTACTCATTCCCTGAGTCTGTGATGCAGAGACAAGGGCCGGTCTAGTCATCCACTGACTCTGAGATACAGAGAAAGGGGGCGGTCTTCTCATCCACTGTGGCTGTGATACAGTGACAGGGGGCGGTCTACTCATTCCCTGAGTCTGTAATACAGAGACAGTGGGCGGTCTACTCATTCCCTAAATTTGTGATACAGAGACAGGGGGCACTCTACTCAGCCCCAAAGTCCCTGAAATACAGACAGGGGCCAGTCTACTCATCCCCTGAGTCTGAGATAAAGAGACAGGGGGCGGTCTGCTCATCCCCTGAGTCTGTGATACAGAGACAGGGGGCGGTCTACTCATCCCCTGAGTCTGATACAGAGACAGGGGGCGGTCTACTCATCCACTGACTCTGAGATAAAGAGACAGGGGGCGGTCTGCTCATCCCCTGAGTCTGTGATACAGAGACAGGGGGCGGTCTACTCATCCCCTGAGTCTGATACAGAGACAGGGGGCGGTCTACTCATCTCCTGAGTCTGTGATACAGTGACAGGGAGCGGTCTACTCATCCACTGAGTCTGTGATACAGAGACAGGGGGCTGTCTACTCATCCACTGAATCTGTGATACAGAGACAGGGGGCGGTCTACTCATCTCCTGAGTCTGTGATACAGAGACAGGGGGCGGTCCACTCATACACTGAGTCTGTGATACAGAGACAGGGGGCGGTCTACTCATCCACTGAATCTGTGATACAGAGACAGAGGGCGGTCTACTCATCCACTGAGTCTGTGATACAGAAACAGGGGGCAGTCTACTCATCCACTGAATCTGTGATACAGATACAGGGGGCGGTCTACTCATCTCCTGAGTCTGTGATACAGAGACAGGGGGCGGTCTACTCATACACTGAGTCTGTGATACAGAGACAGGGGGCAGTCTGCTCATCCACTGAGAGTGTGATACAGAGACAGGGGGCGGTCTCCTCATCCCCTGAGTCTGTGATACAGAGACAGGGGGCAGTCTGCTCATCCACTGAGAGTGTGATACAGAGACAGGGGGCGGTCTCCTCATCCCCTGAGTTTGTGATATAGAGACAGGGGTCGGTCTACTCATCCCCTGAGTCTGTGATACAGAGACAGGGGCCTGCCTTCTCATCCCCTGAGTATGTGATACAGAAACAGGGGGCGGTCTACTCATCCCCTGAGTCTGTGATACAGAGACAGGGAGCGGTCTACTCATTCACTGAGTCTGTGTTCCAGAAACAGGGGGCGGTCTACTCATACACTGACTCTGTGGTCCAGAGACAGGGGGCGGTCTACTCATCCACTGAGTCTGTGATACAGAGACAGGGGGCGGTCTACTCATCCACTGAGTCTGTGATACAGAGACAGGGGGCGGTCTACTCATTCACTGATCTGTGATACAGAGACAGGGGGCGGTCTACTCATCACTTGAGTCTGTGATACAGAGACAGGGGGCGGTCTACTCATCCCCTGGGTTTGTGATGCAGAGACAGGGGGCGGTCTACACATCCCCTGAGTCAGTGATACAAAGACAGGGGCCGGTCTAGTCAGCCACGGATTCTGTGATACAGAGACAGGGCGCTGTCTTCTCATCCACTGAGTCTGTGAAACAGAGATATGTGATGGTCTACTCATCCCCTGAGTTTGTGATACAGAGACAGGGGGCGGTCTACTCATCCCCTGAGTCTGTGATGCAGAGACAGGGGGCGGTCTTCTCATCCACTGAGTCTGTGAAACAGAGACATGGGATGATCTACTCATCCCCTGACTCTGAGATACAGAGAATGGTGGCGGTCTACTCATCCCCTGAGTCTGTGATGCAGAGACAGGGGGCGGTCTACTCATCCACTGAATCTGTGATACAGAGACAGGGGGCGGTCTACTCATCCCCTGAGTCTGAGATACAGAGACAAGGGGCAGTTTACTCATCCCCTGGGTCTGTGATTCAGAGGAAGGGGGCGGTCTACTCATCCCCTGAGTCTGTGATACAGAGATAGGGGGCGGTCTACTCATCCCGAGTTTGTTAGACAGAGACATGGGGCGGTCTACTCATCCCCTGAGTCTGTCATACAGAGAATGTGTGCGGTCTACACATCACCTGAGTCTGTGATACAGAGACAGGGGGCGGTCTACTCATCCCCCGAGTGTGTGATAAAGTGACAGGGGGCGGTCTACTCATTCCCTAAATTTGTGATACAGAGACAGGGGGCACTCTACTCAGCCCCAAAGTCCCTGAAATACAGACAGGGGCCAGTCTACTCAGCCCCTGAGTCTGAGATAAAGAGACAGGGGGCGGTCTGCTCATCCACTGAGTCTGTGATACAGAGACAGGGGGCGGTCTACTCATCCCCTGAGTCTGATACAGAGACAGGGGGCGGTCTACTCATCCACTGACTCTGAGATAAAGAGACAGGGGGCGGTCTGCTCATCCCCTGAGTCTGTGATACAGAGACAGGGGGCGGTCTACTCATCCCCTGAGTCTGATACAGAGACAGGGGGCGGTCTACTCATCTCCTGAGTCTGTGATACAGAGACAGGGGGCGGTCTACTCATCCACTGAGTCTGTGATACAGAGACAGGGGGCTGTCTACTCATCCACTGAGTCTGTGATACAGAAACAGGGGGCGGTGTACTCATCCACTGAATCTGTGATACAGAGACAGAGGGCGGTCTACTCATCCACTGAATCTGTGATACAGAAACAGGGGGCGGTCTACTCATCCACTGAATCTGTGATACAGAAACAGGGGGCTGTCTACTCATCCACTGAATCTGTGATACAGAAACAGGGGGCGGTCTACTCATCTCCTGAGTCTGTGATACAGAGGAAGGGGGCGGTCTACTCATCCCCTGAGTCTGTTATACAGAGACAGGGGGCGGTCTACTCATCCCGAGTTTGTTAGACAGAGACATGGGGCGGTCTACTCATCCCCTGAGTCTGTCATACAGAGAATGTGTGCGGTCTACACATCACCTGAGTCTGTGATACAGAGACAGGGGGCGGTCTACTCATCCCCCGAGTGTGTGATAAAGTGACAGGGGGCGGTCTACTCATTCCCTGAGTCTGTGATGCAGAGACAAGGGCCGGTCTAGTCATCCACTGACTCTGAGATACAGAGAAAGGGGGCGGTCTTCTCATCCACTGTGGCTGTGATACAGTGACAGGGGGCGGTCTACTCATTCCCTGAGTCTGTAATACAGAGACAGTGGGCGGTCTACTCATTCCCTAAATTTGTGATACAGAGACAGGGGGCACTCTACTCAGCCCCAAAGTCCCTGAAATACAGACAGGGGCCAGTCTACTCATCCCCTGAGTCTGTGATAAAGAGACAGGGGGCGGTCTGCTCATCCCCTGAGTCTGTGATACAGAGACAGGGGGCGGTCTACTCATCCCCTGAGTCTGATACAGAGACAGGGGGCGGTCTACTCATCCACTGACTCTGAGATAAAGAGACAGGGGGCGGTCTGCTCATCCCCTGAGTCTGTGATACAGAGACAGGGGGCGGTCTACTCATCCCCTGAGTCTGATACAGAGACAGGGGGCGGTCTACTCATCTCCTGAGTCTGTGATACAGTGACAGGGAGCGGTCTACTCATCCACTGAGTCTGTGATACAGAGACAGGGGTCTGTCTACTCATCCACTGAATCTGTGATACAGAGACAGGGGGCGGTCTACTCATCTCCTGAGTCTGTGATACAGAGACAGGGGGCGGTCTACTCATACACTGAGTCTGTGATACAGAGACAGGGGGCGGTCTACTCATCCACTGAATCTGTGATACAGAGACAGAGGGCGGTCTACTCATCCACTGAGTCTGTGATACAGAAACAGGGGGCAGTCTACTCATCCACTGAATCTGTGATACAGATACAGGGGGCGGTCTACTCATCTCCTGAGTCTGTGATACAGAGACAGGGGGCGGTCTACTCATACACTGAGTCTGTGATACAGAGACAGGGGGCAGTCTGCTCATCCACTGAGAGTGTGATACAGAGACAGGGGGCGGTCTCCTCATCCCCTGAGTCTGTGATACAGAGACAGGGGGCAGTCTGCTCATCCACTGAGAGTGTGATACAGGGACAGGGGGCGGTATCCTCATCCCCTGAGTTTGTGATATAGAGACAGGGGTCGGTCTACTCATCCCCTGAGTCTGTGATACAGAGACAGGGAGCGGTCTACTCATTCACTGAGTCTGTGTTCCAGAAACAGGGGGCGGTCTACTCATACACTGACTCTGTGGTCCAGAGACAGGGGGCGGTCTACTCATCCACTGAGTCTGTGATACAGAGACAGGGGGCGGTCTACTCATTCACTGATCTGTGATACAGAGACAGGGGGCGGTCTACTCATCCCTTGAGTCTGTGATACAGAGACAGGGGGCGGTCTACTCATCCCCTGAGTTTGTGATGCAGAGACAGGGGGCGGTCTACACATCCCCTGAGTCAGTGATACAAAGACAGGGGCCGGTCTAGTCAGCCACGGATTCTGTGATACAGAGACAGGGCGCTGTCTTCTCATCCACTGAGTCTGTGAAACAGAGATATGTGATGGTCTACTCATCCCCTGAGTTTGTGATACAGAGACAGGGGGCGGTCTACTCACCCCCTGAGTCTGTGATGCAGAGACAGGGGGCGGTCTTCTCATCCACTGAGTCTGTGAAACAGAGACATGGGATGATCTACTCATCCCCTGACTCTGAGATACAGAGAATGGTGGCGGTCTACTCATCCCCTGAGTCTGTGATGCAGAGACAGGGGGCGGTCTACTCATCCACTGAATCTGTGATACAGAGACAGGGGGCGGTCTACTCATCCCCTGAGTCTGAGATACAGAGACAAGGGGCAGTTTACTCATCCCCTGGGTCTGTGATTCAGAGGAAGGGGGCGGTCTACTCATCCCCTGAGTCTGTGATACAGAGATAGGGGGCGGTCTACTCATCCCGAGTTTGTTAGACAGAGACATGGGGCGGTCTACTCATCACCTGAGTCTGTGATACAGAGACAGAGGGCGGTCTACTCATCCCCCGAGTGTGTGATAAAGTGACAGGGGGCGGTCTACTCATTCCCTAAATTTGTGATACAGAGACAGGGGGCACTCTACTCAGCCCCAAAGTCCCTGAAATACAGACAGGGGCCAGTCTACTCAGCCCCTGAGTCTGAGATAAAGAGACAGGGGGCGGTCTGCTCATCCACTGAGTCTGTGATACAGAGACAGGGGGCGGTCTACTCATCCCCTGAGTCTGATACAGAGACAGGGGGCGGTCTACTCATCCACTGACTCTGAGATAAAGAGACAGGGGGCTGTCTGCTCATCCCCTGAGTCTGTGATACAGAGACAGGGGGCGGTCTACTCATCCCCTGAGTCTGATACAGAGACAGGGGGCGGTCTACTCATCTCCTGAGTCTGTGATACAGAGACAGGGGGCGGTCTACTCATCCACTGAGTCTGTGATACAGAGACAGGGGGCTGTCTACTCATCCACTGAGTCTGTGATACAGAAACAGGGGGCGGTGTACTCATCCACTGAATCTGTGATACAGAGACAGAGGGCGGTCTACTCATCCACTGAATCTGTGATACAGAAACAGGGGGCGGTCTACTCATCCACTGAATCTGTGATACAGAAACAGGGGGCTGTCTACTCATCCACTGAATCTGTGATACAGAAACAGGGGGCGGTCTACTCATCTCCTGAGTCTGTGATACAGAGACAGGGGGCGGTCTACTCATACACTGAGTCTGTGATACAGAGACAGGGGGCAGTCTGCTCATCCACTGAGAGTGTGATACAGAGACAGGGGGCGGTCTCCTCATCCCCTGAGTCTGTGATACAGAGACAGGGGGCAGTCTGCTCATCCACTGAGAGTGTGATACAGAGACAGGGGGCGGTCTCCTCATCCCCTGAGTTTGTGATACAGAGACAGGGGTCGGTCTACTCATCCCCTGAGTCTGTGATACAGAGACAGTGGTCGGTCTACTCATCCCCGGAGTCTGTGATACAGAGACAGGGTGCGGTCTACTCATCCCGAGTTTGTTAGACAGAGACTGGGGGCGGTCTACTCATCCCCAGAGTCTGTCATACAGAGAATGTGTGCGGTCTACACATCACCCGAGTGTGTGATAAAGAGACAGGGGGCGGTCTACTCATTCACTGATCTGTGATACAGAGACAGGGGGCCGTCTACTCATTCCCTGAGTCTGTGATACAGAGAAAGGGGGCAGTCTACTCATCCCCTGAGTCTGAGATACAGAGACAAGGGGCAGTTTACTCATCCCCTGGGTCTGTGATACAGAGGAAGGGGGCGGTCTACTCATTCACTGAGTCTGTGATACAGAAACAGGGGGCAGTCTACTCATCCACTGACTCTGTGATCCAGAGACAGGGGGCGATCTACTCATCCCTTGAGTCTGTGATACAGAGACAGGAGGCGGTCTACTCATCCACTGAGTCTGTGAAACAGAGACAAGGGATGGGCTACTCATCCCCTGACTCAGAGATACAGAGAATGGGGGCGGTCTGCTCATCCCCTGAGTCTGTGATGCAGAGACAGGGGGCTGTCTACTCATCCACTGAATCTGTGATACAGAGATAGGGTGCGGTCTGCTCATCCACCGAGTCTGTGATACAGAGACAGGGGGCGGTCTACTCATCCCCTGAGTGTGTGACACAGAGACAGGGAGCGGTCTACTCATTCCCTAAATTTGTGATACAGAGAGAGGGGGCAGTCTACTCATTCCCTGAGTCTGTGATACAGAGAAAGGGGGCAGTCCACTCATCCCCTGAGTCTGAGATACAGAGACAAGGGGCAGTTTACTCATCCCCTGGGTCTGTGATTCAGAGGAAGGGGGCGGTCTACTCATACCCTGAGTCTGTGATACAGAGACAGGGGGCGGTCTACTCATCCCGAGTTTGTTAGACAGAGACAGGGGGCGGTCTACTCATCCCCTGAGTCTGTCATACAGAGAATGTGTGCGGTCTACACATCACCTGAGTCTGTGATACAGAGACAGGGGGCGGTCTACTCTCCCCGGAGTGTGTGATAAAGAGACAGGGGGCGGTCTATGCATCCACTGAATCTGTGATACAGAGACAGGGGGCGGTCTACTCATCCACTGTGTCTGATACAGAGACAGGGGGCGGTCTACTCATCTCCTGAGTCTGTGATACAGAAACAGGGGGCGGTCTACTCATTCCCTGAGTCTGTGATACAGAGACAGGGGGCGCTCTACTCATCCCCTTAGTCTGTGAAACAGAGACAGGGGGCGGTCTACTCATCCCCTGAGTCTGTGATACAGAGACAGGGGACGGTCTACTCATCCCCTGAGTCTGTGATACAGAGACAGGAGGCGGTCTACTCATCCCCTGAGTCTGTGATACAGAAACAGGGGGCGCTCTACTCATCCCGTGAGTCTGTGATACAGGGACAGGGGACGGTCGACTCATCCAGTGAGTCTGTGATACAAAGACAAGGGCCGGTCTAGTCATCCACTGACTCTGAGATACAGAGAAAGTGGGCGGTCTTCTCATCCACTGTGGCTGTGATACAGAGACAGAGGGCGTTCTACTCATCCCCTGAGTCTGTGATACAGAGACAGGGGGCGGTTTACTCATCCCGAGTTTGTTAGAGAGAGACAGGGGGCGGTCTACTCATCCCGAGTTTGTTCGACAGAGACAGGGGGCGGTCTACTCATATCGTGTGTCTGTCATACAGAGACAGGGGGCGGTCTACTCATCCCCCGAGTGTGTGATAAAGAGGCAGGGGGCGGTCTACTCATCCCCTGAGTCTGAGATACAGAGACAAGGGGCAGTTTACTCATCCCCTGGGTCTGTGATACAGAGGAAGGGGGCGGTCTACTCATTCACTGAGTCTGTGATACAGAAACAGGGGGCGGTCTACTCATCCACTGACTCTGTTATCCAGAGACAGGGGGCGGTCTACTCATCCACTGTGTCTGCGATACAGAAACAGGGGGCAGTCTACTCAGCCACTGACTCTGTGATCCAGAGACAGGGGGCGGTCTACTCATCCCCTGAGTCTGTGATACAGAGACTGGGGGCGGTCTTCTCATCCATTGAGTCTGTGATACAGAGACAGAGGCAGGTCTACTCATTCACAGATCTGTGATACAGAGACAGGGGGTGGCCTACTCATCCCTTGAGTCTTTGATACAGAGACAGGAGGTGGTCTACTCATCCCCTGAGTCTATGATACATAGACAGGGGGCTGTTTATTCATCCCCTGAGTCTTTGATACAGAGACAGGGGCCCGTCTTCTCTTCCACTGAGTCTGTGATACAGAGACAGGGGGCGGTCTACTCATCCACTGAGTCTGTGATACAGAGACAGGGGGCGGTCTACTCATTCCCTGAGTCTGTGATACATAGACAGGGGGTGGTCTACTCATCCCTTGAGTATGTGATACAGAGACAGGGGGCGGTCTACTCATCCCTTGATCTGTGACACAGAGACAGGAGGCGGTCTACTCATCCCCTGAGTGTGTGATACAGAGACAGGGAGCGGGCTACTCATTCCCTAAATTTGTGATACAGAGACAGAGGGCACTTTACTCAGCCCCAAAGTCCCTGAAATACAGACAGGGGCAGTCTACTCATCCCCTGGGTCTGTGATTCAGAGGAAGGGGGCGGTCTACTCATCCACTGAGTCTGTGACACAGAGACAGGGGGCGGTCTTCTCATCCCGAGTTTGTTAGACAGAGACAGGGGGCGGTCTACTCATCCCCTGAGTCTGTCACACAGAGAATGTGTGCGGTCTACACATCACCTGAGTCTGTGATACAGAGACAGGGGGCGGTCTACTCATCCCCCGAGTGTGTGAATAAGAGACAGGGGGCGGTCTACTCATTCCCTGAGTCTGTGATACACAGAAAGGGGGCAGTCTACTCATCCCCTGAGTCTGAGATACAGAGACAAGGGGCAGTTTACTCATCCCCTGGGTCTGTGATACAGAGGAAGGGGGCGGTCTACTCATCCCCTGAGTCTGTGATACAGAGACAGGGGGGGGGGTCTACTCATCCCCTGAGTCTGTGATACAGAGACAGGGGATGGTCTACGCATCCCCTGAGTCTGTGATGCAGAGACAGGGGGCGGTCTACTCATCCACTGAGTCAGTGATACAAAGACAGGGGCCGGTCTAGTCAGCCACGGATTCTGTGATACAGAGACAGGGGGCTGTCTTCTCATCCACTGAGTCTGTGAATCAGAGATATGGGATGGTCTACTCATCCCCTGAATCTGAGATGCAGAGAAAGGGGGCGGTCTACTCATCCTCTGAGTCTGTGATGCAGAGACAGGGGGCGGTCTACTCATCCACTGAGTATGTGAAACAGAGACATGGGATGGTCTACTCATCCCCTGACTCTGAGATACAGAGAAAGGGGGCGGTCTTCTCATCCACTGAGTCTGTGAAACAGAGACATGGGATGGTCTACTCATCCCCTGACTCAGAGATACAGAGAATGGGGGCACCCTGCTCATCCCCTGAGTCTGTGATGCAGAGACAGGGGGCGGTCTACTCATCCACTGAATCTGTGATACAGAGACAGGGGGCGGTCTACTCATCCCCTGAGTCTGTGATTCAGAGACAGGGGGCGGTCTACTCATCCACTGAGTCTGTGATACAGAGACAGGGGGCGGTCTACTCATCCACTGAGTCTGTGATACAGAGACAGGGGGCGGTCTACTCATTCCCTGAGTCTGTGCTACATAGACAGGGGGTGGTCTACTCATCCCTTGAGTATGTGATACAGAGACAGGGGGCAGTCTACTCATCCCTTGATCTGTGATACAGAGACAGGAGGCGGTCTACTCATCCCGAGTGTGTGATACACAGACAGGGAGCGGGCTACTCATTCCCTAAATTTGTGATACAGAGACAGAGGGCACTTTACTCAGCCCCAAAGTCCCTGAAATACAGACAGGGGGCAGTCTACTCATCCCCTGGGTCTGTGATTCAGAGGAAGGGGGCGGTCTACTCATCCCCTGAGTCTGTGACACAGAGACAGGGGGCGGTCTTCTCATCCCGAGTTTGTTAGACAGAGACAGGGGGCGGTCTACACATCACCTGAGTCTGTGATACAGAGACAGGGGGCGGTCTACTCATCCCCCGAGTGTGTGATAAAGAGACAGGGGGCGGTCTACTCATTCCCTGAGTCTGTGATGCAGAGAAAGGTGGCAGTCTACTCATCCCCTGAGTCTGAGATACAGAGACAAGGGGCAGTTTACTCATCCCCTGGGTCTGTGATACAGAGGAAGGGGGCGGTCTACTCATCCCCTGAGTCTGTGATACAGAGACAGGGGGGGGTCTACTCATCCCCTGAGTCTGTGATACAGAGACAGGGGGCGGTCTACTCATCCACTGCGTCTCTGATACGAAGACAGGGGGGGGTCTACTCATCCCCTGAGTCTGTGATACACAGACAGGGGGCTGTCTACTCATCCACTGAGTCTGTGATACAGAGACAGGGGACGGTCTACGCATCCCCTGAGTCTGTGATGCAGAGACAGGGGGCGGTCTACTCATCCACTGAGTCAGTGATACAAAGACAGGGGCCGGTCTAGTCAGCCACGGATTCTGTGATACAGGGACAGGGGGCTGTCTTCTCATCCACTGAGTCTGTGAATCAGAGATATGGGATGGTCTACTCATCCCCTGACTCTGAGATATAGAGAAAGGGGGCGGTCTACTCATCCCCTGAGTCTGTGATGCAGAGACAAGGGGCGGTCTACTCATCCACTGAGTATGTGAAAGAGAGACATGGGATGGTTTACTCATCCCCTGACTCTGAGATACAGAGAAAGGGGGCGGTCTTCTCATCCACTGAGTCTGTGAAACAGAGACATGGGATGGTCTACTCATCCCCTGACTCAGAGAAACAGAGAATGGGGGCACCCTGCTCATCCCCTGAGTCTGTGATGCAGAGACAGGGGGCGGTCTACTCATCCCCTGAGTCTGTGATTCAGAGACAGGGGGCGGTCTACTCATCCCCTGAGTATGTGATAAAGTGACAGGGGGCGGTCTACTCATCCCCTGAGTCTGTGATACAGAGACAGGGGGCGCTCGACTCATTCACTGAGTCTGTGATACAGAAACAGGGGGCGGTCTACTCATCCACTGACTCTGTGGTCCAGAGACAGGGGGCGGTCTACTCATCCACCGAGTCTGTGATACAGAGACAGGGGGCGGTCTACTCATTCACTGATCTGTGATACAGAGACAGGGGGCGGTCTACTCATCCCCTGAGTCTATGATACAGAGACAGGGGGCGGTCTATTCATCCCCTGAGTCTTTGATACAGAGACAGGGGCCTGCCTTCTCATCCCCTGAGTATGTGATACAGAAACAGGGGGCGGTCTACTCATCCCCTGAGTCTGTGATACAGAGACAGGGGGCGGTCTACACATTCACTGAGTCTGTGTTCCAGAAACAGGGGGCGGTCTACTCATCCACTGACTCTGTGGTCCAGAGACAGGGGGCGGTCTACTCATCCACCGATTCTGTGATACAGAGACAGGGGGCGGTCTACTCATTCACTGATCTGTGATACAGAGACAGGGGGCGGTCTACTCATCACCTGAGTCTGTGATACAGAGACAGGGGGCGGTCTACTCATCCCCTGAGTTGTTGATACAAAGACTGGGGGCGGTCTACTCATCCCCTGAGTTGGTGATACAAAGACAGGGGGCGGTCTACTCATCCCCTGAGTTTGTGATGCAGAGACAGGGGGCGGTCTACACATCCCCTGAGTCAGTGATACAAAGACAGGGGCCGGTCTAGTCAGCCACGGATTCTGTGATACAGAGACAGGGCGCTGTCTTCTCATCCACTGAGTCTGTGAAACAGAGATATGGGATGGTCTACTCATCCCCTGAGTTTGTGATACAGAGACAGGGGGCGGTCTACTCATCCCCTGAGTCTGTGATGCAGAGAAAGGGGGCGGTCTTCTCATCCACTGAGTCTGTGAAACAGAGACATGGGATGGTCTACTCATCCCCTGACTCTGAGATACAGAGAAAGGGGGCGGTCTTCTCATCCACTGAGTCTGTGAAACAGAGACATGGGATGGTCTACTCATCCCCTGACTCTGAGATACAGAGAATGGTGGCGGTCTACTCATCCCCTGAGTCTGTGATGCAAAGACAGGGGGCGGTCTACTCAGCCACTGAATCTGTGATACAGAGACAGGGGGCGGTCTACTCATCCCCTGAGTCAGAGATACAGAGACAAGGGGCAGTTTACTCATCCCCTGGGTCTGTGATTCAAAGGAAGGGGGCGGTCTACTCATCCCCTGATTCTGTGATACAGAGACAGGGGGCGGTCTACTCATCCCGAGCTTGTTGGACAGAGACATGGGGCGGTCTACTCATCCCCTGAGTCTGTCATACAGAGAATGTGTGCGGTCTACACATCACCTGAGTCTGTGATACAGAGACAGGGGGCGGTCTACTCATCCCCCGAGTGTGTGATAAAGTGACAGGGGGCGGTCTACTCAATCCCTGAGTCTGTGATGCAGAGACAAGGGCCGGTCTAGTCATCCACTGACTCTGAGATACAGAGAAAGGGGGCGGTCTTCTCATCCACTGTGGCTGTGATACAGAGACCGGGGGCGGTCTACTCATTCCCTGTGTCTGTAAAACAGAGACAGTGGGCGGTCTACTCATTCCCTAAATTTGTGATACAGAGACAGGGGGCACTCTACTCAGCCCCAAGGTCCCTGAAATACAGACAGGGGCCAGTCTACTCATCCCCTGAGTCTGAGATAAAGAGACAGCGGGCGGTCTGCTCATCCCCTGAGTCTGTGATACAGAGACAGGGGGCGGTCTACTCATCCCCTGAGTCTGATACAGAGACAGGGGGCGGTCTACTCATCCACTGACTCTGAGATAAAGAGACAGGGGGCGGTCTGCTCATCCCCTGAGTCTGTGATACAGAGACAGGGGGCGGTCTACTCATCCCCTGAGTCTGATACAGAGACAGGGGGCGGTCTACTCATCTCCTGAGTCTGTGATACAGAGACAGGGGGCGGTCTACTCATCCACTGAGTCTGTGATACAGAGACAGGGGGCTGTCTACTCATCCACTGAGTCTGTGATACAGAAACAGGGGGCGGTCTACTCATCCACTGAATCTGTAATACAGAGACAGAGGGCGGTCTACTCATCCCCTGAGTCTGTCACACAGAGAATGTGTGCGGTCTACACATCACCTGAGTCTGTGATCCAGAGACAGGGGGCGGTCTACTCATCCCCCGAGTGTGTGATAAAGAAATAGGGGGCGGTCTACTCATTCCCTGAGTCTGTGATACACAGAAAGGGGGCAGTCTACTCATCCCCTGAGTCTGAGATACAGAGACAAGGGGCAGTTTACTCTTCCCCTGGGTCTGTGATACAGAGGAAGGGGGCGGTCTACTCATCCCCTGAGTCTGTGATACAGAGACAGGGGATGGTCTACGCATCCACTGAGTCTGTGATGCAGAGACAGGGGGCGGTCTACTCATCCACTGAGTCAGTGATACAAAGACAGGGGCCGGTCTAGTCAGCCACGGATTCTGTGATACAGAGACAGGGGGCTGTCTTCTCATCCACTGAGTCTGTGAATCAGAGATATGGGATGGTCTACTCATCCCCTGATTCTGAGATACAGAGAAAGGGGGCGGTCTACTCATCCCCTGAGTCTGTGATGCAGAGACAGGGGGCGGTCTACTCATCCACTGAGTATGTGAAACAGAGACATGGGATGGTCTACTCATCCCCTGACTCTGAGATACAGAGAAAGGGGGCGGTCTTCTCATCCACTGAGTCTGTGAAACAGAGACATGGGATGGTCTACTCATCCCCTGACTCAGAGATACAGAGAATGGGGGCACCCTGCTCATCCCCTGAGTCTGTGATGCAGAGACAGGGGGCGGTCTACTCATCCACTGAATCTGTGATACAGAGACAGGGGGCGGTCTACTCATCCCCTGAGTCTGTGATTCAGAGACAGGGGGCGGTCTACTCATCCACTGAGTCTGTGATACAGAGACAGGGGGCGGTCTACTCATCCACTGAGTCTGTGATACAGAGACAGGGGGCGGTCTACTCATTCCCTGAGTCTGTGATACATAGACAGGGGGTGGTCTACTCATCCCTTGAGTATGTGATACAGAGACAGGGGGCGGTCTACTCATCCCTTGATCTGTGATACAGAGACAGGAGGCGGTCTACTCATCCCGAGAGTGTGATGCAGTGACAGGGAGCGGGCTACTCATTCCCTAAATTTGTGATACAGAGACAGAGGGCACTTTACTCAGCCCCAAAGTCCCTGAAATACAGACAGGGGGCAGTCTACTCATCCCCTGGGTCTGTGATTCAGAGGAAGGGGGCGGTCTACTCATCCCCTGAGTCTGTGACACAGAGACAGGGGGCGGTCTTCTCATCCCGAGTTTGTTAGACAGAGACAGGGGGCGGTCTACACATCACCTGAGTCTGTGATACAGAGACAGGGGGCGGTCTACTCATCCCCCGAGTGTGTGATAAAGAGACAGGGGGCGGTCTACTCATTCCCTGAGTCTGTGATGCAGAGAAAGGGGGCAGTCTACTCATCCCCTGAGTCTGAGATACAGAGACAAGGGGCAGTTTACTCATCCCCTGGGTCTGTGATACAGAGGAAGGGGGCGGTCTACTCATCCCCTGAGTCTGTGATACAGAGACAGGGGGGGGTCTACTCATCCCCTGAGTCTGTGATACAGAGACAGGGGGCGGTCTACTCATCCACTGCGTCTCTGATACGAACACAGGGGGGGGTCTACTCATCCCCTGAGTCTGTGATACACAGACAGGGGACGGTCTACGCATCCCCTGAGTCTGTGATGCAGAGACAGGGGGCGGTCTACTCATCCACTGAGTCAGTGATACAAAGACAGGGGCCGGTCTAGTCAGCCACGGATTCTGTGATACAGGGACAGGGGGCTGTCTTCTCATCCACTGAGTCTGTGAATCAGAGATATGGGATGGTCTACTCATCCCCTGACTCTGAGATACAGAGAAAGGGGGCGGTCTACTCATCCCCTGAATCTGTGATGCAGAGACAGGGGGCGGTTTACTCATCCACTGAGTCTGTGAAAGAGAGACATGGGATGGTTTACTCATCCCCTGACTCTGAGATACAGAGAAAGGGGGCGGTCTTCTCATCCACTGAGTCTGTGAAACAGAGACATGGGGCGGTCTACTCATCCCCTGTGTCTGATACAGAGACAGGGGGCGGTCTACTCATCCCCTGTGTCTGATACAGAGACAGGGGGCGGTCTACTCATCTCCTGAGTCTGTGATACAGAGACAGGGGGCGGTCTACTCATCCACTGAGTCTGTGATACAGAGACAGGGGGCTGTCTACTCATCCACTGAGTCTGTGATACAGAAACAGGGGGCGGTCTACTCATCCACTGAATCTGTGATACAGAGACAGAGGGCGGTCTACTCATCCACTGAATCTGTGATACAGAGACAGAGGGCGGTCTACTCATCCACTGAGTCTGTGATGCAGAAACAGGGGGCGGTCTCCTCATCCACTGAGTCTGTGATACAGAGACAGGGGGTGGTCTACTCATTCACTGAATCTGTGATACAGAGACAGGGGGCGGTCTACTCATCTCCTGAGTCTGTGATACAGAGACAGGGGGCGGTCTACTCATACACTGAGTCTGTGATACAGAGACAGGGGGCGGTCTCCTCATCCCCTGAGTCTGTGATACAGAGACAGGGGGCAGTCTGCTCATCCACTGAGAGTGTGATACAGAGACAGGGGGCGGTCTCCTCATCCCCTGAGTTTGTGATACAGAGACAGGGGTCGGTCTACTCATCCCCTGAGTCTGTGATACAGAGACAGGGGTCGGTCTACTCATCCCCTGTGTCTGTGATACAGAGACAGGGGGCTGTCTACTCATCCCGAGTTTGTTAGACAGAGACAGTGGGCGGTCTACTCATCCCCTGAGTCTGTCATACAGAGAATGTGTGCGGTCTACACATCACCCGAGTGTGTGATAAAGAGACAGGGGGCGGTCTACTCATTCACTGATCTGTGATACAGAGACAAGGGGCAGTTTACTCATCCCCTGGGTCTGTGATACAGAGGAAGGGGGCGGTCTACTCATCCACTGACTCTGTGATCCAGAGACAGGGGGCGGTCTACTCATCCCTTGAGTCTGTGATACAGAGACTGGAGGCGGTCTACTCATCCACTGAGTCTGTGAAACAGAGACATGGGATGGGATACTCATCCCCTGACTCAGAGATACAGAGAATGGGGGCGGTCTGCTCATCCCCTGAGTCTGTGATGCAGAGACAGGGGGCTGTCTACTCATCCACCGAGTCTGTGATACAGAGACAGGGGGCGGTCTACTCATCCCCTGAGTCTATGACACAGAGACAGGGGGCGGTCTATTCATCCCCTGAGTCTTTGATACAAAGACAGGGGCCCGTCTTCTCTTCCACTGAGTCTGTGATACAGAGACAGGGGGCGGTCTACTCATTCCCTGAGTCTGTGATACAGAGACAGGGGGCGGTCTACTCATCCCTTGAGTCTGTGATGCAGAGACAGGAGGCGGTCTACTCATCCCCTGAGTCTATGATACAGAGACAGAGGGCGCTCTACTCATCCCCTGTGTCCATGATAGAGAGACAGGGGGCGCTCTACTTATCCGCTGAGTCTATGATGGAGAGACAGCGGGCGGTCTACTCATCCCCTGAGTGTGTGACACAGAGACAGGGAGCGGTCTACTCATTCCCTAAATTTGTGATACAGAGACAGGGGGCGGTCTACTCATTCCCTGAGTCTGTGATACAGAGACAGGGGGCGGTCCACTCATCCCCTGAGTCTGAGATACAGAGACAAGGGGCAGTTTACTCATCCCCTGGGTCTGTGATTCAGAGGAAGGGGGCGGTCTACTCATACCCTGAGTCTGTGATACAGAGACAGGGGGCGGTCTACTCATCCCGAGTTTGTTAGACAGAGACAGGGGGCGGTCTACTCATACCCTGAGTCTGTGATACAGAGACAGGGGGCGGTCTACTCTCCCCCGAGTGTGTGATAAAGAGACAGGGGGCGGTCTACGCATCCACTGAATCTGTGATACAGAGACAGGGGGCGGTCTACTCATCCACTGTGTCTGTGATACAGAGACAGGGGGCGGTCTACTCATCCCCTGAGTCTGTGATACAGAGACAGGGGGCGGTCTACTCATCCACTGTGTCTGTGATACAGAGACAGGGGGCGCTCTACTCATCCCCTGAGTCTGTGATTCAGAGACAGGGGGCGGTCTACTCATCCCCTGAGTCTGTGATACAGAGAAAGGGGGCAGTCTACTCATTCACTTAGTCTGTGATACAGAGACAGGGGGCGGTCTACTCATCCCCTGAGTCTGTGATACAGAGACAGGGGGCGGTCTACTCATCCACTGAGTCAGTGAGACAGAGACAGGGGGCGCTCTACTCATCCCCTGAGTCTGTGATTCAGAGACAGGGGGCGGTCTACTCATCCCCTGAGTATGTGATACAGAAATAGGGGGCGGTCTACTCATCCCCTGAGTCTGTGATACAGAGACAGGAGGCGGTCTACTCATTCACTGAGTCTGTGATACAGAAACAGGGGGCGGTCTACTCATCCCCTGATTCTGTGATACAGAGACAGGGGGCGGTCTACTCATCCCCTGAGTCTGTGATTCAGAGACAGGGGGCGGTCTACTCATCCCCTGAGTATGTGATACTGAAACAGGGGGCGGTCTACTCATCCCCTGAGTCTGTGATACAGAGAAAGGGGGCGGTCTACTCATTCACTTAGTCTGTGATACAGAGACAGGGGGCGGTCTACTCATCCCCTGAGTCTGTGATACAGAGACAGGGGGCGGTCTACTCATCCACTGAGTCAGTGATACAGAGACAGGGGGCGCTCTACTCATCCCCTGAATCAATGATAGAAGATAGGGGGCGGTCTACTCATACCCTGAGTCTATTATACAGAGACAGGAGGCGGTCTACTCATCCCCTGGGTCTGTGATACAAAGACAGTGAACGGTCTACTCATCCCATGAGTCTGTGATACAGAGGCAGGAGGCGGTCAACTCATCCCCTGAATCTGTGATACAGAGACAGGGGTCGGTCTACTCTTCCCCTGAGTCGATGATACAGAGACAGGGGGCGTTCGACTCTTCCCCTGAGTCTGAGATGCAGAGGCAGGAGGCGGTCAACTCATCCCCTGAATCTGTGATACAAAGACAGGGGTCGGTCTACTCTTCCCCTGAGTCGATGATACAGAGACAGGGGGCGTTCAACTCATCCCCTGAATCTGTGATACAGAGGAAGGGACAGTCTACTCATGCCCTGAGCCTGTGATACAGAGACAGGGGGCGGTCTACTCATCCCCTGAGTCCGTGATACAGAGGAAGGGGACGGTCTACTCATCCCCCGAGTGTTTGATAAAGAGACAGGGGGCGATCTACTCATTCCCTGAGTCTGTGATACATAGACAGGGGGTGGTCTACTCATCCCTTGAGTCTGTGATACAGAGACAGGAGGCGGTCTACTCATCTACTGAGTCTGTGATACAGAGACAGAGGACGCTCGACTCATCCCCTGTGTCCATGATAGAGAGAATTGGGGCGCTCTACTTATCCCCTGAGTATGTGATACAGAAACAGAAGGCGGTCTACTCATTCACTGAGTCTGTGATACAGAAACAGGGGGCGGTCTACTCATCCCCTGAGTATGTGATACAGAGACAGGGGGCGGTCTTCTCATCCACTGTGTCTGTGATACAGAGACAGGGGTCCTCTACTCATCCCCTGAGTATGTGATACAGAGACAGGGGGCGGTCTTCTCATCCACTGAGTCTGTGATGCAGAGACAGAGGGCAGTCTACTCATCCACTGACTCTGTGATACAGAGACAGGGGGTGGTCTACTCATCCCTTGAGTCTGTGATACAGAGACAGGGGGCGGTCTACTCATTCCCTGAGTCTGTGATACATAGACAGGGTGTGGTCTACTCATCCCTTCAGGATGTGATACTGTGACAGGGGGCGGTCTATTCATCCACTGAGTCTGTGACACAGAGACAGGGGGCGGTCTACTCATCCACTGAGTCTGTGATCCAGAGACAGGGGGCGGTCTCCTCATTCCCTGAGTCTGTGATACATAGACAGGGGGTGGTCTACTCATCCCTTGAGGATGTGATACAGAGACAGGGGGCGGTCTACTCATCCCTTGAGTCTGTGATACAGAGACAGGAGGCGGTCTACTCATCTACTGAGTCTGTGATACAGAGACAAATGGCGCTCCACTCATCCCCTGTGTCCATGATAGAGAGACAGGGGGCGCTCTACTTATCCCCTGAGTCTATGATAGAGAGACAGCGGGCGGTCTGCTCATCCCCGGAGTCTTTGATACAGAGACAGGGGCCGGTCTTCTCATCCACTGAGCCTGTGATACAGAGAAAGGGGACAGATTACTCATCCACTGAGTCTGTGATCCAGAGACAGGGGGCGGTCTACTCATTCCCTGAGTCTGTGATACATAGACAGGGGGTGGTCTACTCATCCCTTGAGGATGTGATACAGAGACAGGGGGCGGTCTACTCATCCAAAGAGTCTGTGGTACAGAGACAGGGGGCGGTCGACTCATTCCCTGAGTCTGTGACACAGAGACAGGGGGCGGTCTACTCATCACCTGAGTCTGTGATACCGAGACAGGGGGCGGTCTACCCATCCCCCGAGTCTGTGATACAGAGACAGGGGGCGGTCTACTCATCCCCTGAGTCTGAGATAAAGAGACAAGGGGCAGTTTACTCATCCCCTGGGTCTGTGATACAGAGGAAGGGGGCGGTCTACTCATCCCCTGAGTCTGTGATACAGAGACAGGGGGCGGTCCAGTCATCCCCTGAGTCTGTGATACAGTGATAGGGGGCGGTCTACTCATCCCCTGAGTCTGTGATACAGAGGAAGGGGGCGGTCTACTCATCCCCTGAGTCTGTGATACAGAGACAGGGGGCGGTCTACTCATCCCCCGAGTGTGTGATGCAGAGAAAGGGGGCAGTCTACTCATCCCCTGAGTCTGAGATACAGAGACAAGAGGCAGTTTACTCATCCACTGGGTCTGAGATTCAGAGGAAGGGGGCGGCCTACTCATCCCCTGAGTCTGTGATACAGAGACAGGGGGCGGTCTACTCATCCCGAGTTTGTTAGACAGAGACAGGGGGCGGTCCACTCATCCCCTGAGTCTGTGATACAGAGACAGGGGGTGGTCTACTCATCCCCCGAGTGTGTGACAAAGAGGCAGGGGACGGACTACACATTCCCTGAGTCTGTGATACAGAGAAAGGGGGCAGTCTGCTCATCCCCTGAGTCTGAGATACAGAGACAAGGGGCAGTTTACTCATCCCCTGGGTCTGTGATTCAGAGGAAGGTGACTGTCTACCCATCCCCTGCGTCTGTGACACAGAGACAGGGGGCGGTCTACACATCCCCTGAGTCTTTGATACAGAGACACGGAGGGGTCTACTCATCCCCTGAGTCTGTGATACAGAGACAGGGGGCGGTCTATTCATCCCCTGAGTCTGTGATACAGAGACTGGGGGGGTTCTACTCATCCCCTGAGTCTGTGATACAGTGACAGGGGGCTGTCTACTCATCCACTGAGTCTGTGATACAGAGACAGGGGCCGGTCTAGTCAGCCACTGAGTCTGTGATACAGAGACAGCTGACGGTCTACTCATCCACTGAGTCTGAGATACAAAGACAGGGGCCGGTCTATTCATCCAAAGAGTCTGTGATACAGAGACAGGGGGCGGTCTACTCATTCCCTGAGTCTATGATACATAGACAGGGGGTGGTCTACTCATCACTTGAGGATGTGATACAGAGACAGGGGGCGTTCTACTCATCCCTTGAGTCTGTGATACAGAGACAGGAGGCGGTCTACTCATCTACTGAGTCTGTGATACAGAGACAGAGGGCGGTCTTCTCATCCACTGTGTCTGTGATACAGAGACAGGGGGCGGTCTACTCATCCCCTGAGTCTTTGATACAGAGACAGGGGCCTGTCTTCTCATCCACTGAGCCTGTGATACAGAGAAAGGGGACAGACTACTTATCCACTGAGTCTGTGATACAGAGGCAGGGGACGGTCTACTCATCCAAAGAGTCTGTGATACAGAGACAGGGGACGGTCTACTCATCCAAAGAGTCTGTGATACATAGATAGGGGGCGGTCTACTCATCCCCTGAGTCTGTGAAACAGGGACAGGAGGCGGTCTACTCATTCACTGAGTCTGTCATACAGAGAATGTGTGCGGTCTACTCATCACCTGAGTCTGTGATACAGAGACAGGGGGAGGTCTACTCATCCCACGAGTGTGTGATAAAGAGACAGTGGGCGGTCTACTCACCACCTGAGTCTGTGATACAGAGACAGGGGGCGGTCTACTCATCCCCCTAGTCTGTGATACAGAGACAGGGGGCGGTCTACTCATCCCCTGAGTCTGAGATAAAGAGACAAGGGGCAGTTTACTCATCCCCTGGGTCTGTGATACAGAGGAAGGGGGCGGTCTACTCATCCCCTGAGACTGTCATACAGAGACTGGGTGCGGTCCAGTCATCCCCTGAGTCTGTGATACAGTGACAGGGGGCGGTCTACTCATCCCCTGAGTCTGTGATACAGAGACAGGTTGCGGTCTACTCATCCCCCGAGTATGTGATAAAGAAACAGGAGGCGGTCTACTCATTCCCTGAGTCTGTGATACAGAGGCAGGGGGCGGCCTACTCATCCCCGAGTGTGTGATACAGAGAAAGGGGGCAGTCTACTCATCCCATGAGTCTGAGATGCAGAGACAAGGGGCAGTTTACTCATCCCCTGGGTCTGTGATTCAGAGGAAGGGGGCGGTCTACTCATCCCCTGAGTCTGTGATACAGAGACAGGGGGCGGTCTACTCATCCCGAGTTTGTTAGACAGAGACAGGGGGCGGTCTACTCATCCCCTGAGTCTGAGATACAGAGACAAGGGGCATTTTACTCATCCACTGAGTCTGTGACACAGAGACTGGGGGCGGTCTACACATCCCCTGAGTCTGTGATACAGAGACAGGGAGGGGTCTACTCATCCCCTGAGTCTGTGATACAGAGACAGGGGGCTGTCTACTCATCCACTGAGTCTGTGATACAGAAACAGGGGGCGGTCTACTCATCCCCTGAGTCTGAGATACAAAGACAGGGGCCGGTCTAGTCATCCACTGACTCTGAGATACAGAGACAGGGGGCGGTCTTCTCATCCACTGAGTCTGTGAAACAGAGACATGGGATGGTCTACTCATCCCCTGACTCTGAGATACAGAGAAAGGGGGCGGTCTACTCATCCCCTGAGTCTGTGATGCAGAGACAGGGGGCGGTCTACTCATCCACTGACTCTGAGATAAAGAGACAGGGGGCGGTCTTCTCATCAACTGAATCTGTGACACAGAGACAGGGGGCGGTCTACTCATCCCCTGAGTATGTGATACAGAAACAGGGGGCGGTCTACTCATCCCCTGAGTCTGTGATACAGAGTCAGGGGGCAGTCTACTCATCCACTGTGTCTGTGATACAGAGACAGGGGGCGGTCTACTCATCCCCTGAGTCTGTGATACAGAGTCAGGGGGCGGTCTACTCATCCACTGTGTCTGTGATCCAGAGACAGGGGGCGGTCTACTCACCACTGTGTCTGTGATACAGAGACAGAGGGTGGTCGACTCATCCCCTGAATCTGTGATATAGAGACAGTGTGCGGTCTACTCATCCCCTGAGTCTGTGATACAAAGACAGTGGACGGTCTACTCATCCCATGAGACGGTGATACAGAGGCAGGGGGCGTTCGACTCTTCCCCTGAGTCTGAGATACAGAGGCAGGAGGCGGTCAACTCATCCCCTGAATCTGTGATACAAAGACAGGGGGCGGTCTACTCTTCCCCTGAGTCGATGATACAGAGACAGGGGGCGTTCGACTCATCCCCTGAGTCTGAGATACAGAGGCAGGAGGCGGTCAACTCATCCCCTGAATCTGTGAAACAAAGACAGGGGTCGGTCTACTCTTCCCCTGAGTCGATGATGCAGAGACAGGGGGCGTTCGACTCTTCCCCTGAGTCTGAGATACAGAGGCAGGAGGCGGTCAACTCATCCCCTGAATCTGTGATACAAAGACAGGGGGCGGTCTACTCTTCCCCTGAGTCGATGATACAGAGACAGGGGGCGTTCGACTCATCCCCTGAGTCTGTGATACAGAGGAAGGGGACGGTCTACTCATCCCCTGAGCCTGTGATACAGAGACAGGGGCGGTCTACTCATCCCCTGAGTCCGTGATACAGAGGAAGGGGAGGGTCAACTCATTCCCTGAGTCTGAGATACAGAGACAGGGGGCGGTCTACTCATTCCCTGAGTCTGTGATACAGAGAAAAGGGGCAGTCTACTCATCCCCTGAGTCTGAGATACAGAGACCAGGGGCAGTTTACTCTTCCCCTGGGTCTGTGATACAGAGGAAAGTGACGGTCTACTCATCCCCTGAGTCTGAGATACAGAGACAAGGGGCAGTTTACTCATCCCCTGAGTCTGTGATACAGAGACAGGGGGCGATCTACTCATCCTCTGCATGTGTGATGCAAAGACAGGGGACGGTCTACTCATCCCCTGAGTCCGTGATACAGAGACAGGGGGCGATCTACTCATCCTCTGCATGTGTGATACAAAGACAGGGGACGGTCTACTCATCCCCTGAGTCTGTGATACAAAGACAGGGGGCGCTCTACTCATCCCCTGAGTCCGTGATACAAAGACAGGGGGCGGACTGCTCATCACTTGAGTCTGTGATACAGAGACAGGGGGCGGTCTACTCATCCCCTGAGTCTGTGATACAGAGATAGGGGGCGGTCTACTCACCACTGTGTCTGTGATCCAGAGACAGGGGGCGGTCTACTCACCACTGTGTCTGTGATACAGAGACAGGGGGCGGTCTACTCATCCCCTGAATCTGTGATATAGAGACAGTGTGCGGTCTACTCAACCCCTGAGTCTATTATGCAGAGACAGGGGGCGGTCTCCTCTACCCCTGAGTCTGTGATGCAGAGACAGGGGGCAGTCTACTCATCCCCTGAGTCTGAGAGACAGAGACAGGGGGCGGTCTACTCATCCCCTGGGTCTGTGATACAGAGGAAGGGGACAGTCTACGCATCCCCTGAGTCTGTGATACAGAGACAGGGGGCGGTCTACTCATCCCCTGAGTGTGTGATAAAGAGACGGGGCGGTCTACTCATTCCCTGAGTCTGTGATACAGAGAAAGGGGGCAGTCTACTCATCCCCTGAGTCTGAGATACAGAGACAAGGGGCAGTTTACTCTTCCCCTGGGTCTGTGATACAGAGGAAAGGGACGGTCTACTCATCCCCTGAGTCTGAGATACAGAGACAAGGGGCAGTTTACTCATCCCCTGATTCTGTGATACAGAGACAGGGGGCGATCTACTCATCCTCTGCATGTGTGATACAAAGACAGGGGACGGTCTACTCATCCCCTGAGTCTGTGATACAGAGACAGGGGGCGATCTACTCATCCTCTGCATGTGTGATACAAAGACAGGGGATGGTCTACTCATCCCCTGAGTCTGTGATACAAAGACAGGGGACGGTCTACTCATCCCCTGAGTCCGTGATACAAAGACAGGGGGCGGACTGCTCATCACTTGAGTCTGTGATACAGAGACAGGGGGCGGTCTACTCATCCCCTGAGTCTGTGATACTGAGACAGGGGGCTGTCTCATCATCCCCTGATTCTGTGAGACAAAGACAGGGGACGGTCTACTCATCCCATGAGTCTGTGATATAGAGGCAGGAGGCGGTCAACTCATGCCCTGAGTCTGTGATACAGAGGAAGGGGACGGTCTACTCATCCCCTGAGTGTGTGATAAAGAGACGGGGCGGTCTACTCATGCCCTAAATTTGTGATACAGAGACAGGGGCGCTCTACTCATCCCCTGAGTCTGTGGTACGGAGACAAGGGGCAGTTTACTCATCCCCTGAGTCTGTGATGCAGAGACAGAGGACGGTCTGCTCATCCACTGAGTGTGAGATACAGAGACAGGGGGCGGTCTACTCATCCACTGACTCTGTGATACAGAGACAGGGGGCGGTCTACACATCCACTGAGTCTCTGATCCAGAAACAGGGGGCGATCTACTCATCCACTGACTCTGTGATACAAAGACAGGGGGCGCTCTAATCATCCCCTGAGTCTGTGATACAGAGACAGGGGGCGGTCTACTCATCCCCTGGGTCTGTGATACAAAGACAGGGGGCGGACTACTCATCACTTGAGTCTGTGATACTGAGACAGGGGACGGTCTGCTCATCCACTGAGTGTGAGATACAGAGACAGGGGGCTGTCTCATCATCCCCTGAGTCTGTGATACTGAGACAGGGGACGGTCTGCTCATCCACTGAGTGTGAGATACAGAGACAGGGGGCTGTCTCATCATCCCCTGAGTCTGTGATACAAAGACAGGGGACGGTCTGCTCATCCACTGAGTGTGAGATACAGAGACAGGGGGCGGTCTACTAATCCACTGACTCTGTGATACAAAGACAGGGGGCGGTCTTGTCATCCACAGAATCTGTGATACAGAAACAGGGGGCGATCTACTCATCCACTGACTCTGAGATACAGAGACAGGGGGCGGTCGACTCATCCACTGAGTCTGTGATACAGAGACAGAGGGCGGTCTACTCATTCACTGAGTCTGTGATACAGAGACAGGGGGCGGTCTACTCATCCCCTGAGTCTGTGATACAGAGACAGGGGGCGGTCTACTCATCCACTGAGTCTGTGATACAGAAACAGGGGGCGGTCTTCTCATCCACTGAGTCTGTGAAACAGAGACAGGGGCCGGGCTTCTCATCCACTGAGTCTGTGATACAGAGATAGGGGGCGGTCTACTCATCCACTGAGTCTGTGATGCAGAGACAGGGGGCGGTCTACTCATCCCATGAGACTGTGATACAGAGGCAGGAGGCGGTCAACTCATCCCCTGAATCTGTGATACAAAGACAGGGGTCGGTCTACTCTTCCCCTGAGTCGATGATACAGAGACAGGGGGCGTATCGACTCATCCCCTGAGTCTGTGACACAGAGACAGGGGGCGGTCTACTCATCCCCTGAGTCCGTGATACAGAGGAAGGGGACGGTCTACTCATCCCCCGAGTGTGTGATAAAGAGACAGGGGGCGGTCTACTCATCCACTGGGTCTGTGATACAGAGGAAGGGGACGGTCTACTCATCCCCTGAGTCTGTGATGCAGAGGAAGGGGACGGTCTACTCATCCCCTGAGTCTGTGATACAGAGAGAGGGGGCGGTCTACTCATCCCCTGAGTCTGTGATGCAGAGGAAGGGGACGGTCTACTCATCCCCTGAGTGTGTGATAAAGAGACAGGGGGCGGTCTACTCATTCCCTGAGTCTGTGATACAGAGAAAGGGGACGGTCTACTCATCACTTGAGTCTGTGATACAGAGACAGGGGGCGGTCTACTCATCCCCTGAGTCTGTAATACTGAGACAGGGGGC
This sequence comes from Heterodontus francisci, assembly GCF_036365525.1. Taxonomy (NCBI): domain Eukaryota; kingdom Metazoa; phylum Chordata; class Chondrichthyes; order Heterodontiformes; family Heterodontidae; genus Heterodontus; species Heterodontus francisci. Next base: position 3,027,829 of record NC_090395.1, read on the forward strand.
TGTCTCATCATCCCCTGAGTCTGTGATACAAAGACAGGGGGCGGTCTACTCATCCACTGAGTCTGTGATACAGAGACAGGGGGCGGTCTACTCATCCTCTGCATGTGTGATACAAAGACAGGGGACGGTCTACTCATCCCCTGAGTCCGTGATACAAAGACAGGGGGCGGACTACTCATCACTTGAGTCTGTGATACAGAGACAGGGGGCGGTCTACTCATCCCCTGAGTCTGTGATAATGAGACAGGGGGCTGTCTCATCATCCCCTGAGTCTGTGATACAAAGACAGGGGACGGTCTGCTCATCCACTGAGTGTGAGATACAGAGACAGGGGGCGGTCTTCTAATCCACTGACTCTGTGATACAAAGACAGGGGACGGTCTTGTCATCCACTGAACCTGTGATACAGAGACAGGGGGCGGTCTACTCATCCACTGACTCTGTGATACAGAGACAGGGGGCGGTCAACTCATCCACTGAGTCTGTGATCCAGAGACAGGGGGCGGTCTACTCATCCACTGAGTCACTGATACAGAAACAGGGGGCGATCTACTCATCCACTGAACCTGTGATACAGAGACAGGGGGCGGTCTACTCATCCACTGACTCTGTGATACAGAGACAGAGGGCGGTCTACTCATCCCCTGGGTCTGTGATACAGAGATAGCGGGCGGTCTACTCATCCCCTGAATCTGTGATACAAAGACAGGGTTCGGTCTACTCTTCCCTTGAGTCGATGATACAGAGACAGGGGGCGTTCGACTCTTCCCCTGAGTCTGAGATACAGAGGCAGGAGGCGGTCAACTCATCCCCTGAATCTGTGATACAAAGACAGGGGGCAGTCTACTCTTCCCCTTAGTCGATGATACAGAGGCAGGGGGCGTTCGACTCATCCCCTGAGTCTGTGATACAGAGACAGGGGGCGGTCTACTCATCCCCTGATTCTGTGATACAGAGACAGGGGCGGTCTACTCATCCCCTGAGTCTGTGATACAGAGGAAGGGGACGGTCTACTCATCCCCCGAGTGTGTGATAAAGAGACAGGGGGCGGTCTACTCATTCCCTGAGTCTGTGATACAGAGAAAGGGGGCAGTCTACCCATCCCCTGATTCTGAGATACAGAGACAGGGGGCGGTTTACTCATCCCCTGGGTCTGTGATACAGAGGAAGGGGGCGGTCTACTCATCCCCTGAGTGTGTGATAAAGAGACAGGGGGCGGTCTACTCATTCCCTGAGTCTGTGATACAGAGAAAGGGGGCAGTCTACTCATCCCCTGAGTCTGTGATACAGAGAGAGGGGGCGGTCTACTCATCCCCTGAGTCTGTGATACAGAGGAAGGGGACGGTCTACTCATCCCCTGAGTGTGTGATAAAGAGACAGGGGGCGGTCTACTCATTCCCTGAGTCTGTGATACAGAGAAAGGGGGCAGTCTACTCATCCCCTGAGTCTGAGATACAGAGACAAGGGGCAGTTTACTCATCCCCTGGGTCTGTGATACAGAGGAAGGGGACGGTCTACTCATCCCCTTAGTCTGTGATACAGAGACAGGTGGCGGTCTACTCATCCCCTGAGTCTGTGATACAGAGACAGGGGGCGGTCTACGCATCCCCTGAGTCTTTGATACAGAGACAGGGGGCTGTCTTCTCATCCCCTGAGTCTGTGATGCAGAGACAGGGGACGGTCTACACATCCACTGAGTCTCTGATCCAGAAACAGGGGGCGATCTACTCATCCACTGACTCTGTGATACAAAGACAGGGGGCGCTCTAATCATCCCCTGAGTCTGTGATACAGAGACAGGTGACGGTCTACTCATCCCCTGGGTCTGTGATACAGAGACAGGGGGCGGTCTACTCATCCCCTGGGTCTGTGATACAAAGACAGGGGGCGGACTACTCATCACTTGAGTCTGTGATACTGAGACAGGGGACGGTCTGCTCATCCACTGAGTGTGAGATACAGAGACAGGGGGCTGTCTCATCATCCCCTGAGTCTGTGATACTGAGACAGGGGACGGTCTGCTCATCCACTGAGTGTGAGATACAGAGACAGGGGGCTGTCTCATCATCCCCTGAGTCTGTGATACAAAGACAGGGGACGGTCTGCTCATCCACTGAGTGTGAGATACAGAGACAGGGGGCGGTCTACTAATCCACTGACTCTGTGATACAAAGACAGGGGGCGGTCTTGTCATCCACAGAATCTGTGATACAGAAACAGGGGGCGATCTACTCATCCACTGACTCTGAGATACAGAGACAGGGGGCGGTCGACTCATCCACTGAGTCTGTGATACAGAGACAGAGGGCGGTCTACTCATTCACTGAGTCTGTGATACAGAGACAGGGGGCGGTCTACTCATCCCCTGAGTCTGTGATACAGAGACAGGGGGCGGTCTACTCATCCACTGAGTCTGTGATACAGAAACAGGGGGCGGTCTTCTCATCCACTGAGTCTGTGAAACAGAGACAGGGGCCGGGCTTCTCATCCACTGAGTCTGTGATACAGAGATAGGGGGCGGTCTACTCATCCACTGAGTCTGTGATGCAGAGACAGGGGGCGGTCTACTCATCCCATGAGACTGTGATACAGAGGCAGGAGGCGGTCAACTCATCCCCTGAATCTGTGATACAAAGACAGGGGTCGGTCTACTCTTCCCCTGAGTCGATGATACAGAGACAGGGGGCGTATCGACTCATCCCCTGAGTCTGTGACACAGAGACAGGGGGCGGTCTACTCATCCCCTGAGTCCGTGATACAGAGGAAGGGGACGGTCTACTCATCCCCCGAGTGTGTGATAAAGAGACAGGGGGCGGTCTACTCATCCACTGGGTCTGTGATACAGAGGAAGGGGACGGTCTACTCATCCCCTGAGTCTGTGATGCAGAGGAAGGGGACGGTCTACTCATCCCCTGAGTCTGTGATACAGAGAGAGGGGGCGGTCTACTCATCCCCTGAGTCTGTGATGCAGAGGAAGGGGACGGTCTACTCATCCCCTGAGTGTGTGATAAAGAGACAGGGGGCGGTCTACTCATTCCCTGAGTCTGTGATACAGAGAAAGGGGACGGTCTACTCATCACTTGAGTCTGTGATACAGAGACAGGGGGCGGTCTACTCATCCCCTGATTCTGTGATACAGAGACAGGGGCGGTCTACTCATCCCCTGAGTCTGTGATACAGAGGAAGGGGACGGTCTACTCATCCCCCGAGTGTGTGATAAAGAGACAGGGGGCGGTCTACTCATTCCCTGAGTCTGTGATACAGAGAAAGGGGGCAGTCTACTCATCCCCTGATTCTGAGATACAGAGACAGGGGGCGGTTTACTCATCCCCTGGGTTTGTGATACAGAGGAAGGGGACAGTCTACTCATCCCCTGAGTCTGTGATACAGAGAGAGGGGGCGGTCTACTCATCCCCTGAGTCTGTGATACAGAGGAAGGGGACGGTCTACTCATCCCCTGAGTGTGTGATAAAGAGACAGGGGGCGGTCTACTCATTCCCTGAGTCTGTGATACAGAGAAAGGGGGCAGTCTACTCATCCCCTGAGTCTGAGATACAGAGACAAGGGGCAGTTTACTCATCCCCTGGGTCTGTGATACAGAGGAAGGGGACGGTCTACTCATCCCCTTAGTCTGTGATACAGAGACAGGTGGCGGTCTACTCATCCCCTGAGTCTGTGATACAGAGACAGGGGGCGGTCTACGCATCCCCTGAGTCTTTGATACAGAGACAGGGGGCTGTCTTCTCATCCCCTGAGTCTGTGATGCAGAGACAGGGGACGGTCTACTCATCCACTGACTCTGTGATCCAGAGACAGGGGGCGGTCTACTCATTCCCTGAGTCTGTGACACAGAGACAGGGGGCGGTCTACTCATCCCCTGAGTCTTTGATACAGAGACAGGGGGCGGTCTACTCATCCCCTGAGTCTTTGATACAGAGACAGGGGGCGGTCTTCTCATCCACTGAGTCTGTGATCCAGAGACAGGTGACGGTCTACTCATCCACTGACTCTGTGATACAGAGACAGGGGGCAGTCTGCTCATCGCCTGAGTCTTTGACACAGAGACAGGGGGCGGTCTCCTCATCCACTGAGTCTGTTATACAGAGACAGGGGGCTGTCTACTCATTCCCTGAGTCTGTGATACAGAGACAGGGGCCGGTCTACCCATCCACTGAGTCTGTGATGCCTAGACAGGGCCGGTCTACTCATCCACTGAGTGTGTGATACAAAGACAGGGGGCGGTCTAGTCATCCCCTGACTCTGAGATACAGAGACAGGGGGCGGACTACTCATCCCCTGAGTCTTTGATACAGAGACACTGGGCGGTCCTCTCATCCACTGAGTCTGTTATACAGAGACAGGGGGCGGTCTGCTCATCCCCGGAGTATGTGATACAGAGACAGGGGGCGATTAACTCAATCGTTGAGTGTGTGATACAGAGACAGGAGGCGGTCAACTCATCCCCTGAGTCTGTGATCCAGAGATAGGGGGCGATTAACTCAATCACTGAGTGTGAGATACAGAGACAGGGGGCACTCTACTTATCCCCTCAGTATGTGATACAGAGACAAGGGGTGGTCTACTCATCCCCTCAGTTTGTGATACAGAGACAGGGGGAGGTCTCCTCATCCCCTGAGTCTGTGATACAGAGACAGGGGGTGGTCTTCTCATCCACTGAGTCTGTGATACAGAGACAGGTGACGGTCTACTCATCCACTGACTCTGTGATACAGAGACAGGGGGCGGTCTACTCATCCCCCGAGTCTGTGATACAGAGACAGGGGGCAGTCTACTCATCGCCGAGTGTGTGATGCAGAGAAAGGGGGCAGTCTACTCATCCCCTGAGTCTGAGATACAGAGACAAGGGGCAGTTTACTCATCCCCTGTGTCTGTGATAGAGAGGAATGGGGCGGTCTACTCATCCCTTGAGTCTGTGATACAGAGACAGGGGGCGGTCTACTCATCCCCTCAGTTTGTGATGCAGAGACAGGGGGCGGTCTACTCATCCCCTGAGTCTGTGATACAGAGACAGGGGGCAGTCTGCTCATCCACTGAGTTTGTGATACAAAGACAGGGGGCGGTCTAGTCATCCCCTGACTCTGAGATACAGAGACAGGGGGCGGACTACTCATCCCCTGAGTCTTTGATACAGAGACACTGGGCGGTCCTCTCTTCCACTGACTCTGTGATACAGAGATCGGGGGCGATTAACTCAATCGTTGAGTGTGAGATACAGAGACAGTGAGCCGTCTACTCATCCCCTCAGTTTGTGATGCAGAGACAGGGGGCGGTCTACTCATCCACTGAGTCTGTGATACAGAGGCAGTGGGCGGTCTACTCATCCCCTAAATTTGAGTTACAAAGACAGGGGGCAGTCTACTCATCCCCTAAATTTGTGATACAGAGACAGGGGGCGGTCTACTTATCCCCTCAGTTTGTGATGCAGAGACAGGGGGGGTTCTACTCAATCCCTGAGTCTTTCATACAGAGACAGGGGCCGGTCTACCCATCCACTGAGTCTGTGATGCCGAGACAGGGGGCGGTCTACTCATCCACTGAGTGTGTGATACAGAGACAGGGGGCGGACTACTCATCCCCTGAGTCTTTGATACAGAGACAGGGGCCGGTCTACCCATCCACTGAGTCTGTGATGCCTAGACAGGGGGCGGTCTAGTCATCCCCTGACTCTGAGATACAGAGACAGGGGGTGGATTACTCATCCCCTGAGTGTTTGATACAGAGACAGGGGGCGGTCCTCTCATCCACTGAGCCTGTGATACAGAGACAGGGGCCGGTCTACCCATCCACTGAGTCTGTGATGCCGAGACAGGGGGCGGTCTACTCATCCACTGAGTGTGTGATACAGAGACAGGGGGCGGACTACTCATCCCCTGAGTCTTTGATACAGAGACAGGGGCCGGTCTACCCATCCACTGAGTCTGTGATGCCTAGACAGGGGGCGGTCTAGTCATCCCCTGACTCTGAGATACAGAGACAGGGGGCGGATTACTCATCCACTGAGTCTGTGATACAGAGACAGGTGACGGTCTACTCATCCACTGACTCTGTGTTACAGAGACAGGGGGCGGTCTACACATTCCCGGAATCAATGATACAGAGTCAGGGGGCGGTCTACTCATCCCCCGAGGCTGTGATACAGAGACAGGGAACGGTCTACTCATCCCCCGAGTGTGTGATACAGAGATAGGGGAAGCTCTGCTCATACCCTGAGTCTGTGATACAGAGAAAGGGGGCTGTCTAATCATGCCCTGAGTCTGTGATACAGAGACAGGAGGCGGTCAACTCATCCCCTGAGTCTGTGATACAGAGATCGGGGGCGATTAACTCAATCGCTGAGTGTGAGATACAGAGACAGGGGGCGGTCTACTCATCCCCTAAATTTGAGTTACAAAGACAGGGGGCGGTCTACTTATCCCCTCAGTATGTGAGACAGAGACAGGCGGTGGTCTACTCATCCCCTGAGTCTTTGATACAGAGACAGGGGGCGGTCTACTCATTCCCTGAATCAATGAGACAGAGTCAGGGGGCGGTCTACTCATCCCATGAGTCTGTGATACAGAGATAGGTGGCGGTTAACACAATCGCTGAGTGTGAGATACAGAAACAGGGGGCGCTCTACTTATCCCCTGAGTCTGTGATACAGAGACAGGGGGCGGTCTACTCATTCCCTGAATCTGTGATACAGAGAAAGGGGGCGGTCTACTCATCGCCTGAGTCTGTGACACAGAGACAGGGGGCGGTCTACTCATCCACTGAGTCTGTGATACAGAGACAGGGGGCGGTCTACTCATCCCCTCAGTTTGTGATACGGAGACAGGGGGTGGTCTACTCATCCCCTGAGTCTTTGATACAGAGACAGGGGCCGGTCTACTTATCCCCTCAGTTTGTGATACAGAGACAGGGGGGGTTCTACTCATTCCCTGAGTCTTTGATACAGAGACAGGGGGCGGTCTACTCATCCACTGAGTGTGTGATACAAAGACAGGAGGCGGTCTAGTCATCCACTGACTCTGAGATACAGAGACAGGGGGCGGTCTTCTCTTCCACTGAGTCTGTGATACAGAGACAGGTGACGGTCAACTCATCCCCTGAGTCTGTGATACAGATATAGGGGGCGGTTAACTCAATCGCTGAGAGTGAGATACAGAGACAGGGGGCGGTCTACTCATTCCCTCAGTTTGTGAGACAGAGACAGGGGGCAGTCTGCTCATCCCCTCAGTATGTGTTGCAGAGACAGGGGGCGGTCTACTCATCCCCTGAGTCTGTGATACAGAGACAGGGGGCGGTCTTCTCATCCCCTGAGTGTGTGACACAGAGACAGGGGGCGGTCTACTCATCCCCTCAGTTTGTGAGACAGAGACAGGGGGCAGTCTGCTCATCCCCTCAGTCTGTGATGCAGAGACAGGGGGCGGTCTACACATCCCCTGAGTCTGTGATACAGAGACAGGGGGCGGTCTTCTCATCCCCTGAGTGTGTGATACAGAGACTGGGCGCGGTCTACTCATCCCCTCAGTTTGTGATACAGAGACAGGGGGCAGTCTGCTCATCCCCTTAGTATGTGATGCAGAGACAGGGGGCGGTCTACTCATCCGCTTTCTCTGTGATACAGAGACAGGGGGCGGTCTACTCATCCCCTCAGTTTGTGATACAGAGACAGCGGGCGGTCTACTTATCCCCTCAGCATGTGATACAGAGACAGGGGGCGGTCTACTTATCCCCTCAGTTTGTGATACAGAGAGAGGGGGTGGTCTACTCATCCCCTGAGTCTTTGATACAGAGACAGGGGCCGGTTTACCCATCCACTGAGTCTGTGATGCCTAGACAGGGGGCGGTCTACTCATCCACTGAGTGTGTGATACAAAGACAGGAGGCGGTCTACTCATCTCCCGAGTCTGTGATACAGAGATCGGGGGCGGTCTACTCATCCCCCGAGTGTGTGATACAGATATAGGGGGCGGTTAACTCAATCACTGAGAATGAGATACAGAGTCAGGGGGTGCTCTACTCATTCCCTCAGTTTGTGAGACAGAGACAGGGGGCAGTCTACTCATCCCATGAGTCTTTGATACAGAGACAGGTGGCGGTCTTCTCGTCCACTGAGTCTGTGATACAGAGACAGGGGGCGGTCTACTCATCCCCTGAGTGTGTGATACAGAGACAGGGGGCGGTCTACTCATCCCCTGAGTCTGTGATACAGAGAAAGGGGGCGGTCTTCTCATCCCCTGAGTCTGTGAAACAGAGACAGGTGACGGTCTACTCATCCCCTGAGTCTGTGAATCAGAGACAGGGGGCAGTCTGCTCATCGCCTGAGTCTGTGACACAGAGACAGGGAGTGTCTACTCATCCACTGAGTGTGTGATACAGAGACAGGGGGCGGTCTGCTTATCCCCTGGGTCTGTGATACAGAGACAGGGGGCGGTCTACTCATCCCCTGACTCTGTGAGACAGAGACAGGGGGCGGTCTTCTCATCCACTGAGTCTGTGACACAGAGACAGGGGGCGGTCTACTCATCCCCTGACTCTGTGAGACAGAGACAGGCGGCGGTCTTCTCATCCACTGAGTGTGTGATACAGAGACAGGGGGCGGTCTGCTTATCCCCTGGGTCTGTGATACAGAGACAGGGGGCGGTCTGCTTATCCCCTGGGTCTGTGAGACAGAGACAGGGGGCGGTCTACTCATCCCCTGAGTCTGTGATACAGAGACAGGGGGCGGTCTACTCATCCCCTGAGTCTGTGATGCAGAGACAGGGGGCGGTCTACTCATCCCCTCAGTTTGTGATACAGAGACAGGGGGCGGTCTACTCATCCCCTGAGTCTGTGATGCAGAGACAGGGGGCGGTCTACTCATCCCCTCAGTTTGTGATACAGAGACAGGGGGCGGTCTACTCATCCCCTGAGTCTGTGATACAGAGACAGGGGGCGGTATACTCATGCACTGAGTCTGTGATACAGAGACAGGGGGCGGTCTACTCATCCCCTGAATCTGAGATACAGACACAAGGGGCAGTTTACTCATCCCCTGGGTTTGTGATAGAGACGAAGGGGGCGGTCTACTCATCCCCCGAGTCTGTGATACAGAGACAGGGGGCGGTCTACTCATCCCCTGAGTCAGTGATACAGAGACAGGGGGCAGTCTACTTATCCCCTAAATTTGTGTGACAAAGACAGGGGGCGGTCTACCTATCCCCTCAGTATGTGATACAGAGACAGGGGGTGGTCTACTCATCCCCTGAGTCAGTGATACAGAGACAGGGGGCAGTCTACTTATCCCCTAAATTTGTGTGACAAAGACAGGGGGCGGTCTACTTATCCCCTCAGTTTGTGAAACAGAGACAGGGGGCGGTCTACTCATCCCCTGAGTCTGTGATACAGAGACAGGGGGCGGTCTTCTCATCCCCTGAGTCTGTGATACAGAGACTGAGGGCGTTCTACTCATCACCTGAGTCTGTGATACAGAGACTGGGGGCTGTCTGCTCATCCCCTGAGTTTGTGATACAGAGACAGGGGACGGTTTACTCATCCCCCGAGTGTGTGATACAGAGACAGGGGGCGGTCGACTCATACCCTGAGTCTGTGATACAGAGATAGGGGGCGGTTAACTCAACCCCCGAGTGTGTGAAACAGAGACAGGGGGCGGTCTTCTCATCCACTGTGTTTGTGATACAGAGACAGGGGGCGGTCTTCTCATCCACTGAGTTTGTGATACAGAGACAGGGGGCGGTCTACTCATCCACTGAGTTTGTGATACAGAGACAGGGGGCGGTCTACTCATTCCCTGAATCAATGATACAGAGTCAGGGGGCGGTCTACTCATCCCCCGAGTCTGTGATACAGAGACAGGGGGCGGTTTACTCATCCCCCGAGTGTGTGATACAGAGACAGGGGGCGGTCTACTCATACCCTGAGTCTGTGATACAGAGAAAGGGGGCTGTCTAATCATGCCCTGAGTCTGTGATACAGAGACAGGAGGCGGTCAACTCATCCCCTGAGTCTGTGATACAGAGATTGGGGGCGGTTAACTCAATCGCTGAGGGTGAGATACAGAGACAGGGGGCGGTATACTCATCCCCTGAGTCTGTTATACAGAGACAGGGGGCGGTCTACTCATTCCCGGAATCAATGATACAGAGTCAGGGGGCGGTCTTCTCATCCACTGAGTTTGTGATACAGAGACAGGGGGCGGTCTACTCATTCCCTGAATCAATGATACAGAGTCAGGGGGCGGTCTACTCATCCCCTGAGTCTGTGATACAGAGACAGAGGGCGTTCTACTCATCCCCTGAGTGTGTGATACAGAGACAGAGGGCGTTCTACTCATCCCCTGAGTCTGTGATACAGTGACAGGGGGCAGTCTGCTCATCCCCTCAGTATGTGATGCAGAGACAGGGGGCGGTCTACTCATCCCCTGAGTCTGTGATACAGAGACAGGGGGCGGTCTACTCATCCCCTGAGTGTGTGATGCAGAGACAGGGGGCGGTCTACTCTTCCCCTCAGTTTGTGATACAGAGACAGAGGGCGTTCTACTCATCACCTGAGTCTGTGATACAGAGACAGGGAGCAGTCTGCTCATCCCCTCAGTATGTGATGCAGAGACAGGGGGCGGTCGACTCATCCCCTTAGTCTGTGATACAGAGACAGGGGGCGGTCTACTCAACCCCTGAGTGTGTGATGCAGAGTAGGGGGCGGTCTACTCATCCCCTGAGTCTGTGATACAGAGACAGGGGGCAGTCTACTCATCCCCTGAGTGTGTGATACAGAGACAGAGGGCGTTCTACTCATCCCCTGAGTCTGTGAAACAGAGACAGGGGGCAGTCTACTCATCCCCTGAGTGTGTGATACAGAGACAGAGGGCGTTCTACTCATCCCCTGAGTCTGTGAATCAGAGACAGGGGGCAGTCTGCTCATCCCCTCAGTATGTGATGCAGAGACAGGGGGCGGTCTACTCATCCCCTGAGTCTGTGATGCAGAGACAGGGGGCGGTCTACTCATCCACTGAGTCTGTGAAACAGAGACAGGTGACGGTCTACTCATCCACTGAGTGTGTGATACAAAGACAGGAGGCGGTCTACTCATCTCCCGAGTCTGTGATACAGAGATCGGGGGCGGTTTACTCATCCCCCGAGTGTGTGATACAGAGAAAGGGGTCTGTCTAATCATGCACTGAGTCTGTGATCCAGAGACAGAGGCGGTCAACTCATCCCCTGAGTCTGTGATACAGACACAAGGGGCAGTTTACTCATCCCCTGGGTCTGTGATAGAGACGAAGGGGGCGGTCTACTCATCCCCCGAGTCTGTGATACAGAGACAGGGGGCGGTCTACTCATCCCCTGAGTCAGTGATACAGAGACAGGGGGCAGTCTACTTCTCCCCTAAATTTGTGTGACAAAGACAGGGGGCGGTCTACCTATCCCCTCAGTATGTGATACAGAGACAGGGGGTGGTCTACTCATCCCCTGAGTCAGTGATACAGAGACAGGGGGCAGTCTACTTATCCCCTAAATTTGTGTGACAAAGACAGGGGGCGGTCTACTTAACCCTCAGTTTGTGAAACAGAGACAGGGGGCGGTCTACTCATCCACTGAGTCTGTGATGCAGAGACAGGGGGCGGTCTTCTCATCCCCTGAGTTTGTGATACAGAGACAGGGGGCGGTCTACTCATTCCCTGAATCAATGATACAGAGTCAGGGGGCAGTCTACTCATCCCCTGAGTCTGTGATACAGAGACAGAGGGCGTTCTACTCATCCCCTGAGTGTGTGATACAGAGACAGAGGGCGTTCTACTCATCCCCTGAGTCTGTGATACAGTGACAGGGGGCAGTCTGCTCATCCCCTCAGTATGTGATGCAGAGACAGGGGGCGGTCTACTTATCCCCTAAATTTGTGTGACAAAGACAGGGGGCGGTCTACTTATCCCCTCAGTATGTGATACAGAGACAGGGGGCGGTCTACTCATCCCCTGACTCTGTGAGACAGAGACAGGGGGCGGTCTTCTCATCCATTGAGTCTGTGACACAGAGACAGGTGACGGTCTACTCATCCACTGACTCTGTGATACAGAGACAGGGGGCGGTGTACTCATCCCCTGAATCAATGATACAGAGACAGGGGGCGGTGCACTCATCCCCTGAGTCTGAGATACAGAGACAGGGGGCGGTCTACTCATCCCCTGAGTCTGAGATACAGAGACAAGGGGCAGTTTACTCATCCCCTGAGTCTGTGATAAAGAGGAAGGGAGCGGTCTACTCATCCCCTGAGTCTGTGATACAGAGACAGGGGGCGGTCTACTCATCCCCTCAGTTTGTGATACAGTGACAGGGGGCGGTCTACTCATCCCCTGAGTCTGTGATACGGAGACAGGGGGCGGTCTACTCATCCCCTGAGTCTGTGATACAGCGACAGGGGGCGGTCTACTCATCCCCTGAGTTTGTGATACAGAGACAGGGGGCGGTCTTCTCATCCACTGAGTCTGTGTTACAGAGACAGGGGGCGGTCTTCTCATCCACTGAGTTTGTGATACAGAGACAGGGGGCAGTCTGCTCATCCCCTCAGTATGTGATACAGAGACAGGGGGCGGTCTTCTCATCTACTGAGTCTGTGATACAGAGACAGGGGGCGGTCTTCTCATCCACTGAGTCTGTGATACTGAGACAGGGGGCGGTCTACTCATCCCCTGAGTCTGTGATACAGAGACAGGGGGCGGTCTACTCATCCCCTGAGTCTGTGATACAGCGACAGGGGGCGGTCTACTCATCCCCTCAGTTTGTGATACAGAGACAGGGGGCGGTCTACTTATCCCCTCAGTTTGTGATAGAGAGACAGGGGGCGGTCTACTCATCCCCTGAGTCTGTGATACAGAGACAGGGGGCGGTCTACTCATCCCCTGAGTCTGTGATACAGCGACAGGGGGCGGTCTACTCATCCCCTCAGTTTGTGATACAGAGACAGGGGGCGGTCTACTCATCCCCTGAGTCTGTGATACAGCGACAGGGGGCGGTCTACTCATCCCCTGAGTCTGTGATGCAGCGACAGGGGGCGGTCTACTCATCCCCTCAGTCTGTGATACAGAGACAGGGGGCGGTCTGCTCATCCCCTCAGGATGTGATACAGAGACAGGGGGCGATCTACTCATCCCCTGAGTCTGTGATACAGAGACAGGGGGCAGTCTGCTCATCACCTGAGTCTGTGACACAGAGATAGGGGGCTGTCTCCTCATCCCCGGAATCAATGATACAGAGACATGGGGCGGTCTACTCATCCCCTGAATCAATGATACAGAGACATGGGGCGGTCTACTCATTCCCTGAGTTTGTGATACAGAGACAGGGGGCGGTCTACTCATCCCCTGAATCTGAGATACAGACACAAGGGGCAGTTTACTCATCCCCTGGGTCTGTGATAGAGACGAAGGGGGCGGTCTACTCAACCCCTGAGTCTGTGATACAGAGACAGGGGCCGGTCTACTCATCCCCTCATTTTGTGATACAGAGACAGGGGGCGGTCTACTCATCCCCTGAGTCTGTGATACAGAGACAGGTGACGGTCTACTCATCCCCTGAGTCTGTGATACTGAGACAGGGGGCGGTCTACTCATCCCCTGAGTCTGTGATGCAGAGACAGGGGCGGTCTACTTATCCCCTCAGTTTGTGAAACAGAGACAGGGGGCGGTCCACTTATCCCCTCAGTATGTGATACAGAGACAGGGGGTGGTCTACTCATCCCCTGAGTCAGTGATACAGAGACAGGGGCGGTCTACTTATCCCCTCAGTTTGTGAAACAGAGACAGGGGGGGGTCTACTCATCCCCTGAGTCTTTGATACAGAGACAGGGGGCGGTCTTCTCATCCACTGAGTTTGTGATACAGAGACACGTGACGGTCTACTCATCCACTGACTCTGTGAGACAGAGACAGGGGGCGGTCTACTCATCCCCTGAGTCTGTTATACAGAGACAGGGGGCGGTCTACTCATTCCCTGAATCAATGATACAGAGTCTGGGGGCGGTCTACTCATCCCCCGATTCTGTGATACAGAGACAGGGGGCGGTCTACTCATCCCCTGAGACTGTGATACAGAGAAAGGGGGCGGTCTACTCATACCCTGAGTCTGTGATACAGAGAAAGGGGGTGTCTAATCATGCCCTGAGTCCGTGATACAGAGATAGGGGGCGGTTAACTCAATCGTTGAGTGTGAGATACAGAGACAGGGGGCGGTCTACTCATCCCCTGAGTGTGTGATACAGAGACAGGAGGCGGTCAACTCATCCCCTCAGTCTGTGACACAGAGAAATGGGGCAGTATATTCAACCCCTCAGTTTGTGATACAGAGACAGGGGGCGGTCTACTCATCCCCTGAGTCTGTGACAGAGAGACAGGGGGCGGTCTACTTATCCCCTCAGTTTGTGATACAGAGACAGGGGGCGGTCTACTCATCCCCTGAGTCTGAGATACAGAGACAAGGGGCAGTTTACTCATCCCCTGAGTCTGTGATAAAGAGGAAGGGAGCGGTCTACTCATCCCCTGAGTCTGTGATACAGGGACAGGGGGCGGTCTACTCATCCCCTCAGTTTGTGATACAGTGACAGGGGGCGGTCTACTCATCCCCTGAGTCTGTGATACGGAGACAGGGGGCGGTCTACTCATCCCCTGAGTCTGTGATACAGCGACAGGGGGCGGTCTACTCATCCCCTGAGTTTGTGATACAGAGACAGGGGGCGGTCTTCTCATCCACTGAGTTTGTGATACAAAGACAGGGGACGGTCTACTCCTCCCCTGAGTCTGTGATACAAAGACAGGGGGCGGTCTACTCATCCCCGAGTCTGTGAGACAGAGACAGGGGGCGCTCTACTCCTCCCCTGAGTCTGTGATACAGAGACAGGGGGCGGTCTACTCATCCCCTGAGTCTGTGACAGAGAGACAGGGGGCGGTCTACCCATCCCCTGAATCAATGATACAGAAACAGTGGGCGGTCTACTCATCCCATGAGTCTGTGATACAGAGACAGGCAGTGGTCTACTCATCTCCTGAGTCTGTGATACAGAGACAGGGGGCGATCTACTCATCTCCTGAGTCTGTGATACGGAGACAGGGGGCGGTCTACTCATCCCCTGAGTCTGTGATACAGAGACAGGGGGCGGTCTACTCATCCCCTGAATCAATGATACAGAAACAGGGGGCGGTGCACTCATCCCCTGAGTCTGTGATACAGAGACAGGGGCCGGTCTGCTCATCCCCTGAGTCTGAGATACAGAGACAGGGGGCAGTCTACTCATCCCCTGAATCTGTGATACAGAGACATGGAGCGGTCTACTTATCCCCTCAGTTTGTGATACAGAGACAGGGGGCGGTCGACTCATCCCCTGAGTTTGTGATACTGAGACAAGGGGCGGTCTACTTATCCCCTCAGTTTGTGATACAGAGTCAGGGGGCGGTCTACGCATTCCCTGAGTCTGTGATGCAGAGACAGGGGGCGGTCTACTTATCCCCTCAGTTTGTGTTACAGAGACAGGGGATGGTCTACTGATCCCCTAAATTTGTGATACAGAGACAGGGGACGGTCCACTCATCCCCTGAGTCTGTGACACAGAGACAGGGGGCGGTCTACTCATCCCCTGAGTCTGTGATACAGCGACAGGGGGCGGTCTACTCATCCCCTCAGTTTGTGATACAGAGACAGGGGGCGGTCTACTCATCCCCTGAGTCTGTGATACAGCGACAGGGGGCGGTCTACTCATCCCCTGAGTCTGTGATACAGAGACAGGGGGCGGTGCACTCATCCCCTGAGTCTGTGATGCAGAGACAAGGGGCAGTTTGCTCATCCCCTTGGTCAGTGATAAAGAGACAGGGAGCGGTCCACTCATTTTCTGAGTCTGTGACACAGAGACAGGGGGCGGTCTACTCATCCCCTGAGTCTGTGACACAGAGACAGGGGGCGGTCTGCTCATCCCCCGAGTGCATGATAAACAGACAGGGGGCGCTCTACTCATCCCCGGGCTCTGTGATACAGAAACAGGGGGCGGTCTACTCATCCCCTGAGTCTGTGATACAGAGACAGGCAGTGGTCTACTCATCTCCTGAGTCTGTGAGACAGAGACATGGGGCGGTCTACTCATCCCCTGAGTCTGTGACACAGAAACAGGGGGCGGTATACTCATCCCCTGAGTCTGTGATACAGGGACAGGGGGTGGTCTACTCATCCCCTGAGTCTGTATTACAGAGACAGGGGGCGGTCTACTCATCCCCGAGTGTGTGATACAGAGACAGGGTGCGGTCTACTCATCCCCCGACTGTGTGATACAGAGACAGGGGGTGCTCTTCTTATCCCCGGGCTCTGTGATACAGAGACATGGGGCGGTCTACTCATCCCCCGAGTGTGTGATACAGAGACAGGCAGTGGTCTACTCATCCCCTGAATCTGAGATACAGAGACAAAGGGCAGTTTGCTCATCCCATGGGTCAGTGATAAAGAGACAGGGTCGGTCTACTCATCCCCTGAGTCTGTGACGCAGAGACAGGGGGCGGTCTACTCATCCCCTGCATCTGTGACAGAGAGACAGGGGGCGGTCTACTCATCCCCTGAGTCTGTGATACAGAGACAGGCGGCGGTCTACTCATCCCCTGAGTCTGTGATGCAGAGACAGGCGGCGCTCTACCCATCCCCTAAAACTGTGACACAGAGGCAGGGGGCAGACTGCTCATCCCCTGAGTCTATGATACAGAGATAGGGGGCGGTTAACTCATTCCCTGACTCTGTGATGCAGAGACAGGGGGCGGTCTACTCATCCCCTGAGTCTCAGATACAGAGATAGGTTGCGGTCTACTCATCCCCTGAGTCTGTGACACAGAGGCAGGGGGCAGTCTACTCATCCCCTGAATCTATGATACAGAGACATGGGGCGGTCTACTCATCCCCTGAGTCTGTGATTCAGAGATAGGGGGCGGTCTACTCATCTCCTGAGTCTATGATACAGAGACATGGGGCGGTCTACTCATCCCCTGAGTCTGTGAAACAGGGAAAGGAGGTGGTCTACTCCTCCCCTAAGTCTGTGATACAGAGACAGGGGGCGGTCTACTCATCCCCTGAATCAATGATACAGAAACAGGGGGCGGTGTACTCATCCCCTGAGTCTGTGACACAGAGACAGGGGGCGGTCTACTCATACCCTGAATCAATGATACAGAAACAGGGGGCGGTGGACTCATCCCCTGAGTCTGTGATACAGAGACAGGAGTCGGTCTACTCATCCCCCGAGTGTATGATACAGAGACAGGGGGCGCTCGACTGATCCCCGGGCTCTGTGATACAGAGACAGGGGGCGGTCTACTCATCTCCTGAGTCTGTGATTCAGAGACAGGGGGCGGTCTACTCATCCCCTGAGTCTATGATACAGAGACATGGGGCGGTCTACTCATCCCCTGAGTCTGTGATTCAGAGACAGGGGGCGGTCTACTCATCCACTGAGTCTATGATACAGAGACATGGGGCGGTCTACTCATCCCCTGAGTCTGTGATTCAGAGACAGGGGGCGGTCTACTCATCCCCTGAATCAATGATACAGAAACAGGGGGCGGACTACTCATCCCCTGAGTCTGTGATACAGAGACAAGGGGGCGGTCTACTCATCCACTGAGTGTGTGATACAAAGACAGGGGACGGTCTACTCATCCACTGAGTCTGTGATACAGAGGCAGGGGGCGGTCTACTCATCCCCTAAATTTGTGATACAGAGACAGGGGGCGGTCTGCTTATCCCCTCAGTTTGTGATACAGAGACAGGGGGCGTTCTTCTCATCCCCTGAATCAATGATACAGAAACAGGGGGCGGTGCACTCATCCCCTGAATCTGAGATACAGAGACAAGGGGCAGTTTGCTCATCCCCTGGGTCTGTGATAGAGACAGGGGGCGGTCTGCTCATCCGCTGAATCAATGATACAGAAACAGGGGGCGGTGTACCTATCCCCTGAGTCTGTGACAAAGAGACAGGGGGCGGACGACTCATCCCCCGAGTGCATGATACAGAGACAGGGGGCGCTCTACTCATCCCCTGAGTTTGTGATCGAGAGACAGGGGGCGGTCTACTCATCCCCGAGGGTGTGAGACAGGGAAAGGGGGAGCTCTACTCATCCCCTGAGTCTGTGATACAGAGACAGGGTGCGGTCTACTCATCCCGAGTTTGTTATACAGAGACAGGGGGCCGTCTACTCATTCCCTAAATTTGTGATACAGACACAGGGGGTGGTCTACTCATCACCTGAGTCTGTGATACAGAGACAGGGGGCGGTCTACTCATCCCCCGAGTGTGAGATAAAGAGACAGGGGGCGGTCTACTCATTCCCTGAGTCTGTGATACAGAGAAAGGGGGCAGTCTGCTCATCCCCTGAGTGTGTGATACAGAGACAAGGGGCAGTTTACTCATCCCCTGTGTCTGTGAGACAGAGGAAGGGGGCGGTCCACTCATCCCTTGAGTCTGTGATACAGAGACAGGGGGCGGTCTACTCATCCCCTGAGTCTGTAATACAGAGACAGGGGGCGCTCTACTCATCCACTGACTCTGAGATACAGAGACAGGGGGCGGTCTACTCATCCCCTGAGTCTGTGATTCAGAGACAGGGGGCGGTCTACTCATCCCCTGAGTCTGTAATACAGAGACAGGGGGCGCTCTACTCATCCACTGAGTCTGTGATAGAGAGACAGGGGACAGTCTTCTCATCCCCTGGGTCTGTGATACAGAGACAGGGGACGGTCTGCTCATCCACTGATTCTGAGATACAGAGAGAGGGGGCGGTCTTCTCATCCACTGACTCTGAGATACAGAGACAGGGGGCGGTCTACTCATCCACTGAGTCTGTGATAGAGAGACAGGGGACAGTCTACTCATCCCCTGGGTCTTTGATACAGAGGAATGGGGCGGTCTACTGATCCCCTGAGTCTGTGATCCAGAGACAGGGGGCAGTTTACTCATCCCCTGAGTCTGTGATACAGAGACAGGGAGCGGTCTACTCATCCCCTGATTCTGTGATACAGAGACAGGGAGCGGTCTACTCATTCCCTGAGTCTGTGATACAGAGACAGGGTTCGCTCTACTCATCCCCTGAGTCTGTGATACAGAGACAGGGGGCGCTCTACTCATCCCCTGAGTCTGTGATACAGAGACAGGGGGCGGTCTACTCATCTCCTGAGTCTGTGATACAGAGACAGGGGGCGGTCTACTCATCCACTGAGTCTGTGATACAGATACAGGGGGCTGTCTACTCATACACTGAGTCTGTGATGCAAAGACAGGGGCCGTTCTAGTCATCCACTGAATCTGTGATACAGAGACAGGGGGTGGTCTACTCATCCACTGAGTCTGTGATACAGAAACAGGGGGCGGTCTACTCATCCACTGACTCTGTGATCCAGAGACAGGGGGCGGTCTACTCATCCCCTGAGTCTGTGATACAGAGACAGGGGGCGGTCTTCTCATCCATTGAGTCTGTGATACAGAGACAGAGGGCAGTCTACTCATTCACTGATCTGTGATACAGAGACAGGGGGTGGCTTACTCATCCCTTGAGTCTTTGATACAGAGACAGGAGGTGGTCTACTCATCCCCTGAGTCTATGATACAGAGACAGGGGGCGGTCTATTCATCCCCTGAGTCTTTGATACAGAGACAGGGGCCCGTCTTCTCTTCCACTGAGTCTGTGATGCAGAGACAGGGGGCGGTCTACTCATCCACTGAGTCTGTGATACAGAGACAGGGGGCGGTCTACTCATTCCCTGAGTCTGTGATACATAGACAGGGGCTGGTCTACTCATCCCTTGAGTATGTGATACAGAGACAGGGGGCGGTCTACTCATCCCTTGATCTGTGATGCAGAGACAGGAGGCGGTCTACTCATCCCCTGAGTCGATGATAGAGAGACAGGGGGCGCTCTACTTATCCGCTGAGTGTGTGATACAGAGACAGGGGGCGGTCTTCTCATCCCCTGAGTCACTGATACAAAGACAGGGGCCGGTCTATGCAGCCACGGATTCTGTGATACAGAGACAGGGGGCTGTCTTCTCATCCACTGAGTCTGTGAAACAGAGATATGGGATGGTCTACTCATCCCCTGACTCTGAGATACAGAGAAAGGGGGCGGTCTACTCATCCCCTGAGACTGTGATGCAGAGACAGGGGGCGGTCCACTCATCCACTGAGTCTGTGAAACAGAGACATGGGATGGTCTACTCATCCCCTGACTCTGAGATACAGAGAATGGGGGCGGTCTACTCATCCCCTGAGTCTGTGATGCAGAGACAGGGGGCGGTCTACTCATCCACTGAGTCTGTGAAACAGAGACAGGGGGCGGTCTACTCATCCCCTGAGTCTGTGATTCAGAGACAGGGGGCGGTCTACTCATCCAAAGAGTCTGTGAAACAGAGATATGGGATGGTCTAATCATCCCCTGACTCTGAGATACAGAGAAAGGGGGCGGTCTACTCATCCCCTGAGTCTGTGATGCAGAGACAGGGGGCGGTCTTCTCATCCACTGAGTCTGTGAAACAGAGACATCGGATGGTCTACTCATCCCCTGACTCTGAGATACAGAGAAAGGGGGCGGTCTTCTCATCCACTGAGTCTGTGAAACAGAGACATGGGATGGTCTACTCATCCCCTGAGTCTGTGATGCAGAGACAGGGGGCGGTCTACTCATCCACTGAATCTGTGATACAGAGACAGGGGGCGGTCTACTCATCCACTGAGTCTGTGATACAGAGACAGGGGGCACTCTACTCAGCCCCAAAGTCCCTGAAATACAGACAGGGGGCAGTCTACTCATCCCCTGAGTCTGAGATACAGAGACAAGGGGCAGTTTACTCATCCCCTGGGTCTGTGATTCAGAGGAAGGGGGCGGTCTACTCATCCCCTGAGTCTGAGATACAGAGACAAGGGGCAGTT
Organism: Heterodontus francisci; assembly: GCF_036365525.1. Taxonomy (NCBI): domain Eukaryota; kingdom Metazoa; phylum Chordata; class Chondrichthyes; order Heterodontiformes; family Heterodontidae; genus Heterodontus; species Heterodontus francisci. Next base: position 3,048,772 of record NC_090395.1, read on the forward strand.
TACTCATCCCCTGACTCTGAGATACAGAGAAAGGGGGCGGTCTACTCATCCCCTGAGTCTGTGATGCAGAGACAGGGGGCGGTCTTCTCATCCACTGAGTCTGTGAAACAGAGACATGGAATGGTCTACTCATCCCCTGACTCTGAGATACAGAGAATGGGGGCGGTCTACTCATCCCCTGAGTCTGTGATGCAGAGACAGGGGGCGGTCTACTCATCCACTGAATCTGTGATACAGAGACAGGGGGTGGTCTACTCATCCACTAAGTCTGTGATACAGAGACAGGGGGCGGTCTACTCATCCACAGAGTCTGTGATACAGAGACAGGGGGCACTCTACTCTGCCCCAAAGTCCCTGAAATACAGACAGGGGGCAGTCTACTCATCCCCTGAGTCTGAGATACAGAGACAAGGGGCAGTTTACTCATCCCCTGGGTCTGTGATTCAGAGGAAGGGGGCTGTCTACTCATCCCATGAGTCTTTGATACAGAGACAGGGGGCGGTCTACTCATCCCGAGTTTGTTAGACAGAGACATGGGGCGGTCTACTCATCCCCTGAGTCTGTCATACAGAGAATGTGTGCGGTCTACACATCACCTGAGTCTGTGATACAGAGACAGGGGGCGGTCTACTCATCCCCCGAGTGTGTGATAAAGAGACAGGGGGCGGTCTACTCATCCCCTGAGTCTGAGATACAGAGACAAGGGGCAGTTTACTCATCCACTGACTCTGAGATAAAGAGACAGGGGGCGGTCTGCTCATCCCCTGAGTCTGTGATACAGAGACAGGGGGCGGTCTACTCATCCCCTGAGTCTGATACAGAGACAGGGGGCGGTCTACTCATCTCCTGAGTCTGTGATACAGAGAAAGGGGGCGGTCTACTTATCCACTGAGTCTGTGATGCAGAGACAGGGGGCTGTCTACTCATCCACTGAGTCTGTGATACAGGAACAGGGGGCGGTCTACTCATCCACTGAATCTGTGATACAGAGACAGAGGGCGGTCTACTCATCCACTGAGTCTGTGATACAGAAACAGGGGGCGGTCTACTCATCCCCTGAGTCTGTGATACAGAGACAGGGGGCGGTCTACTCATCTCCTGAGTCTGTGATACAGAGACAGGGGACGGTCTACTCATCCACTGAGTCTGTGATACAAAGACAAGGGCCGGTCTAGTCATCCACTGACTCTGAGATACAGAGAAAGGGGGCGGTCTTCTCATCCACTGTGGCTGTGATACAGAGACAGAGGGTGCTCGACGCATTCCCTGAGTCTGTGATACAGAGACAGGGGGCAGTCTGCTCATCCCCTGAGTTTGTGATACAGAGACAGGGTCGGTCTCCTCATCCCCTGAGTTTGTGATACAGAGACAGGGGTCGGTCTACTCATCTCCTGAGTCTGTGATACAGAGACAGGGGTCGGTCTCCTCATCCCCTGAGTTTGTGATACAGAGACAGGGGTCGGTCTACTCATCCACTGAGTCTGTGATACAGAGACAGGGGGCAGTCTGCTCATCCCCTGAGTTTGTGATACAGAGACAGGGGTCGGTCTCCTCATCCCCTGAGTTTGTGATACAGAGACAGGGGTCGGTCTACTCATCTCCTGAGTCTGTCATACAGAGACAGGGGGCGGTCTACTCATCCCGAGTTTGTTAGACATAGACAGGGGGCGGTCTACTCATCCCCTGAGTCTGTGATCCAGAGACAGGGGGCGGTCTACTCATCCCGAGTTTGTTAGACAGAGACAGGGGGCGGTCTACTCATCCCCTGAGTCTGTCATACAGAGAATGTGTGCGGTCTACACATCACCTGAGTCTGTGATACAGAGACAGGGGGCGGTCTACTCATCCCCCGAGTGTGTGATAAAGAGACAGGGGGCGGTCTACTCATTCCCTGAGTCTGTGATACAGAGAAAGGGGGCAGTCTACTCATCCCCTAAGTCTGAGATACAGAGACAAGGGGCAGTTTACTCATCCCCTGGGTCTGTGATACAGAGGAAGGGGGCAGTCTACTCATCACCTAAGTCTGAGATACAGAGACTGGGGGGGGTCTACTCATCCCCTGAGTCTGTGATACATAGACAGGGGGCAGTCTACTCATCCACTGAGTCTGTGATACAGAGACAGGGGATGGTCTACTCATCCCCTGAGTCTGTGATGCAGAGACAGGGGGCGGTCTACTCATCCACTGAGTCAGTGATACAAAGACAGGGGCCGGTCTAGTCAGCCACGGATTCTGTGATACAGAGACAGGGGGCTGTCTTCTCATCCACTGAGTCTGTGAAACAGAGATATGGGATGGTCTACTCATCCCCTGACTCTGAGATACAGAGAAAGGGGGCGGTCCAGTCATCCCCTGAGTCTGTGATGCAGAGACAGGGGGCGGTCTACTCATCCACTGAGTCTGTGAAACAGAGACATGGGATGGTCTACTCATCCACTGAGTCTGAGATACAGAGAAAGGGGGCGGTCTTCTCATCCACTGAGTCTGTGAAACAGAGACATGGGATGGTCTACTCATCCCCTGACTCTGAGATAAAGAGACAGAGGGCGGTCTGCTCATCCCCTGAGTCTGTGATACAGAGACAGGGGGCGGTCTACTCATCCCCTGAGTCTTATACAGAGACAGGGGGCGGTCTACTCATCTCCTGAGTCTGTGATACAGACACAGGGGGCGGTCTACTTATCCACTGAGTCTGTGATACAGAGACAGGGGGCGGTCTACTCATCCACTGAGTCTGTGATGCAGGAACAGGGGGCGGTCTACTCATCCACTGAATCTGTGATACAGAGACAGAGGGCGGTCTACTCATCCACTGAGTCTGTGATACAGAAACAGGGGGCGGTCTACTCATCCCCTGAGTCTGTGATACAGAGACAGGGGGCGGTCTACTCATCTCCTGAGTCTGTGATACAGAGACAGGGGGCGGTCTACTCATACACTGAGTCTGTGATGCAAAGACAGGGGACGGTCTACTCATCCACTGAGTCTGTGTACAAAGACAAGGGCCGGTCTAGTCATCCACTGACTCTGAGATACAGAGAAAGGGGGCGGTCTTCTCATCCACTGTGGCTGTGATACAGAGACAGAGGGCGCTCGACGCATTCCCTGAGTCTGTGATACAGAGACAGGGGGCGGTCTGCTCATCCCCTGAGTTTGTGATACAGAGACAGGGGTCGGTCTCCTCATCCCCTGAGTTTGTGATACAGAGACAGGGGTCGGTCTACTCATCCGCTGAGTCTGTGATACAGAGACAGGGGGCAGTCTGCTCATCCCCTGAGTTTGTGATACAGAGACAGGGGTCGGTCTCCTCATCCCCTGAGTTTGTGATACAGAGACAGGGGGCGGTCTGCTCATCCCCTGAGTTTGTGATACAGAGACAGGGGGCGGTCTGCTCATCCCCTGAGTTTGTGATACAGAGACAGGGGTCGGTCTCCTCATCCCCTGAGTCTGTGATACAGAGACAGGGGTCGGTCTCCTCATCCCCTGAGTTTGTGAAACAGAGACAGGGGTCGGTCTACTCATCCGCTGATTCTGTGATACAGAGACAGGGGGCAGTCTGCTCATCCCCTGAGTTTGTGATACAGAGACAGGGGTCGGTCTCCTCATCCCCTGAGTTTGTGATACAGAGACAGGGGTCGGTCTCCTCATCCTCTGGGTCTGTGATACAGAGGAAGGGGGCAGTCTACTCATCCCCTAAGTCTGAGATACAGAGACTGGGGGGGGTCTACTCATCCCCTGAGTCTGAGATACAGAGAAAGGGGGCAGTCTACTCATCCCCTGAGTCTGAGATACAGAGACAAGGGGCAGTTTACTCATCCCCTGGGTCTGTGATACAGAGGAAGAGGGCGGTCTACTCATCCCCTGAGTCTGTGATACAGAGACAGGGGGGGGTCTACTCATCCCCTGAGTCTGTGATACAGAGACAGGGGGCGGTCTACTCATCCGCTGAGTCTGTGAAACAGAGACAGGGGGCGGTCTACTTATCCACTGAGTCTGTGATGCAGAGACAGGGGGCTATCTACTCATCCACTGAGTCTGTGATACAGGAACAGGGGGCGGTCTACTCATCCCGAGTTTGTTAGAAAGAGACAGGGGGCGGTCTACTCATCCCCTGAGTCTGTCATACAGAGAATGTGTGCGGTCTACACATCACCTGAGTCTGTGATACAGAGACAGGGGGCGGTCTACTCATCCCCCGAGTGTGTGATAAAGAGACAGGGGGCGGTCTACTCATTCCCTGAGTCTGAGATACAGAGAAAGGGGGCAGTCTACTCATCCCCTGAGTCTGTGATACAAAGACAGGGGGCGCTCTACTCATCCCCTGAGTCCGTGATACAAAGACAGGGGGCGGACTGCTCATCACTTGAGTCTGTGATACAGAGACAGGGGGCGGTCTACTCATCCCCTGAGTCTGTGATACAGAGATAGGGGGCGGTCTACTCACCACTGTGTCTGTGATCCAGAGACAGGGGGCGGTCTACTCATCCCCTGAATCTGTGATATAGAGACAGTGTGCGGTCTACTCAACCCCTGAGTCTATTATGCAGAGACAGGGGTCGGTCTACTCTTCCCCTGAGTCGATGATGCAGAGACAGGGGTCGTTCGACTCATCCCCTGAGTCTGTGATACAGAGGCAGGAGGCGGTCAACTCATCCCCTGAGTCCGTGATACAGAGGAAGGGGAGGGTCAACTCATTCCCTGAGTCTGAGATACAGAGACAGGGGGCGGTCTACTCATCCCCTGAATCTGTGATACAGAGAAAGGGGGCAGTCTACTCATCCCCTGAGCCTGTGATACAGAGACAGGGGCGGTCTACTCATCCCCTGAGTCCGTGATACAGAGGAAGGGGAGGGTCAACTCATTCCCTGAGTCTGAGATACAGAGACAGGGGGCGGTCTATTCATCCCCTGAATCTGTGATACAGAGAAAGGGGGCAGTCTACTCATCCCCTGAGTCTGAGAGACAGAGACAGGGGGCGGTCTACTCATCCCCTGGGTCTGTGATACAGAGGAAGGGGACAGTCTACTCATCCCCTGAGTCTGTGATACAGAGACAGGGGGCCGTCTACTCATCCCCTGAGTCTGTGATACAGAGGAAGGGGACGGTCTACTCATCCCCTGAGTGTGTGATAAAGAGACGGGGCGGTCTACTCATTCCCTGAGTCTGTGATACAGAGAAAGGGGGCAGTCTACTCATCCCCTGAGTCTGAGATACAGAGACAAGGGGCAGTTTACTCTTCCCCTGGGTCTGTGATACAGAGGAAAGGGACGGTCTACTCATCCCCTGAGTCTGAGATACAGAGACAAGGGGCAGTTTACTCATCCCCTGATTCTGTGATACAGAGACAGGGGGCGATCTACTCATCCTCTGCATGTGTGATACAAAGACAGGGGACGGTCTACTCATCCCCTGAGTCTGTGATACAGAGACAGGGTGCGATCTACTCATCCTCTGCATGTGTGATACAAAGACAGGGGACGGTCTACTCATCCCCTGAGTCTGTGATACAAAGACAGGGGACGGTCTACTCATCCCCTGAGTCCGTGATACAAAGACAGGGGGCGGACTGCTCATCACTTGAGTCTGTGATACAGAGACAGGGGGCGGTCTACTCATCCCCTGAGTCTGTGATACTGAGACAGGGGGCTGTCTCATCATCCCCTGAGTCTGTGAGACAAAGACAGGGGACGGTCTACTCATCCCATGAGTCTGTGATATAGAGGCAGGAGGCGGTCAACTCATCCCTTGTGGCTGTGATACAGAGATAGGGGGCGGTCTACTCATGCCCTAAATTTGTGATACAGAGACAGGGGCGCTCTACTCATCCCCTGAGTCTGTGGTACGGAGACAAGGGGCAGTTTACTCATCCCCTGAGTCTGTGATGCAGAGACAGGGGACGGTCTGCTCATCCACTGAGTGTGAGATACAGAGACAGGGGGCGGTCTACTCATCCACTGACTCTGTGATACAGAGACAGGGGGCGGTCTACACATCCACTGAGTCACTGATACAGAAATAGGGGGCGATCTACTCATCCACTGACTCTGTGATACAAAGACAGGGGGCGCTCTAATCATCCCCTGAGTCTGTGATGCAAAGACAGGTGACGGTCTACTCATCCCCTGGGTAAGTGATACAGAGACAGGGGGCGGTCTACTCATCCCCTGGGTCTGTGATACAAAGACAGGGGGCGGACTACTCATCACTTGAGTCTGTGATACTGAGACAGGGGACGGTCTGCTCATCCACTGAGTGTGAGATACAGAGACAGGGGGCTGTCTCTTCATCCCCTGAGTCTGTGATACTGAGACAGGGGACGGTCTGCTCATCCACTGAGTGTGAGATACAGAGACAGGGGGCGGTCTACTCATCCCCTGAGTCTGTGATACTGAGACAGGGGACGGTCTGCTCATCCACTGAGTGTGAGATACAGAGACAGGGGGCTGTCTCATCATCCCCTGAGTCTGTGATACTGAGACAGGGGGCTGTCTCATCATCCCCTGAGTCTGTGAGACAAAGACAGGGGACGGTCTACTCATCCCATGAGTCTGTGATATAGAGGCAGGAGGCGGTCAACTCATCCCTTGTGGCTGTGATACAGAGATAGGGGGCAGTCTACTCATGCCCTAAATTTGTGATACAGAGACAGGGGCGCTCTACTCATCCCCTGAGTCTGTGGTACGGAGACAAGGGGCAGTTTACTCATCCCCTGAGTCTGTGATGCAGAGACAGGGGACGGTCTGCTCATCCACTGAGTGTGAGATACAGAGACAGGGGGCGGTCTACTCATCCACTGACTCTGTGATACAGAGACAGGGGGCGGTCGACACATCCACTGAGTCTCTGATACAGAAATAGGGGGCGATCTACTCATCCACTGACTCTGTGATACAAAGACAGGGGGCGCTCTAATCATCACTTGAGTCTGTGATACTGAGACAGGGGACGGTCTGCTCATCCACTGAGTGTGTGATACAGAGACAGGGGGCTGTCTCATCATCCCCTGAGTCTGTGATACAAAGACAGGGGACGGTCTGCTCATCCACTGAGTGTGAGATACAGAGACAGGGGGCGGTCTTCTAATCCACTGACTCTGTGATACAAAGACAGGGGGCGCTCTAATCATCCCCTGAGTCTGTGATGCAAAGACAGGTGACGGTCTACTCATCCCCTGGGTCTGTGATACAGAGACAGGGGGCGGTCTACTCATCCCCTGGGTCTGTGATACAAAGACAGGGGGCGGACTACTCATCACTTGAGTCTGTGATACTGAGACAGGGGACGGTCTGCTCATCCACTGAGTGTGAGATACAGAGACAGGGGGCTGTCTCTTCATCCCCTGAGTCTGTGATACTGAGACAGGGGACGGTCTGCTCATCCACTGAGTGTGAGATACAGAGACAGGGGGCGGTCTACTCATCCCCTGAGTCTGTGATACTGAGACAGGGGACGGTCTGCTCATCCACTGAGTGTGAGATACAGAGACAGGGGGCTGTCTCATCATCCCCTGAGTCTGTGATACTGAGACAGGGGGCTGTCTCATCATCCCCTGAGTCTGTGAGACAAAGACAGGGGACGGTCTACTCATCCCATGAGTCTGTGATATAGAGGCAGGAGGCGGTCAACTCATCCCTTGTGGCTGTGATACAGAGATAGGGGGCAGTCTACTCATGCCCTAAATTTGTGATACAGAGACAGGGGCGCTCTACTCATCCCCTGAGTCTGTGGTACGGAGACAAGGGGCAGTTTACTCATCCCCTGAGTCTGTGATGCAGAGACAGGGGACGGTCTGCTCATCCACTGAGTGTGAGATACAGAGACAGGGGGCGGTCTACTCATCCACTGACTCTGTGATACAGAGACAGGGGGCGGTCGACACATCCACTGAGTCTCTGATACAGAAATAGGGGGCGATCTACTCATCCACTGACTCTGTGATACAAAGACAGGGGGCTGTCTCATCATCCCCTGAGTCTGTGATACAAAGACAGGGGACGGTCTGCTCATCCACTGAGTGTGAGATACAGAGACAGGGGGCGGTCTTCTAATCCACTGACTCTGTGATACAAAGACAGGGGGCGGTCTTGTCATCCACTGAATCTGTGATACAGAAACAGGGGGCGATCTACTCATCCACTGACTCTGAGATACAGAGACAGGGGGCGGTCGACTCATCCACTGAGTCTGTGATACAGAGACAGAGGGCGGTCTACTCATTCACTGAGTCTGTGATACAGAGACAGGGGGCGGTCTACTCATCCCCTGAGTCTGTGATACAGAGACAGGGGGCGGTCTACTCATCCACTGAGTCTGTGATAGAGAAACAGGGGGCGGTCTTCTCATCCACTGAGTCTGTGAAACAGGGACAGGGGCCGGGCTTCTCATCCACTGAGTCTGTGATACAGAGATAGGGGGCGGTCTACTCATCCACTGAGTCTGTGATGCAGAGACAGGGGGCGGTCTACTCATCCCATGAGACTGTGATACAGAGGCAGGAGGCGGTCAACTCATCCCCTGAATCTGTGATACAAAGACAGGGGTCGGTCTACTCTTCCCCTGAGTCGATGATACAGAGACAGGGGGCGTATCGACTCATCCCCTGAGTCCGTGATACAGAGGAAGGGGACGGTCTACTCATCCCCCGAGTGTGTGATAAAGAGACAGGGGGCGGTCTCCTCATCCACTGGGTCTGTGATACAGAGGAAGGGGACGGTCTACTCATCCCCTGAGTCTGTGATGCAGAGGAAGGGGACGGTCTACTCATCCCCTGAGTCTGTGATACAGAGAGAGGGGGCGGTCTACTCATCCCCTGAGTCTGTGATGCAGAGGAAGGGGACGGTCTACTCATCCCCTGAGTGTGTGATAAAGAGACAGGGGGCGGTCTACTCATTCCCTGAGTCTGTGATACAGAGAAAGGGGACGGTCTACTCATCACTTGAGTCTGTGATACAGAGACAGGGGGCGGTCTACTCATCCCCTGAGTCTGTAATACTGAGACAGGGGGCTGTCTCATCATCCCCTGAGTCTGTGATACAAAGACAGGGTGCGGTCTACTCATCCACTGAGTCTGTGATACAGAGACAGGGGGCGGTCTACTCATCCTCTGCATGTGTGATACAAAGACAGGGGACGGTCTACTCATCCCCTGAGTCCGTGATACAAAGACAGGGGGCGGACTACTCATCACTTGAGTCTGTGATACAGAGACAGGGGGCGGTCTACTCATCCCCTGAGTCTGTGATAATGAGACAGGGGGCTGTCTCATCATCCCCTGAGTCTGTGATACAAAGACAGGGGACGGTCTGCTCATCCACTGAGTGTGAGATACAGAGACAGGGGGCGGTCTTCTAATCCACTGACTCTGTGATACAAAGACAGGGGACGGTCTTGTCATCCACTGAGTCTGTGATACAGAGACAGGGGGCGGTCTACTCATCCACTGACTCTGTGATACAGAGACAGGGGGCGGTCTACTCATCCACTGAGTCTGTGATGCAGAGACAGGGGGCTGTCTACTCATCCACTGAGTCTGTGATACAGGAACAGGGGGCGGTCTACTCATCCCGAGTTTGTTAGACAGAGACAGGGGGCGGTCTACTCATCCCCTGAGTCTGTCATACAGAGAATGTGTGCGGTCTACACATCACCTGAGTCTGTGATACAGAGACAGGGGGCGGTCTACTCATCCCCCGAGTGTGTGATAAAGAGACAGGGGGCGGTCTACTCATTCCCTGAGTCTGAGATACAGAGAAAGGGGGCAGTCTACTCATCCCCTGAGTCTTTGATACAAAGACAGGGGGCGCTCTACTCATCCCCTGAGTCCGTGATACAAAGACAGGGGGCGGTCTACTCATCCCCTGAGTCTGTGATACAGAGATAGGGGGCGGTCTACTCACCACTGTGTCTGTGATCCAGAGACAGGGGGCGGTCTACTCATCCCCTGAATCTGTGATATAGAGACAGTGTGCGGTCTACTCAACCCCTGAGTCTATTATGCAGAGACAGGGGGCGGTCTACTCAACCCTTGAGTCTGTGATGCAGAGACAGGGGGCGGTCTACTCATCCCATGAGACTGTGATACAGAGGCAGGAGGCGGTCAACTCAGCCCCTGAATCTGTGAAACAAAGACAGGGGTCGGTCTACTCTTCCCCTGAGTCGATGATGCAGAGACAGGGGGCGTTCGACTCATTGCCTGAGTCTGTGATACAGAGGCAGGAGGCGGTCAACTCATCCCCTGAGTCCGTGATACAGAGGAAGGGGAGGGTCAACTCATTCCCTGAGTCTGAGATACAGAGACAGGGGGCGGTCTACTCATCCCCTGAATCTGTGATACAGAGAAAGGGGGCAGTCTACTCATCCCCTGAGCCTGTGATACAGAGACAGGGGCGGTCTACTCATCCCCTGAGTCCGTGATACAGAGGAAGGGGAGGGTCAACTCATTCCCTGAGTCTGAGATACAGAGACAGGGGGCGGTCTACTCATCCCCTGAATCTGTGATACAGAGAAAGGGGGCAGTCTACTCATCCACTGAGTCTGAGAGACAGAGACAGGGGGCGGTCTACTCATCCCCTGGGTCTGTGATACAGAGGAAGGGGACAGTCTACTCATCCCCTGAGTCTGTGATACAGAGACAGGGGGCGGTCTACTCATCCCCTGAGTCTGTGATACAGAGGAAGGGGACGGTCTACTCATCCCCTGAGTGTGTGATAAAGAGACGGGGCGGTCTACTCATTCCCTGAGTCTGTGATACAGAGAAAGGGGGCAGTCTACTCATCCCCTGAGTCTGAGATACAGAGACAAGGGGCAGTTTACTCATCCCCTGATTCTGTGATACAGAGACAGGGGGCGATCTACTCATCCTCTGCATGTGTGATACAAAGACAGGGGACGGTCTACTCATCCCCTGAGTCTGTGATACAAAGACAGGGGACGGTCTACTCATCCCCTGAGTCTGTGATACAAAGACAGGGGACGGTCTACTCATCCCCTGAGTCCGTGATACAAAGACAGGGGGCGGACTGCTCATCACTTGAGTCTGTGATACAGAGACAGGGGGCGGTCTACTCATCCCCTGAGTCTGTGATACTGAGACAGGGGGCTGTCTCATCATCCCCTGAGTCTGTGAGACAAAGACAGGGGACGGTCTACTCATCCCATGAGTCTGTGATATAGAGGCAGGAGGCGGTCAACTCATCCCTTGTGGCTGTGATACAGAGATAGGGGGCGGTCTACTCATGCCCTAAATTTGTGATACAGAGACAGGGGCGCTCTACTCATCCCCTGAGTCTGTGGTACGGAGACAAGGGGCAGTTTACTCATCCCCTGAGTCTGTGATGCAGAGACAGGGGACGGTCTGCTCATCCACTGAGTGTGAGATACAGAGACAGGGGGCGGTCTACTCATCCACTGACTCTGTGATACAGAGACAGGGGGCGGTCTACACTTCCACTGAGTCTCTGATACAGAAACAGGGGGCGATCTACTCATCCACTGACTCTGTGATACAAAGACAGGGGGAGCTCTAATCATCCCCTGAGTCTGTGATGCAAAGACAGGTGACGGTCTACTCATCCCCTGGGTCTGTGATACAGAGACAGGGGGCGGTCTACTCATCCCCTGGGTCTGTGATACAAAGACAGGGGGCGGACTACTCATCACTTGAGTCTGTGATACTGAGACAGGGGACGGTCTGCTCATCCACTGAGTGTGAGATACAGAGACAGGGGGCTGTCTCATCATCCCCTGAGTCTGTGATACTGAGACAGGGCACGGTCTGCTCATCCACTGAGTGTGAGATACAGAGACAGGGGGCGGTCTACTCATCCCCTGAGTGTGAGATACAGAGACAGGGTGCGGTCTTCTAATCCAATGACTCTGTGATACAAAGACAGGGGGCGGTCTTGTCATCCACTGAATCTGTGATACAGAAACAGGGGGCGATCTACTCATCCACAGACTCTGAGATACAGAGACAGGGGGCGGTCGACTCATCCACTGAGTCTGTGATACAGAGACAGAGGGCGGTCTACTCATTCACTGAGTCTGTGATACAGAGACAGGGGGCGTTCTACTCATCCCCTGAGTCTGTGATACAGAGACAGGGGGCGGTCTACTCATCCACTGAGTCTGTGATACAGAAGCAGGGGGCGGTCTTCTCATCCACTGAGTCTGTGAAACAGGGACAGGGGCCGGGCTTCTCATCCACTGAGTCTGTGATACAGAGATAGGGGGCGGTCTACTCATCCACTGAGTCTGTGATGCAGAGACAGGGGGCGGTCTACTCATCCCATGAGACTGTGATACAGAGGCAGGAGGCGGTCAACTCATCCCCTGAATCTGTGATACAAAGTCAGGGGTCGGTCTACTCTTCCCCTGAGTCGATGATACAGAGACAGGGGGCGTATCGACTCATCCCCTGAGTCTGTGACACAGAGACAGGGGGCGGTCTACTCATCCCCTGAGTCTGTGATACAGAGGAAGGGGACGGTCTACTCATCCCCCGAGTGTGTGATAAAGAGACAGGGGGCGATCTACTCATCCACTGGGTCTGTGATACAGAGGAAGGGGACGGTCTACTCATCCCCTGAGTCTGTGATGCAGAGGAAGGGGACGGTCTACTCATCCCCTGAGTCTGTGATACAGAGAGAGGGGGCGGTCTACTCATCCCCTGAGTCTGTGATGCAGAGGAAGGGGACGGTCTACTCATCCCCTGAGTGTGTGATAAAGAGACAGGGGGCGGTCTACTCATTCCCTGAGTCTGTGATACAGAGAAAGGGGACGGTCTACTCATCACTTGAGTCTGTGATACAGAGACAGCCGGCGGTCTACTCATCCCCTGAGTCTGTAATACTGAGACAGGGGGCTGTCTCATCATCCCCTCAGTCTGTGATACAAAGACAGGGGGCGGTCTACTCATCCACTGAGTCTGTGATACAGAGACAGGGGGCGGTCTACTCATCCTCTGCATGTGTGATACAAAGACAGGGGACGGTCTACTCATCCCCTGAGTCCGTGATACAAAGACAGGGGGCGGACTACTCATCACTTGAGTCTGTGATACAGAGACAGGGGGCGGTCTACTCATCCCCTGAGTCTGTGATAATGAGACAGGGGGCTGTCTCATCATCCCCTGAGTCTGTGATACAAAGACAGGGGACGGTCTGCTCATCCACTGAGTGTGAGATACAGAGACAGGGGGCGGTCTTCTAATCCACTGACTCTGTGATACAAAGAGAGGGGACGGTCTTGTCATCCACTGAACCTGTGATACAGAGACAGGGGGCGGTCTACTCATCCACTGACTCTGTGATACAGAGACAGGGGGCGGTCTACTCATCCACTGAGTCTGTGATCCAGAGACAGGGGGCGGTCTACTCATCCACTGAGTCACTGATACAGAAACAGGGGGCGATCTACTCATCCACTGAACCTGTGATACAGAGACAGGGGGCGGTCTACTCATCCACTGACTCTGTGATACAGAGACAGAGGGCGGTCTACTCATCCCCTGGGTCTATGATACAGAGACAGAGGGCGGTCTACTCATTCACTGAGTCTGTGATACAGAAACAGGGGGCGGTCTACTCATTCCTTGAGTCTGTGACACAGAGACAGGGGCCGGGCTTCTCATCCACTGAGTCTGTGATACAGAGATAGGGGGCGGTCTACTCATCCCCTGAATCTGTGATACAAAGACAGGGTTCGGTCTACTCTTCCCTTGAGTCGATGATACAGAGACAGGGGGCGTTCGACTCTTCCCCTGAGTCTGAGATACAGAGGCAGGAGGCGGTCAACTCATCCCCTGAATCTGTGATACAAAGACAGGGGGCGGTCTACCCTTCCCCTGAGTCGATGATACAGAGGCAGGGGGCGTTCGACTCATCCCCTGAGTCTGTGATACAGAGACAGGGGGCGGTCTACTCATCCCCTGATTCTGTGATACAGAGACAGGGGCGGTCTACTCATCCCCTGAGTCCGTGATACAGAGGAAGGGGACGGTCTACTCATCCCCCGAGTGTGTGATAAAGAGACAGGGGGCGGTCTACTCATTCCCTGAGTCTGTGATACAGAGAAAGGGGGCAGTCTGCTCATCCCCTGATTCTGAGATACAGAGACAGGGGGCGGTCTACTCATCCCCTGGGTCTGTGATACAGAGGAAGGGGACAGTCTACTCATCCCCTGAGTCTGTGATACAGAGAGAGGGGGCGGTCTACTCATCCCCTGAGTCTGTGATACAGAGGAAGGGGACGGTCTCCTCATTCCCTGAGTGTGTGATAAAGAGACAGGGGGCTGTCTACTCATTCCCTGAGTCTGTGATACAGAGAAAGGGGCAGTCTACTCATCCCCTGAGTCTGAGATACAGAGACAAGGGGCAGTTTACTCATCCCCTGGGTCTGTGATACAGAGGAAGGGGACGGTCTACTCATCCCCTTAGTCTGTGATACAGAGACAGGTGGCGGTCTACTCATCCCCTGAGTATGTGATACAGAGACAGGGGGCGGTCTACGCATCCCCTGAGTCTTTGATACAGAGACAGGGGGCGGTCTTCTCATCCCCTGAGTCTGTGATGCAGAGACAGGGGACGGTCTACTCATCCACTGACTCTGTGATCCAGAGACAGGGGGCGGTCTACTCATCCCCTGAGTCTGTTAGACAGAGACAGGGGGCGGTCTACTCATTCCCTGAGTCTGTGACACAGAGACAGGGGGCGGTCTACTCATCCCCTGAGTCTTTGATACAGAGACAGGGGGCGGTCTTCTCATCCACTGAGTCTGTGATCCAGAGACAGGTGACGGTCTAATCATCCACTGACTCTGTGATACAGAGACAGGGGGCAGTCTGCTCATCGCCTGAGTCTTTGACACAGAGACAGGGGGCGGTCTCCTCATCCCCCGAGTCTGTGATACAGCGACAGGGGGCGGTCTACTCATCCCCCGAGTCTGTGATACAGAGACAGGGGTCGGTCTACTCATCCCCCGAGTGTGTGATACAGAGACAGGGGGCGCTCTCCTCATTCCCTGAGCCTGTGATACAGAGACAGGGGGCGGTCTACTCATCCCCTGACTCTGAGATACAGAGACAAGGGGCAGTTTACTCATCCCCTGGGTCTGTGATAGAGAGGAAGGGGGCGGTCTACTCATCCCTTGAGTCTGTGATACAGAGACAGGGGGCGGTCTACTCATCCCCTTAGTCTGTGATACAGAGACAGGGGGCAGTCTGCTCATCCACTGAGTTTGTGATACAAAGACAGGGGGCGGTCTACTTATCCCCTCAGTTTGTGATACAGAGACAGGGGGTGGTCTACTCATCCCCTGAGTCTTTGATATAGAGACAGGGGCCGGTCTAGCCATCCACTGAGTCTGTGATGCCTAGACAGGGGGCGGTCTACTCATCCACTGAGTGTGTGATACAAAGACAGGGGGCGGTCTCGTCATCCCCTAAATTTGTGATACAGAGACAGGGGGCGGTCTAATCATCCCCTGAGTCTGTGATACAGAGATCGGGGGCAATTAACTCAATCGCTGAGTGTGAGATACAGAGACAGGGGGCACTCTACTTATCCCCTCAGTATGTGATACAGAGACAGGGGGTGGTCTACTCATCCCCTCAGTTTGTGATACAGAGACAGGGGGAGGTCTCCTCATCCCCTGAGTCTGAGATACAGAGACAAGGGGCAGTTTACTCATCCCCTGGGTCTGTGATAGAGAGGAATGGGGCGGTCTACTAATCCCTTGAGTCTGTGATACAGAGACAGGGGGCGGTCTCCTCATCCCCTCAGTTTGTGATGCAGAGACAGGGGGCGGTCTACTCATCCCCTGAGTCTGTGATACAGAGACAGGGGGCAGTCTGCTCATCCACTGAGTTTGTGATACAAAGACAGGGGGCGGTCTAGTCATCCCCTGACTCTGAGATACAGAGACAGGGGGCGGATTACTCATCCCCTGAGTCTTTGATACAGAGACACTGGGCGGTCCTCTCATCCACTGACTCTGTGATACAGAGATCGGGGGCGATTAACTCAATCGTTGAGTGTGAGATACAGAGACAGTGAGCGGTCTACTCATCCCCTCAGTTTGTGATGCAGAGACAGGGGGCGGTCTACTCATCCACTGAGTCTGTGATACAGAGGCAGTGGGCGGTCTACTCATCCCCTAAATTTGAGTTACAAAGACAGGGGGCAGTCTACACATCCCCTAAATTTGTGATACAGAGACAGGGGGCGGTCTACTTATCCCCTCAGTTTGTGATGCAGAGACAGGGGGGGTTCGACTCATTCCCTGAGTCTTTCATACAGAGACAGGGGCCGGTCTACCCATCCACTGAGTCTGTGATGCCGAGACAGGGGGCGGTCTACTCATCCACTGAGTGTGTGATACAGAGACAGGGGGCGGACTACTCATCCCCTGAGTCTTTGATACAGAGACAGGGGCCGGTCTACCCATCCACTGAGTCTGTGATGCCTAGACAGGGGGCGGTCTAGTCATCCCCTGACTCTGAGATACAGAGACAGGGGGCGGATTACTCATCCACTGAGTCTGTGATACAGAGACAGGTGACGGTCTACTCATCCACTGACTCTGTGTTACAGAGACAGGGGGCGGTCTACACATTCCCGGAATCAATGATACAGAGTCAGGGGGCGGTCTACTCATCCCCCGAGGCTGTGATACAGAGACAGGGAACGGTCTACTCATCACCCGAGTGTGTGATACAGAGACAGGGGAAGCTCTGCTCATACCCTGAGTCTGTGATACAGAGAAAGGGGGCTGTCTAATCATGCCCTGAGTCTGTGATACAGAGACAGGAGGCGGTCAACTCATCCCCTGAGTCTGTGATACAGAGATCGGGGGCGATTAACTCAATCGCTGAGTGTGAGATACAGAGACAGGGGGCGGTCTACTCATCCCCTAAATTTGAGTTACAAAGACAGGGGGCGGTCTACTTATCCCCTCAGTATGTGAGACAGAGACAGGCGGTGGTCTACTCATCCCCTGAGTCTTTGATACAGAGACAGGGGGCGGTCTACTCATTCCCTGAATCAATGAGACAGAGTCAGGGGGCGGTCTACTCATCCCATGAGTCTGTGATACAGAGATAGGTGGCGGTTAACACAATCGCTGAGTGTGAGATACAGAAACAGGGGGCGCTCTACTTATCCCCTGAGTCTGTGATACAGAGACAGGGGGCGGTCTACTCATTCCCTGAATCTGTGATACAGAGAAAGGGGGCGGTCTACTCATCGCCTGAGTCTGTGACACAGAGACAGGGGGCGGTCTACTCATCCACTGAGTCTGTGATACAGAGACAGGGGGCGGTCTACTCATCCCCTGAGTCTGTGATACAGAGACAGGGGGCGGTCTACTCATCCCCTGAGTCTGTGAGACAGAGACAGGGGGCGGTCTACTCATCCCCTGAGTCTGTGATACAGAGACAGGGGGCGGTCTTCTCATCCACTGAGACTGTGAAACAGAGACAGGTGACGGTCTACTCATCCCCTGAGTCTTTGATACAGAGACAGGGGCCGGTCTACTTATCCCCTCAGTTTGTGATACAGAGACAGGGGGGGTTCTACTCATTCCCTGAGTCTTTGATACAGAGACAGGGGGCGGTCTACTCATCCACTGAGTGTGTGATACAAAGACAGGAGGCGGTCTAGTCATCCACTGACTCTGAGATACAGAGACAGGGGGCGGTCTTCTCTTCCACTGAGTCTGTGATACAGAGACAGGTGACGGTCAACTCATCCCCTGAGTCTGTGATACAGAGACAGGGGGCGGTCTTCTCATCCCCTGAGTGTGTGATACAGAGACAGTGGGCGGTCTACTCATTCCCTCAGTTTGTGAGACAGAGACAGGGGGCAGTCTGCTCATCCCCTCAGTATGTGTTGCAGAGACAGGGGGCGGTCTACTCATCCCCTGAGTCTGTGATACAGAGACAGGGGGCGGTCTTCTCATCCCCTGAGTGTGTGATACAGAGACAGTGGGCGGTCTACTCATCCCCTCAGTTTGTGAGACAGAGACAGGGGGCAGTCTGCTCATCCCCTCAGTATGTGATGCAGAGACAGGGGGCGGTCTACACATCCCCTGAGTCTGTGATACAGAGACAGGGGGCGGTCTTCTCATCCCCTGAGTGTGTGATACATAGACTGGGGGCGGTCTACTCATCCCCTCAGTTTGTGATACAGAGACAGGGGGCGGTCTACTCATCCCCTCAGTTTGTGATACAGAGACAGGGGGCAGTCTGCTCATCCCCTTAGTATGTGATGCAGAGACAGGGGGCGGTCTACTCATCCGCTTTCTCTGTGATACAGAGACAGGGGGCGGTCTACTCATCCCCTCAGTTTGTGATACAGAGACAGCGGGCGGTCTACTTATCCCCTCAGCATGTGATACAGAGACAGGGGGCGGTCTACTTATCCCCTCAGTTTGTGATACAGAGAGAGGGGGTGGTCTACTCATCCCCTGAGTCTTTGATACAGAGACAGGGGCCGGTTTACCCATCCACTGAGTCTGTGATGCCTAGACAGGGGGCGGTCTACTCATCCACTGAGTGTGTGATACAAAGACAGGAGGCGGTCTACTCATCTCCCGAGTCTGTGATACAGAGATCGGGGGCGGTCTACTCATCCCCCGAGTGTGTGATACAGATATAGGGGGCGGTAAACTCAATCACTGAGAATGAGATACAGAGTCAGGGGGTGCTCTACTCATTCCCTCAGTTTGTGAGACAGAGACAGGGCGCAGTCTAATCATGCCCTGAGTCTGTGATCCAGAGACAGGAGGCGGTCAACTCATCCCCTGAGTCTGTGATACAGATATAGGGGGCGGTTAACTCAATCGCTGAGAATGAGATACAGAGTCAGGGGGTGCTCTACTCATTCCCTCAGTTTGTGAGACAGAGACAGGGGGCAGTCTACTCATCCCATGAGTCTTTGATACAGAGACAGGTGGCGGTCTTCTCATCCCCTGAGTCTGTGATCCAGAGACAGGGGGCGGTCTACTCATCCCCTGAGTGTGTGATACAGAGAAAGGGGGCGGTCTTCTCATCCCCTGAGTCTGTGATACAGAGAAAGGGGGCGGTCTTCTCATCCCCTGAGTCTGTGAAACAGAGACAGGTGACGGTCTACTCATCCCCTGAGTCTGTGATACAGAGACAGGGGGCAGTCTGCTCATCGCCTGAGTCTGTGACACAGAGACAGGGAGTGTCTACTCATCCACTGAGTGTGTGATACAGAGACAGGGGGCGGTCTGCTTATCCCCTGGGTCTGTGATACAGAGACAGGGGGCGGTCTACTCATCCCCTGACTCTGTGAGACAGAGACAGGGGGCGGTCTTCTCATCCACTGAGTGTGTGATACAGAGACAGGGGGCGGTCTGTTTATCCCCTGGGTCTGTGATACAGAGACAGGGGGCGGTCTGCTTATCCCCTGGGTCTGTGAGACAGAGACAGGGGGCGGTCTACTCATCCCCTGAGTCTGTGATACAGAGACAGGGGGCGGCCTACTCATCCCCTGAGTCTGTGATGCAGAGACAGGATGCGGTCTACTCATCCCCTCAGTTTGTGATACAGAGACAGGGGGCGGTCTACTCATCCCCTGAGTCTGTGATACAGAGACAGGGGGCGGTCTACTCATCCCCTGAGTCTGTGATACAGAGACAGGGGGCGGTCTACTCATCCCCTGAATCTGAGATACAGACACAAGGGGCAGTTTACTCATCCCCTGGGTCTGTGATAGAGACGAAGGGGGCGGTCTACCTATCCCCTCAGTATGTGATACAGAGACAGGGGGTGGTCTACTCATCCCCTGAGTCAGTGATACAGAGACAGGGGGCAGTCTACTTATCCCCTAAATTTGTGTGACAAAGACAGGGGGCGGTCTACTTATCCCCTCAGTTTGTGAAACAGAGACAGGGGGCGGTCTACTCATCCACTGAGTCTGTGATGCAGAGACAGGGGGCGGTCTTCTCATCCACTGAGTTTGTGATACAGAGACAGGGGGCGGTCTACTCATTCCCGGAATCAATGATACAGAGTCAGGGGGCGGTCTACTCATCCCCTGAGTCTGTTATACAGAGACAGGGGGCGGTCTACTCATTCCCGGAATCAATGATACAGAGTCAGGGAGCGGTCTACTCATCCCCTGAGTCAGTGACACAGAGACAGAGGGCGTTCGACTCATCCCCTGAGTGTGTGATACAGAGACAGAGGGCGTTCTACTCATCCCCTGAGTCTGTGATACAGTGACAGGGGGCAGTCTGCTCATCCCCTCAGTATGTGATGCAGAGACAGGGGGCGGTCTACTCATCCCCTGAATCTGTGATACAGAGACAGGGGGCGGTCTACTCATCCCCTGAGTGTGTGATGCAGAGACAGGGGGCGGTCTACTCATCCCCTCAGTTTGTGATACAGAGACAGAGGGCGTTCTACTCATCACCTGAGTCTGTGATACAGAGACAGGGGGCAGTCTGCTCATCCCCTCAGTATGTGATGCAGAGACAGGGGGCGGTCGACTCATCCCCTGAGTCTGTGATACAGAGACAGGGGGCGGTCTACTCATCCCCTGAGTGTGTGATGCAGAGACAGGGGGCGGTCTACTCATCCCCTGAGTCTGTGATACAGAGACAGGGGGCAGTCTACTCATCCCCTGAGTGTGTGATACAGAGACAGAGGGCGTTCTACTCATCCCCTGAGTCTGTGATACAGAGACAGGGGGCGGTCTACTCATCCCCTGAGTGTGTGATACAGAGACAGAGGGCGTGCTACTCATCCCCTGAGTCTGTGATACAGAGACAGGGGACGATGTACTCATCCCCCGAGTGTGTGAAACAGAGACAGGGGGCGGTCTTCTCATCCACTGAGTTTGTGATACAGAGACAGGGGGCGGTCTTCTCATCCACTGAGTTTGTGATACAGAGACAGGGGGCGGTCTACTCATCCACTGAGTTTGTGATACAGAGACAGGGGGCGGTCTACTCATTCCCTGAATCAATGATACAGAGTCAGGGGGCGGTGAGCTCATCCCCCGATGCTGTGATACAGAGACAGGGGGCGGTCTACTCATCCCCCGAGTGTGTGATACAGAGACAGGGGGCGGTCTACTCATACCCTGAGTCTGTGATACAGAGAAAGGGGGCTGTCTAATCATGCCCTGAGTCTGTGATACAGAGACAGGAGGCGGTCAACTCATCCCCTGAGTCTGTGATACAGAGATAGGGGGCGGTTAACTCAATCGCTGAGGGTGAGATACAGAGACAGGGGGCGGTCTACTCATCCCCTGAGTCTGTTATACAGAGACAGGGGGCGGTCTACTCATTCCCGGAATCAATGATACAGAGTCAGGGGGCGGTCTACTCATCCCCTGAGTCTGTTATACAGAGACAGGGGGCGGTCTAATCATTCCCGGAATCAATGATACAGAGTCAGGGGGCGGTCTACTCATCCCCTGAGTCTGTGATACAGAGACAGAAGGCGGTCAACTCATCCCCTCAGTCTGTGACACAGAGAAATAGGGCAGTATACTCAACCCCTCAGTCTGTGGTACAGAGACAGGGGGCGGTCTACTCATCCCCTGAGCCTGTGATACAGAGACAGGGGGCGGTCTTCTCATCCACTGAGTGTGTGATACAGAGAAAGGGGGCGGTCTACTCATTCCCTGAGCCTGTGATACAGAGACAGGGGGCGGTCTTCTCATCCACTGAGTGTGTGATACAGAGAAAGGGGGCGGTCTACTCATTCCCTGAGCCTGTGATACAGAGACAGGTGACGGTCTACTCATCCACTGATTCTGTGTTACAGAGACAGGGGGCGGTCTACTCATTCCCTGAATCAATGATACAGAGTCAGGGGGCGGTCTACTCATCTCCCGAGTCTGTGATACAGAGATCGGGGGCGGTCTACTCATCCCCCGAGTGTGTGATACAGAGAAAGGGGGCGGTCTACTGATCACCTGAGTCTGTGATACAGAGACAGGGGGCGGTCTTCTCATCCACTGAGTCTGTGAAACAGAGACAGGTGACGGTCTACTCATCCACTGAGTGTGTGATACAAAGACAGGAGGCGGTCTACTCATCTCCCGAGTCTGTGATACAGAGATCGGGGGCGGTTTACACATCCCCCGAGTGTGTGATACAGAGAAAGGGGGCTGTCTAATCATGCACTGAGTCTGTGATCCAGAGACAGAGGCGGTCAACTCATCCCCTGAGTCTGTGATACAGACACAAGGGGCAGTTTACTCATCCCCTGGGTCTGTGATAGAGACGAAGGGGGCGGTCTACTCATCCCCCGAGTCTGTGATACAGAGACAGGGGGCGGTCTACTCATCCCCTGAGTCAGTGATACAGAGACAGGGGGCGGTCTACTCATCCCCTGAGTCAGTGATACAGAGACAGGGGGCAGTCTACTTATCCCCTAAATTTGTGTGACAAAGACAGGGGGCGGTCTACTTATCCCCTCAGTATGTGACACAGAGACAGGGGGTGGTCTACTCATCCCCTGAGTCAGTGATACAGAGACAGGGGGCAGTCTACTTATCCCCTAAATTTGTGTGACAAAGACAGGGGGCGGTCTACTTATCCCCTCAGTTTGTGAAACAGAGACAGGGGGCGGTCTACTCATCCACTGAGTCTGTGATGCAGAGACAGGGGGCGGTCTTCTCATCCCCTGAGTTTGTGATACAGAGACAGGGGGCGGTCTACTCATTCCCTGAATCAATGATACAGAGTCAGGGGGCGGTCTACTCATCCCCTGAGTCTGTTATACAGAGACAGGGGGCGGTCTACTCATTCCCGGAATCAATGATACAGAGTCAGGGAGCGGTCTACTCATCCCCTGAGTCTGTGATACAGAGACAGAGGGCGTTCTACTCATCCCCTGAGTGTGTGATACAGAGACAGAGGGCGTTCTACTCATCCCCTGAGTCTGTGATACAGTGACAGGGGGCAGTCTGCTCATCCCCTCAGTATGTGATGCAGAGACAGGGGGCGGTCTACTTATCCCCTAAATTTGTGTGACAAAGACAGGGGGCGGTCTACTTATCCCCTCAGTATGTGATACAGAGACAGGGGGCGGTCTACTCATCCCCTGACTCTGTGAGACAGAGAAAGGGGCGGTCTTCTCATCCATTGAGTCTGTGACACAGAGACAGGTGACGGTCTACTCATCCACTGACTCTGTGATACAGAGACAGGGGGCGGTGTACTCATCCCCTGAATCAATGATACAGAGACAGGGGGCGGTGCACTCATCCCCTGAGTCTGAGATACAGAGACAGGGGGCGGTCTACTCATCCACTGAGTTTGTGATACAGAGACAGGGGGCGGTCTACTCATTCCCTGAATCAATGATACAGAGTCAGGGGGCGGTGAACTCATCCCCCGATGCTGTGATACAGAGACAGGGGGCGGTCTACTCATCCCCCGAGTGTGTGATACAGAGACAGGGGGCGGTCTACTCATACCCTGAGTCTGTGATACAGAGAAAGGGGGCTGTCTAATCATGCCCTGAGTCTGTGATACAGAGACAGGAGGCGGTCAACTCATCCCCTGAGTCTGTGATACAGAGATAGGGGGCGGTTAACTCAATCGCTGAGGGTGAGATACAGAGACAGGGGGCGGTCTACTCATCCCCTGAGTCTGTTATACAGAGACAGGGGGCGGTCTACTCATTCCCGGAATCAATGATACAGAGTCAGGGGGCGGTCTACTCATCCCCTGAGTCTGTTATACAGAGACAGGGGGCGGTCTAATCATTCCCGGAATCAATGATACAGAGTCAGGGGGCGGTCTACTCATCCCCTGAGTCTGTGATACAGAGACAGAAGGCGGTCAACTCATCCCCTCAGTCTGTGACACAGAGAAATAGGGCAGTATACTCAACCCCTCAGTCTGTGGTACAGAGACAGGGGGCGGTCTACTCATCCCCTGCGTGTGTGATACAGAGAAAGGGGGCGGTCTACTCATTCCCTGAGCCTGTGATACAGAGACAGGGGGCGGTCTTCTCATCCACTGAGTGTGTGATACAGAGAAAGGGGGCGGTCTACTCATTCCCTGAGCCTGTGATACAGAGACAGGTGACGGTCTACTCATCCACTGATTCTGTGTTACAGAGACAGGGGGCGGTCTACTCATTCCCTGAATCAATGATACAGAGTCAGGGGGCGGTCTACTCATCTCCCGAGTCTGTGATACAGAGATCGGGGGCGGTCTACTCATCCCCCGAGTGTGTGATACAGAGAAAGGGGGCGGTCTACTGATCACCTGAGTCTGTGATACAGAGACAGGGGGCGGTCTTCTCATCCACTGAGTCTGTGAAACAGAGACAGGTGACGGTCTACTCATCCACTGAGTGTGTGATACAAAGACAGGAGGCGGTCTACTCATCTCCCGAGTCTGTGATACAGAGATCGGGGGCGGTTTACACATCCCCCGAGTGTGTGATACAGAGAAAGGGGGCTGTCTAATCATGCACTGAGTCTGTGATCCAGAGACAGAGGCGGTCAACTCATCCCCTGAGTCTGTGATACAGACACAAGGGGCAGTTTACTCATCCCCTGGGTCTGTGATAGAGACGAAGGGGGCGGTCTACTCATCCCCCGAGTCTGTGATACAGAGACAGGGGGCGGTCTACTCATCCCCTGAGTCAGTGATACAGAGACAGGGGGCAGTCTACTTATCCCCTAAATTTGTGTGACAAAGACAGGGGGCGGTCTACTTATCCCCTCAGTATGTGACACAGAGACAGGGGGTGGTCTACTCATCCCCTGAGTCAGTGATACAGAGACAGGGGGCAGTCTACTTATCCCCTAAATTTGTGTGACAAAGACAGGGGGCGGTCTACTTATCCCCTCAGTTTGTGAAACAGAGACAGGGGGCGGTCTACTCATCCACTGAGTCTGTGATGCAGAGACAGGGGGCGGTCTACTCATTCCCTGAATCAATGATACAGAGTCAGGGGGCGGTCTACTCATCCCCTGAGTCTGTTATACAGAGACAGGGGGCGGTCTACTCATTCCCGGAATCAATGATACAGAGTCAGGGAGCGGTCTACTCATCCCCTGAGTCTGTGATACAGAGACAGAGGGCGTTCTACTCATCCCCTGAGTGTGTGATACAGAGACAGAGGGCGTTCTACTCATCCCCTGAGTCTGTGATACAGTGACAGGGGGCAGTCTACTTATCCCCTAAATTTGTGTGACAAAGACAGGGGGCGGTCTACTTATCCCCTCAGTATGTGATACAGAGACAGGGGGCGGTCTACTCATCCCCTGACTCTGTGAGACAGAGAAAGGGGGCGGTCTTCTCATCCATTGAGTCTGTGACACAGAGACAGGTGACGGTCTACTCATCCACTGACTCTGTGATACAGAGACAGGGGGCGGTGTACTCATCCCCTGAATCAATGATACAGAGACAGGGGGCGGTGCACTCATCCCCTGAGTCTGAGATACAGAGACAGGGGGCGGTCTACTCATCCACTGAGTTTGTGATACAGAGACAGGGGGCGGTCTACTCATTCCCTGAATCAATGATACAGAGTCAGGGGGCGGTGAACTCATCCCCCGATGCTGTGATACAGAGACAGGGGGCGGTCTACTCATCCCCCGAGTGTGTGATACAGAGACAGGGGGCGGTCTACTCATACCCTGAGTCTGTGATACAGAGAAAGGGGGCTGTCTAATCATGCCCTGAGTCTGTGATACAGAGACAGGAGGCGGTCAACTCATCCCCTGAGTCTGTGATACAGAGATAGGGGGCGGTTAACTCAATCGCTGAGGGTGAGATACAGAGACAGGGGGCGGTCTACTCATCCCCTGAGTCTGTTATACAGAGACAGGGGGCGGTCTACTCATTCCCGGAATCAATGATACAGAGTCAGGGGGCGGTCTACTCATCCCCTGAGTCTGTTATACAGAGACAGGGGGCGGTCTAATCATTCCCGGAATCAATGATACAGAGTCAGGGGGCGGTCTACTCATCCCCTGAGTCTGTGATACAGAGACAGAAGGCGGTCAACTCATCCCCTCAGTCTGTGACACAGAGAAATAGGGCAGTATACTCAACCCCTCAGTCTGTGGTACAGAGACAGGGGGCGGTCTACTCATCCCCTGCGTGTGTGATACAGAGAAAGGGGGCGGTCTACTCATTCCCTGAGCCTGTGATACAGAGACAGGGGGCGGTCTTCTCATCCACTGAGTGTGTGATACAGAGAAAGGGGGCGGTCTACTCATTCCCTGAGCCTGTGATACAGAGACAGGTGACGGTCTACTCATCCACTGATTCTGTGTTACAGAGACAGGGGGCGGTCTACTCATTCCCTGAATCAATGATACAGAGTCAGGGGGCGGTCTACTCATCTCCCGAGTCTGTGATACAGAGATCGGGGGCGGTCTACTCATCCCCCGAGTGTGTGATACAGAGAAAGGGGGCGGTCTACTGATCACCTGAGTCTGTGATACAGAGACAGGGGGCGGTCTTCTCATCCACTGAGTCTGTGAAACAGAGACAGGTGACGGTCTACTCATCCACTGAGTGTGTGATACAAAGACAGGAGGCGGTCTACTCATCTCCCGAGTCTGTGATACAGAGATCGGGGGCGGTTTACACATCCCCCGAGTGTGTGATACAGAGAAAGGGGGCTGTCTAATCATGCACTGAGTCTGTGATCCAGAGACAGAGGCGGTCAACTCATCCCCTGAGTCTGTGATACAGACACAAGGGGCAGTTTACTCATCCCCTGGGTCTGTGATAGAGACGAAGGGGGCGGTCTACTCATCCCCCGAGTCTGTGATACAGAGACAGGGGGCGGTCTACTCATCCCCTGAGTCAGTGATACAGAGACAGGGGGCAGTCTACTTATCCCCTAAATTTGTGTGACAAAGACAGGGGGCGGTCTACTTATCCCCTCAGTATGTGACACAGAGACAGGGGGTGGTCTACTCATCCCCTGAGTCAGTGATACAGAGACAGGGGGCAGTCTACTTATCCCCTAAATTTGTGTGACAAAGACAGGGGGCGGTCTACTTATCCCCTCAGTTTGTGAAACAGAGACAGGGGGCGGTCTACTCATCCACTGAGTCTGTGATGCAGAGACAGGGGGCGGTCTACTCATTCCCTGAATCAATGATACAGAGTCAGGGGGCGGTCTACTCATCCCCTGAGTCTGTTATACAGAGACAGGGGGCGGTCTACTCATTCCCGGAATCAATGATACAGAGTCAGGGAGCGGTCTACTCATCCCCTGAGTCTGTGATACAGAGACAGAGGGCGTTCTACTCATCCCCTGAGTGTGTGATACAGAGACAGAGGGCGTTCTACTCATCCCCTGAGTCTGTGATACAGTGACAGGGGGCAGTCTACTTATCCCCTAAATTTGTGTGACAAAGACAGGGGGCGGTCTACTTATCCCCTCAGTATGTGATACAGAGACAGGGGGCGGTCTACTCATCCCCTGACTCTGTGAGACAGAGAAAGGGGGCGGTCTTCTCATCCATTGAGTCTGTGACACAGAGACAGGTGACGGTCTACTCATCCACTGACTCTGTGATACAGAGACAGGGGGCGGTGTACTCATCCCCTGAATCAATGATACAGAGACAGGGGGCGGTGCACTCATCCCCTGAGTCTGAGATACAGAGACAGGGGGCGGTCTACTCATCCCCTGAGTCTGAGATACAGAGACAAGGGGCAGTTTACTCATCCCCTGAGTCTGTGATAAAGAGGAAGGGAGCGGTCTACTCATCCCCTGAGTCTGTGATACAGAGACAGGGGGCGGTCTACTCATCCCCTCAGTTTGTGATACTGTGACAGGGGGCGGTCTACTCATCCCCTGAGTCTGTGATACGGAGACAGGGGGCGGTCTACTCATCCCCTGAGTCTGTGATACAGCGACAGGGGGCGGTCAACTCATCCCCTGAGTCTGTGATACAGAGACAGGGGGCGGTCTTCTCATCCACTGAGTCTGTGATACTGAGACAGGGGGCGGTCTACTCATCCCCTGAGTCTGTGATACAGAGACAGGGGGCGGTCTACTCATCCCCTGAGTCTGTGATACAGCGACAGGGGGCGGTCTACTCATCCCCTCAGTTTCTGATAGAGAGACAGGGGGCGGTCTACTCATCCCCTCAGTTTGTGATACAGAGACAGGGGGCGGTCTACTCATCCCCTGAGTCTGTGATACAGCGACAGGGGGCGGTCTACTCATCCCCTGAGTCTGTGATACAGCGACAGGGGGCGGTCTACTCATCCCCTCAGTCTGTGATACAGAGACAGGGGGCGGTCTGCTCATCCCCTCAGTATGTGATACAGAGACAGTGGGCGATCTACTCATCCCCTGAGTCTGTGATACAGAGACAGGGGGCAGTCTGCTCATCACCTGAGTCTGTGACACAGAGACAGGGGGCTGTCTCCTCATCCCCGGAATCAATGATACAGAGACATGGGGCGGTCTACTCATCCCCTGAATCAATGATACAGAGACAGGGGGCGGTCCACTCATCCCCTGAGTCTGTGATACAGAGACAGGGGGCGGTCTACTCATTCCCTGAGTTTGTGATACAGAGACAGGGGGCGGTCTACTCATCCCCTGAATCTGAGATACAGACACAAGGGGCAGTTTACTCATCCCCTGGGTCTGTGATAGAGACGAAGGGGGCGGTCTACTCAACCCCTGAGTCTGTGATACAGAGACAGGGGCCGGTCTACTCATCCCCTCATTTTGTGATATAGAGACAGGGGGCGGTCTACTCATCCCCTGAGTCTGTGATACAGAGACAGGTGACGGTCTACTCATCCCCTGAGTCTGTGATACTGAGACAGGGGGCGGTCTACTCATCCCCTGAGTCTGTGATGCAGAGACAGGGGCGGTCTACTTATCCCCTCAGTTTGTGAAACAGAGACAGGGGGCGGTCCACTTATCCCCTCAGTATGTGATACAGAGACAGGGGCTGGTCTACTCATCCCCTGAGTCAGTGATACAGAGACAGGGGCGGTCTACTTATCCCCTCAGTTTGTGAAACAGAGACAGGGGGCGGTCTACTCATCCCCTGAGTCTTTGATACAGAGACAGGGGGCGGTCTTCTCATTCCCTGAATCAATGATACAGAGTCTGGGGGCGGTCTACTCATCCCCCGATTCTGTGATACAGAGACAGGGGGCGGTCTACTCATCCCCCGAGTGTGTGATACAGAGAAAGGGGGCGGTCTACTCACACCCTGAGTCTGTGATACAGAGAAAGGGGGCTGTCTAATCATGCCCTGAGTCCGTGATACAGAGATAGGGGGCGGTTAACTCAATCGCTGAGTGTGAGATACAGAGACAGGGGGCGGTCTACTCATCCCCTGAGTGTGTGATACAGAGACAGGAGGCGGTCAACTCATCCCCTCAGTCTGTGACACAGAGAAATGGGGCAGTATATTCAACCCCTCAGTTTGTGATACAGAGACAGGGGGCGGTCTACTCATCCCCTGAGTCTGTGACAGAGAGACAGGGGGCGGTCTACTTATCCCCTCAGATTGTGATACAGAGACAGGGGGCGGTCTACTCATCCACTGAGTGTGTGATACAAAGACAGGGGGCGGTCTACTCATCCCCGAGTCTGTGAGACAGAGACAGTGGGCGCTCTACTCCTGCCCTGAGTCTGTGATACAGAGACAGGGGGCGGTCTACTCATCCCCTGAGTCTGTGACAGAGAGACAGGGGGCGGTCTACCCATCCCCTGAATCAATGATACAGAAACAGTGGGCGGTCTACTCATCCCATGAGTCTGTGATACAGAGACAGGCAGTGGTCTACTCATCTCCTGAGTCTGTGATACAGAGACAGGGGGCGATCTACTCATCCCATGAGTCTGTGATACAGAGACAGGCGGCGGTCTACTCATCCCCTGAGTCTGTGATACAGAGACAGGGGGCGGTCTACTCATCCCCTGAATCAATGATACAGAAACAGGGGGCGGTGCACTCATCCCCTGAGTCTGTGATACAGAGACAGGGGCCGGTCTGCTCATCCCCTGAGTCTGAGATCCAGAGACAGGGGGCAGTCTACTCATCCCCTGAATCTGTGATACAGAGACATGGGGCGGTCTACTTATCCCCTCAGTTTGTGATACAGAGACAGGGGGCGGTCGACTCATCCCCTGAGTTTGTGATACTGAGACAAGGGGCGGTCTACTTATCCCCTCAGTTTGTGATACAGAGTCAGGGGGCGGTCTACGCATTCCCTGAGTCTGTGATGCAGAGACAGGGGGCGGTCTACTTATCCCCTCAGTTTGTGTTACAGAGACAGGGGACGGTCTACTCATCCCCTAAATTTGTGATACAGAGACAGGGGACGGTCCACTCATCCCCTGAGTCTGTGACACAGAGACAGGGGGCGTTCTTCTCATCCCCTGAATCAATGATACAGAAACAGGGGGCGGTGCACTCATCCCCTGAGTCTGTGATGCAGAGACAAGGGGCAGTTTGCTCATCCCCTTGGTCAGTGATAAAGAGACAGGGAGCGGTCCACTCATTTTCTGAGTCTGTGACACAGAGACAGGGGGCGGTCTACTCATCCCCTGAGTCTGTGACACAGAGACAGGGGGCGGTCTACTCATCCCCCGAGTGCATGATAAATAGACAGGGGGCGCTCTACTCATCCCCGGGCTCTGTGATACAGAGACAGGGGGCGGTCTACTCATCCCCTGAGTCTGTGATACAGAGACAGGCAGTGGTCTACTCATCTCCTGAGTCTGTGATACTGAGACAGGGGGCGGTCTACTCATCACATGAGTCTGTTATACAGAGACAGGCGGCGGTCTACTCATCCCCTAAATCTCTGATACAGAGACAGGGGGCGGTGTACTCATCCCCTGAGACTGTGATACAGAGACAGGGGGCGGTCTACGCATCCCCCGAGTGTGTGATACAGAGACAGGCAGTGGTCTACTCATCTCCTGAGTCTGTGAGACAGAGACATGGGGCGGTCTACTCATCCCCTGAGTCTGTGACACAGAAACAGGGGGCGGTCTACTCATCCCCTGAGTCTGTGATACAGAGACAGGGGGCAGTCTACTCATCACCTCAGTCTGTGATACAGAGACAGGGGGCAGTCTGCTCATCCCCCGAGTGTGTGATACAGAGAAAGGGGGCGGTCTACTCATCACCTGAGTCTGTGATACAGAGACAGGGGGCAGTCTGCTCATCCCCTCAGTATGTGATGCAGAGACAGGGGGCGGTCTACTCATCCCCTGAGTCTGTGATACAGAGACAGGGGGCGGTCTTCTCATCCCCTGAGTCTGTGATACAGAGACTGAGGGCGTTCTACTCATCACCTGAGTCTGTGATACAGAGACAGGGGGCAGTCTGCTCATCCCCTCAGTATGTGATGCAGAGACAGGGGGCGGTCTACTCATCACCTGAGTCTGTGATGCAGAGACAGGGGGCGGTCTACTCATCCCCTGAGTCTGTGATACAGAGACAGGGGGCAGTCTGCTCATCCCCTCAGGATGTGATACAGAGACAGGGGGCGGTCTTCTCATCCCCTGAGTGTGTGATGCAGAGACAGGGGGCGGTCTACGCATCCCCTGAGTCTGTGATACAGAGACAGGGGGCAGTCTGCTCATCCCCTCAGTATGTGAGGCAGAGACAGGGTGCGGTCTACTCGTCCCCTGAGTCTGTGATGCAGAGACAGGGGGCGGTCTTCTCATCCACTGAGTCTGTGAAACAGAGACAGGTGACGGTCTACTCATCCACTGAGTGTGTGATACAAAGACAGGAGGCGGTCTACTCATCTCCCGAGTCTGTGATACAGAGATCGGGGGCGGTTTACTCATCCCCCGAGTGTGTGATACAGAGAAAGGGGGCTGTCTAATCATGCACTGAGTCTGTGATCCAGAGACAGAGGCAGTTTACTCATCCCCTGGGTCTGTGATAGAGACGAAGGGGGCGGTCTACTCATCCCCCGAGTCTGTGATACAGAGACAGGGGGCGGTCTACTCATCCCCTGAGTCAGTGATACAGAGACAGGGGGCAGTCTACTTATCCCCTAAATTTGTGTGACAAAGACAGGGGGCGGTCTACCTATCCCCTCAGTATGTGATACAGAGACAGGGGGTGGTCTACTCATCCCCTGAGTCAGTGATACAGAGACAGGGGGCAGTCTACTTATCCCCTAAATTTGTGTGACAAAGACAGGGGGCGGTCTACTTATCCCCTCAGTTTGTGAAACAGAGACAGGGGGCGGTCTACTCATCCACTGAGTCTGTGATGCAGAGACAGGGGGCGGTCTTCTCATCCCCTGAGTTTGTGATACAGAGACAGGGGGCGGTCTACTCATTCCCTGAATCAATGATACAGAGTCAGGGGGCGGTCTACTCATCCCCTGAGTCTGTTATACAGAGACAGGGGACGGTCTACTCATTCCCGGAATCAATGATACAGAGTCAGGGAGCGGTCTACTCATCCCCTGAGTCTGTGATACAGAGACAGAGGGCGTTCTACTCATCCCCTGAGTGTGTGATACAGAGACAGAGGGCGTTCTACGCATCCCCTGAGTCTGTGATACAGTGACAGGGGGCAGTCTGCTCATCCCCTCAGTATGTGATGCAGAGACAGGGGGCGGTCTACTTATCCCCTAAATTTGTGTGACAAAGACAGGGGGCGGTCTACTTATCCCCTCAGTATGTGATACAGAGACAGGGGGCGGTCTACTCATCCCCTGACTCTGTGAGACAGAGACAGGGGGCGGTCTTCTCATCCATTGAGTCTGTGACACAGAGACAGGTGACGGTCTACTCATCCACTGACTCTGTGATACAGAGACAGGGGGCGGTGTACTCATCCCCTGAATCAATGATACAGTGACAGGGGGCGGTGCACTCATCCCCTGAGTCTGAGATACAGAGACAGGGGGCGGTCTACTCATCCCCTGAGTCTGAGATACAGAGACAAGGGGCAGTTTACTCATCCCCTGAGTCTGTGATAAAGAGGAAGGGAGCGGTCTACTCATCCCCTGAGTCTGTGATACAGAGACAGGGGGCGGTCTACTCATCCCCTCAGTTTGTGATACAGTGACAGGGGGCGGTCTACTCATCCCCTGAGTCTGTGATACGGAGACAGGGGCGGTCTACTCATCCCCTGAGTCTGTGATACAGCGACAGGGGGCGGTCTACTCATCCCCTGAGTTTGTGATACAGAGACAGGGGGCGGTCTTCTCATCCACTGAGTCTGTGATACAGAGACAGGGGGCGGTCTTCTCATCCACTGAGTTTGTGATACAGAGACAGGGGGCAGTCTGCTCATCCCCTCAGTATGTGATGCAGAGACAGGGGGCGATCTACTCATCCCCTGAGTCTGTGATACAGAGACAGGGGGCGGTCTTCTCATCTACTGAGTCTGTGATACAGAGACAGGGGGCGGTCTTCTCATCCACTGAGTCTGTGAAACTGAGACAGGGGGCGGTCTACTCATCCCCTGAGTCTGTGATACAGAGACAGGGGGCGATCTACTCATCCCATGAGTCTGTGATACAGAGACAGGCGGCGGTCTACTCATCTCCTGAGTCTGTGATACGGAGACAGGGGGCGGTCTACTCATCCCCTGAGTCTGTGATACAGAGACAGGGGGCGGTCTACTCATCCCCTGAATCAATGATAAAGAAACAGGGGGCGGTGCACTCATAC
The DNA here is from genome assembly GCF_036365525.1 of Heterodontus francisci. NCBI lineage: Eukaryota > Metazoa > Chordata > Chondrichthyes > Heterodontiformes > Heterodontidae > Heterodontus > Heterodontus francisci. The sequence continues at coordinate 3,082,427 of NC_090395.1, forward strand.
CCTGAGTCTGTGATACAGAGACAGGGGCCGGTCTGCTCATCCCCTGAGTCTGAGATCCAGAGACAGGGGGCAGTCTACTCATCCCCTGAATCTGTGATACAGAGACATGGGGCGGTCTACTTATCCCCTCAGTTTGTGATACAGAGACAGGGGGCGGTCGACTCATCCCCTGAGTTTGTGATACTGAGACAAGGGGCGGTCTACTTATCCCCTCAGTTTGTGATACAGAGTCAGGGGGCGGTCTACGCATTCCCTGAGTCTGTGATGCAGAGACAGGGGGCGGTCTACTTATCCCCTCAGTTTGTGTTACAGAGACAGGGGACGGTCTACTCATCCCCTAAATTTGTGATACAGAGACAGGGGACGGTCCACTCATCCCCTGAGTCTGTGACACAGAGACAGGGGGCGTTCTTCTCATCCCCTGAATCAATGATACAGAAACAGGTGGCGGTGCACTCATCCCCTGAGTCTGTGATGCAGAGACAAGGGGCAGTTTGCTCATCCCCTTGGTCAGTGATAAAGAGACAGGGAGCGGTCCACTCATTTTCTGAGTCTGTGACACAGAGACAGGGGGCGGTCTACTCATCCCCTGAGTCTGTGACACAGAGACAGGGGGCGGTCTACTCATCCCCCGAGTGCATGATAAATAGACAGGGGGCGCTCTACTCATCCCCGGGCTCTGTGATACAGAGACAGGGGGCGGTCTACTCATCCCCTGAGTCTGTGATACAGAGACAGGCAGTGGTCTACTCATCTCCTGAGTCTGTGATACAGAGACAGGGGGCGGTCTACTCATCACATGAGTCTGTTATACAGAGACAGGCGGCGGTCTACTCATCCCCTAAATCTCTGATACAGAGACAGGGGGCGGTGTACTCATCCCCTGAGTCTGTGATACAGAGACAGGGGGCGGTCTACTCATCCCCCGAGTGTGTGATACAGAGACAGGCAGTGATCTACTCATCTCCTGAGTCTGTGAGACAGAGACATGGGGCGGTCTACTCATCCCCTGAGTCTGTGACACAGAAACAGGGGGCGGTCTACTCATCCCCTGAGTCTGTGATACAGAGACAGGGGGCAGTCTACTCATCACCTGAGTCTGTGATACAGAGACAGGGGGAAGTCTGCTCATCCCCCGAGTGTGTGATACAGAGAAAGGGGGCGGTCTACTCATCACCTGAGTCTGTGATACAGAGACAGGGGGCAGTCTGCTCATCCCCTCAGTATGTGATGCAGAGACAGGGGGCGGTCTACTCATCCCCTGAGTCTGTGATACAGAGACAGGGGGCGGTCTTCTCATCCCCTGAGTCTGTGATACAGAGACTGAGGGCGTTCTACTCATCACCTGAGTCTGTGATACAGAGACAGGGGGCAGTCTGCTCATCCCCTCAGTATGTGATGCAGAGACAGGGGGCGGTCTACTCATCACCTGAGTCTGTGATGCAGAGACAGGGGGCCGGTCTACTCATCCCCTGAGTCTGTGATACAGAGACAGGGGGCAGTCTGCTCATCCCCTCAGGATGTGATACAGAGACAGGGGGCGGTCTTCTCATCCCCTGAGTGTGTGATGCAGAGACAGGGGGCGGTCTACGCATCCCCTGAGTCTGTGATACAGAGACAGGGGGCAGTCTGCTCATCCCCTCAGTATGTGATGCAGAGACAGGGGGCGGTCTACTCATCCCCTGAGTCTGTGATGCAGAGACAGGGGGCGGTCTTCTCATCCACTGAGTCTGTGAAACAGAGACAGGTGACGGTCTACTCATCCACTGAGTGTGTGATACAAAGACAGGAGGCGGTCTACTCATCTCCCGAGTCTGTGATACAGAGATCGGGGGCGGTTTACTCATCCCCCGAGTGTGTGATACAGAGAAATGGGGCTGTCTAATCATGCACTGAGTCTGTGATCCAGAGACAGAGGCAGTTTACTCATCCCCTGGGTCTGTGATAGAGACGAAGGGGGCGGTCTACTCATCCCCCGAGTCTGTGATACAGAGACAGGGGGCGGTCTACTCATCCCCTGAGTCAGTGATACAGAGACAGGGGGCAGTCTACTTATCCCCTAAATTTGTGTGACAAAGACAGGGGGCGGTCTACCTATCCCCTCAGTATGTGATACAGAGACAGGGGGTGGTCTACTCATCCCCTGAGTCAGTGATACAGAGACAGGGGGCAGTCTACTTATCCCCTAAATTTGTGTGACAAAGACAGGGGGCGGTCTACTTATCCCCTCAGTTTGTGAAACAGAGACAGGGGGCGGTCTACTCATCCACTGAATCTGTGATGCAGAGAAAGGGGGCGGTCTTCTCATCCCCTGAGTTTGTGATACAGAGACAGGGGGCGGTCTACTCATTCCCTGAATCAAAAATACAGAGTCAGGGGGTTGTCTACTCATCCCCTGAGTCTGTTATACAGAGACAGGGGACGGTCTACTCATTCCCGGAATCAATGATACAGAGTCAGGGAGCGGTCTACTCATCCCCTGAGTCTGTGATACAGAGACAGAGGGCGTTCTACTCATCCCCTGAGTGTGTGATACAGAGACAGAGGGCGTTCTACGCATCCCCTGAGTCTGTGATACAGTGACAGGGGGCAGTCTGCTCATCCCCTCAGTATGTGATGCAGAGACAGGGGGCGGTCTACTTATCCCCTAAATTTGTGTGACAAAGACAGGGGGCGGTCTACTTATCCCCTCAGTATGTGATACAGAGACAGGGGGCGGTCTACTCATCCCCTGACTCTATGAGACAGAGACAGGGGGCGGTCTTCTCATCCATTGAGTCTGTGACACAGAGACAGGTGACGGTCTACTCATCCACTGACTCTGTGATACAGAGACAGGGGGCGGTGTACTCATCCCCTGAATCAATGATACAGTGACAGGGGGCGGTGCACTCATCCCCTGAGTCTGAGATACAGAGACAGGGGGCGGTCTACTCATCCCCTGAGTCTGAGATACAGAGACAAGGGGCAGTTTACTCATCCCCTGAGTCTGTGATAAAGAGGAAGGGAGCGGTCTACTCATCCCCTGAGTCTGTGATACAGAGACAGGGGGCGGTCTACTCATCCCCTCAGTTTGTGATACAGTGACAGGGGGCGGTCTACTCATCCCCTGAGTCTGTGATACGGAGACAGGGGGCGGTCTACTCATCCCCTGAGTCTGTGATACAGCGACAGGGGGCGGTCTACTCATCCCCTGAGTTTGTGATACAGAGACAGGGGGCGGTCTTCTCATCCACTGAGTCTGTGATACAGAGACAGGGGGCGGTCTTCTCATCCACTGAGTTTGTGATACAGAGACAGGGGGCAGTCTGCTCATCCCCTCAGTATGTGATGCAGAGACAGGGGGCGATCTACTCATCCCCTGAGTCTGTGATACAGAGACAGGGGGCGGTCTTCTCATCTACTGAGTCTGTGATACAGAGACAGGGGGCGGTCTTCTCATCCACTGAGTCTGTGAAACTGAGACAGGGGGCGGTCTACTCATCCCCTGAGTCTGTGATACAGCGACAGGGGGCGGTCTACTCATCCCCTCAGTTTGTGATACAGAGACAGGGGGCGGTCTACTTATGCCCTCAGTTTGTGATAGAGAGACAGGGGGCGGTCTACTCATCCCCTGAGTCTGTGATACAGAGACAGGGGGCGGTCTACTCATCCCCTGAGTCTGTGATACAGCGACAGGGGGCGGTCTACTCATCCCCTCAGTTTGTGATACAGAGACAGGGGGCGGTCTACTCATCCCCTGAGTCTGTGATACAGCGACAGGGGGCGGTCTACTCATCCCCTGAGTCTGTGATACAGCGACAGGGGGCGGTCTACTCATCCCCTCAGTCTGTGATACAGAGACAGGGGGCGGTCTGCTCATCCCCTCAGTATGTGATACAGAGACAGGGGGCGATCTACTCATCCCCTGAGTCTGTGATACAGAGACAGGGGGCAGTCTGCTCATCACCTGAGTCTGTGACACAGAGACAGGGGGCTGTCTCCTCATCCCCGGAATCAATGATACAGAGACATGGGGCGGTCTACTCATCCCCTGAATCAATGATACAGAGACAGGGGGCGGTCCACTCATCCCCCGAGTCTGTGATACAGAGACAGGTGGCGGTCTACTCATTCCCTGAGTTTGTGATACAGAGACAGGGGGCGGTCTACTCATCCCCTGAATCTGAGATACAGACACAAGGGGCAGTTTACTCATCCCCTGGGTCTGTGATAGAGACGAAGGGGGCGGTCTACTCAACCCCTGAGTCTGTGATACAGAGACAGGGGCCGGTCTACTCATCCCCTGAGTCTGTGATACTGAGACAGGGGGCGGTCTACTCATCCCCTGAGTCTGTGATACAGAGACAGGTGACGGTCTACTCATACCCTGAGTCTGTGATACTGAGACAGGGGGCGGTCTACTCATCCCCTGAGTCTGTGATGCAGAGACAGGGGCGGTCTACTTATCCCCTCAGTTTGTGAAACAGAGACAGGGGCGGTCCACTTATCCCCTCAGTATGTGATACAGAGACAGGGGGTGGTCTACTCATCCCCTGAGTCAGTGATACAGAGACAGGGGCGGTCTACTTATCCCCTCAGTTTGTGAAACAGAGACAGGGGGCGGTCTACTCATCCCCTGAGTCTTTGATACAGTGACAGGGGGCGGTCTTCTCATCCACTGAGTTTGTGATACAGAGACACGTGACGGTCTACTCATCCACTGACTCTGTGAGATAGAGACAGGGGGCGGTCTACTCATCCCATGAGTCTGTGATACAGAGACAGGCAGTGGTCTACTCATCTCCTGAGTCTGTGATACAGACACAGGGGGCGATCTACTCATCCCATGAGTCTGTGATACAGAGACAGGCGGCGGTCTACTCATCTCCTGAGTCTGTGATACGGAGACAGGGGGCGGTCCACTCATCCCCTGAGTCTGTGATACAGAGACAGGGGGCGGTCTACATATCCCCTCAGTTTGTGATACAGAGACAGGGGGCGGTCGACTCATCCCCTGAGTTTGTGATACTGAGACAAGGGGCGGTCTACTCATCCCCTGAATCAATGATACAGAAACAGGGGGCGGTGCACTCATCCCCTGAGTCTGTGATACAGAGACAGGGGCCGGTCTGCTCATCCCCTGAGTCTGAGATACAGAGACAGGGGGCAGTCTACTCATCCCCTGAATCTGTGATACAGAGACATGGGGCGGTCTACATATCCCCTCAGTTTGTGATACAGAGACAGGGGGCGGTCGACTCATCCCCTGAGTTTGTGATACTGAGACAAGGGGCGGTCTACTTATCCCCTCAGTTTGTGATACAGAGTCAGGGGGCGGTCTACGCATTCCCTGAGTCTGTGATGCAGAGACAGGGGGCGGTCTACTTATCCCCTCAGTTTGTGTTACAGAGACAGGGGACGGTCTACTCATCCCCTAAATTTGTGATACAGAGACAGGGGACGGTCCACTCATCCCCTGAGTCTGTGACACAGAGACAGGGGGCGTTCTTCTCATCCCCTGAATCAATGATACAGAAACAGGGGGCGGTGCACTCATCCCCTGAGTCTGTGATGCAGAGACAAGGGGCAGTTTGCTCATCCCCTTGGTCAGTGATAAAGAGACAGGGAGCGGTCCACTCATTTTCTGAGTCTGTGACACAGAGACAGGGGGCGGTCTACTCATCCCCGGGCTCTGTGATACAGAGACAGGGGGCGGTCTACTCATCCCCTGAGTCTGTGATACAGAGACAGGCAGTGGTCTACTCATCTCCTGAGTCTGTGATACAGAGACAGGGGGCGGTCTACTCATCACATGAGTCTGTTATACAGAGACAGGCGGCGGTCGACTCATCCCCTAAATCTCTGATACAGAGACAGGGGGCGGTCTACTCATCCCCCGAGTGTGTGATACAGAGACAGGCAGTGGTCTACTCATCTCCTGAGTCTGTGAGACAGAGACATGGGGCGGTCTACTCATCCCCTGAGTCTGTGACACAGAAACAGGGGGCGGTCTACTCATCCCCTGAGTCTGTGATACAGGGACAGGGGGTGGTCTACTCATCCCCTGAGTTTGTATTACAGAGACAGGGGGCGGTCTACTCATCCCCGTGTGTGTGATACAGAGACAGGGTGCGGTCTACTCATCCCCCGACTGTGTGATACAGAGACAGGGGGTGCTCTTCTTATCCCCGGGCTCTGTGATACAGAGACATGGGGCGGTCTACTCATCCCCCGAGTGTGTGATACAGAGACAGGCAGTGGTCTACTCATCCCCTGAATCTGAGATACAGAGACAAAGGGCAGTTTGCTCATCCCCTGGGTCAGTGATAAAGAGACAGGGTCGGTCTACTCATCCCCTGAGTCTGTGACACAGAGACAGGGGGCGGTCTACTCATCCCCTGCATCTGTGACAGAGAGACAGGGGGCGGTCTACTCATCCCCTGAGTCTGTGATACAGAGACAGGCGGCGGTCTACTCATCCCCTGAGTCTGTGATGCAGAGACAGGCGGCGCTCTACCCATCCCCTAAAACTGTGACACAGAGGCAGGGGGCAGACTGCTCATCCCCTGAGTCTATGATACAGAGATAGGGGGCGGTTAACTCATTCCCTGACTCTGTGATGCAGAGACAGGGGGCGGTCTACTCATCCCCTGAGTCTGAGATACAGAGATAGGTTGCGGTCTACTCATCCCCTGAGTCTGTGACACAGAGGCAGGGGGCAGTCTACTCATCCCCTGAGTCTATGATACAGAGACATGGGGCGGTCTACTCATCCCCTGAGTCTGTGATTCAGAGATAGGGGGCGGTCTACTCATCTCCTGAGTCTATGATACAGAGACATGGGGCGGTCTACTCATCCCCTGAGTCTGTGAAACAGGGAAAGGAGGTGGTCTACTCCTCCCCTAAGTCTGTGATACAGAGACAGGGGGCGGTCTACTCATCCCCTGAATCAATGATACAGAGACAGGGGGCGGTCTACTCATCTCCTGAGTCTGTGATTCAGAGACAGGGGGCGGTCTACTCATCCCCTGAGTCTATGATACAGAGACATGGGGCGGTCTACTCATCCCCTGAGTCTGTGATTCAGAGACAGGGGGCGGTCTACTCATCCCCTGAGTCTATGATACAGAGACATGGGGCGGTCTACTCATCCCCTGAGTCTGTGATTCAGAGACAGGGGGCGGTCTACTCATCCCCTGAATCAATGATACAGAAACAGGGGGCGGTCTACTCATCCCCTGAGTCTATGATACAGAGACATGGGGCGGTCTACTCATCCCCTGAGTCAGTGATTCAGAGACAGGGGGCGGTCTACTCATCCCCTGAGTCTATGATACAGAGACATGGGGCGGTCTACTCATCCCCTGAGTCTGTGATTCAGAGACAGGGGGCGGTCTACTCATCCCCTGAATCAATGATACAGAAACAGGGGGCGGACTACTCATCCCCTGAGTCTGTGATACAGAGACAAGGGGGCGGTCTACTCATCCACTGAGTGTGTGATACAAAGACAGGGGACGGTCTACTCATCCACTGAGTCTGTGATACAGAGGCAGGGGGCGGTCTACTCATCCCCTAAATTTGTGATACAGAGACAGGGGGCGGTCTGCTTATCCCCTCAGTTTGTGATACAGAGACAGGGGGCGTTCTTCTCATCCCCTGAATCAATGATACAGAAACAGGGGGCGGTGCACTCATCCCCTGAATCTGAGATACAGAGACAAGGGGCAGTTTGCTCATCCCCTGGGTCTGTGATACAGAGACAGGGGGCGGTCTGCTCATCCGCTGAATCAATGATACAGAAACAGGGGGCGGTGTACTCATCCCCTGAGTCTGTGACAAAGAGACAGGGGGCGGACGACTCATCCCCCGAGTGCATGATACATAGACAGGGGGCGCTCTACTCATCCCCGGGCTCTGTGATACAGAGACAGGGGGCGCTCTACTCATCCCCTGAGTTTGTGATCGAGAGACAGGGGGCGTTCTACTCCTCCCCTGAGTCTGTGATACAGAGACAGGGGGCGGTCTACTCATCCCCGAGGGTGTGAGACAGAGACAGGGGGAGCTCTACTCATCCCCTGAGTCTGTGATACAGAGACAGGGTGCGGTCTACTCATCCCGAGTTTGTTATCCAGAGACAGGGGCCGTCTACTCATTCCCTAAATTTGTGATACAGAGACAGGGGGTGGTCTACTCATCACCTGAGTCTGTGGTACAGAGACAGGGGGCGGTCTACTCATCCCCCGAGTGTGAGATAAAGAGACAGGGGGCGGTCTACTCATTCCCTGAGTCTGTGATACAGAGAAAGGGGGCAGTCTGCTCATCCCCTGAGTGTGTGATACAGAGACAAGGGGCAGTTTACTCATCCCCTGTGTCTGTGAGACAGAGGAAGGGGGCGGTCCACTCATCCCTTGAGTCTGTGATACAGAGACAGGGGGCGGTCTACTCATCCCCTGAGTCTGTAATGCAGAGACAGGGGGCGGTCTACTCATCCCCTGAGTCTGTAATACAGAGACAGGGGGCGCTCTACTCATCCACTGACTCTGAGATACAGAGACAGGGGGCGGTCTACTCATCCACTGAGTCTGTGATGGAGATACAGGGGACAGTCTTCTCATCCCCTGGGTCTGTGATACAGAGACAGGGGACGGTCTGCTCATCCACTGATTCTGAGATACAGAGAGAGGGGGCGGTCTTCTCATCCACTGACTCTGAGATACAGAGACAGGGGGCGGTCTACTCATCCACTGAGTCTGTGATAGAGAGACAGGGGACAGTCTACTCATCCCCTGGGTCTTTGATACAGAGGAAGGGGGCGGTCTACTGATCCCCTGAGTCAGTGATCCAGAGACAGGGGGCAGTTTACTCATCCCCTGAGTCTGTGATACAGAGACAGGGAGCGGTCTACTCATCCCCTGATTCTGTGATACAGAGACAGGGAGCGGTCGACTCATTCCCTGAGTCTGTGATACAGAGACAGGGGGCGCTCTACTCATCCCCTGAGTCTGTGATACTGAGACAGGGGGCGGTCTACTCATCCCCTGAGTCTGTGATACAGAGACAGGGGGCGGTCTACTCATCTCCTGAATCTGTGATACAGAGACAGGGGGCGGTCAACTCATCCACTGAGTCTGTGATACAGATACAGGGGGCTGTCTACTCATACACTGAGTCTGTGATGCAAAGACAGGGGCCGTTCTTGTCATCCACTGAATCTGTGATACAGAGACAGGGGGTGGTCTACTCATCCACTGAGTCTGTGATACAGAGACAGGGGGCTGTCTACTCATACACTGAGTCTGTGATGCAAAGACAGGGGCCGGTCTAGTCATCCACTGACTCTGAGATACAGAGAAAGGGGGCGGTCTTCTCATCCACTGTGGCTGTGATACAGAGACAGAGGGCGCTCTACTCATCCCCTGAGTATGTGATCCAGAAACACGGGGCGGTCTACTCATTCCCTGAGTCTGGATTCAGAGACAGGGGGCGGTCTACTCATCCCGAGTTTGTTAGACAGAGACAAGGGGCGGTCTACTCATCCCGAGTTTGTTAGACAGAGACAGGGGGCGGTCTACTCATCCCGAGTTTGTTAGACAGAGACAGGGGGCGGTCTACTCATCCCGAGTTTGTTAGACAGAGACAGGGGGCGGTCTACTCATCCCGAGTTTGTTCGACAGAGACAGGGGGCGGTCTACTCATCCCCTGAGTCTGTCATACAGAGAATGTGTGCCGTCTACACATCACCTGAGTCTGTGATACAGAGAAAGGGGGCGGTCTACTCATTCCCTGAGTCTGTGATACAGAGAAAGGGGGCAGTCTACTCATCCCCTGAGTTTGAGATACAGAGACAAGGGGCAGTTTACTCATCCCCTGGGTCTGTGATACAGAGGAAGGGGGCGGTCTACTCATCCACTGACTCTGTGATCCAGAGACAGGGGGCGGTCTATTCATCCACTGTGTCTGTGATACAGAAACAGGGGGCGGTCTACTCATCCACTGACTGTGTGATCCAGAGACAGGGGGCGGTCTACTCATCCCCTGAGTCTGTGATACAGAGACAGGGGGCGGTCTTCTAATCCATTGAGTCTGTGATACAGAGACAGAGGGCAGTCTACTCATTCACTGATCTGTGATACAGAGACAGGGGGTGGCTTACTCATCCCTTGAGTCTTTGATACAGAGACAGGAGGTGGTCTACTCATCCCCTGAGTCTCTGATACAGAGACAGGGGGCGGTCTATTCATCCCCTGAGTCTTTGATTCAGAGACAGGGGCCCGTCTTCTCTTCCACTCAGTCTGTGATACAGAGACAGGGGGCGGTCTACTCATCCACTGAGTCTGTGATACAGAGACAGGGGGTGGTCTACTCATTCCCTGAGTCTGTGATACATAGACAGGGGCTGGTCTACTCATCCCTTGAGTATGTGATACAGAGACAGGGGGCGGTCTACTCATCCCTTGATCTGTGATGCAGAGACAGGAGGCGGTCTACTCATCCCCTGAGTCTATGATAGAGAGACAGGGGGCGCTCTACTTATCCGCTGAGTGTGTGATACAGAGACAGGGGGCGGTCTTCTCATCCCCTGAGTCACTGATACAAAGACAGGGGCCGGTCTAGTCAGCCACGGATTCTGTGATACAGAGACAGGGGGCTGTCTTCTCATCCACTGAGTCTGTGAAACAGAGATATGGGATGGTCTACTCATCCCCTGACTCTGAGATACAGAGACAGGGGGCGGTCTACTCATCCCCTGAGACTGTGATGCAGAGACAGGGGGCGGTCCACTCATCCACTGAGTCTGTGAAACAGAGACATGGGATGGTCTACTCATCCCCTGACTCTGAGATACAGAGAATGGGTGCGGTCTACTCATCCCCTGAGTCTGTGATGCAGAGACAGGGGGCGGTCTACTCATCCACTGAGTCTGTGAAAGAGAGACAGGGGGCGGTCGACTCATCCCCTGAGTCTGTGATTCAGAGAAAGGGGGCGGTCTACTCATCCAAAGAGTCTGTGAAACAGAGATATGGGATGGTCTAATCATCCCCTGACTCTGAGATACAGAGAAAGGGGGCGGTCTACTCATCCCCTGAGTCTGTGATGCAGAGACAGGGGGCGGTCTTCTCATCCACTGAGTCTGTGAAACAGAGAAATGGGATGGTCTACTCATCCCCTGACTCTGAGATACAGAGAAAGGGGGCGGTCTTCTCATCCACTGAGTCTGTGAAACAGAGACATGGGATGGTCTACTCATCCCCTGACTCTGAGATACAGAGAATGGGGGCGGTCTACTCATCCCCTGAGTCTGTGATGCAGAGACAGGGGGCGGTCTACTCATCCACTGAATCTGTGATACAGAGACAGGGGGCGGTCTACTCATCCACTGAGTCTGTGATACAGAGACAGGGGGCACTCTACTCAGCCCCAAAGTCCCTGAAATACAGACAGGGGGCAGTCTACTCATCCCCTGAGTCTGAGATACAGAGACAAGGGGCAGTTTACTCATCCCCTGGGTCTGTGATTCAGAGGAAGGGGGCGGTCTACTCATCCCCTGAGTCTGTGATACAGAGACAGGGGGCGGTCTTCTCATCCACTGAGTCTGTGAAACAGAGACATGGGATGGTCTACTCATCCCCTGACTCTGAGATACAGAGAATGGGGGCGGTCTACTCATCCCCTGAGTCTGTGATGCAGAGACAGGGGGCGGTCTACTCATCCACTGAATCTGTGATACAGAGACAGGGGGCGGTCTACTCATCCACTGAGTCTGTGATACAGAGACAGGGGGAACTCTTCTCTGCCCCAAAGTCCCTGAAATACAGACAGGGGGCAGTCTACTCATCCCCTGAGTCTGAGATACAGAGACAAGGGGCAGTTTACTCATCCCCTGGGTCTGTGATTCAGAGGAAGGGGGCGGTCTACTCATCCCCTGAGTCTGTGATACAGAGACAGGGGGCGGTCTACTCATCCCGAGTTTGTTAGACAGAGACATGGGGCGGTCTACTCATCCCCTGAGTCTGTCATACAGAGAATGTGTGCGGTCTGCACATCACCTGAGTCTGTGATACAGAGACAGGGGGCGGTCTACTCATCCCCCGAGTGTGTGATAAAGAGACAGGGGGCTGTCTACTCATCCCCTGAGTCTGAGATACAGAGACAAGGGGCAGTTTACTCATCCACTGACTCTGAGATAAAGAGACAGGGGGCGGTCTGCTCATCCCCTGAGTCTGTGATACAGAGACAGGGGGCGGTCTACTCATCCCCTGAGTCTGATACAGAGACAGGGGGCGGTCTACTCATCTCCTGAGTCTGTGATACAGAGAAAGGGGCGGTCTACTTATCCACTGAGTCTGTGATGCTGAGACAGGGGGCTGTCTACTCATCCACTGAGTCTGTGATACAGGAACAGGGGGCGGTCTACTCATCCACTGAATCTGTGATACAGAGACAGAGGGCGGTCTACTCATCCACTGAGTCTGTGATACAGAAACAGGGGGCGGTCTACTCATCCCCTGAGTCTGTGATACAGAGACAGGGGGCGGTCTACTCATCTCCTGAGTCTGTGATACAGAGACAGGGGGCGGTCTACTCATACACTGAGTCTGTGATGCAAAGACAGGGGACGGTCTACTCATCCACTGAGTCTGTGATACAAAGACAAGGGCCGGTCTAGTCATCCACTGACTCTGAGATACAGAGAAAGGGGGCGGTCTTCTCATCCACTGTGGCTGTGATACAGAGACAGAGGGTGCTCGACGCATTCCCTGAGTCTGTGATACAGAGACAGGGGGCGGTCTGCTCATCCCCTGAGTTTGTGATACAGAGACAGGGGTCGGTCTCCTCATCCCCTGAGTTTGTGATACAGAGACAGGGGTCGGTCTACTCATCTCCTGAGTCTGTGATACAGAGACAGGGGTCGGTCTCCTCATCCCCTGAGTTTGTGATACAGAGACAGGGGTCGGTCTACTCATCCGCTGACTCTGTGATACAGAGACAGGGGGCAGTCTGCTCATCCCCTGAGTTTGTAATACAGAGACAGGGGTCGGTCTCCTCATCCCCTGAGTTTGTGATACAGAGACAGGGGTCGGTCTACTCATCCCCTGAGTCTGTCATACAGAGACAGGGGGCGGTCTACTCATCCCGAGTTTGTTAGACATAGACAGGGGGCGGTCTACTCATCCCCTGAGTCTGTGATCCAGAGACAGGGGGCGGTCTACTCATCCCGAGTTTGTTAGACAGAGACAGGGGGCGGTCTACTCATCCCCTGAGTCTGTCATACAGAGAATGTGTGCGGTCTACACATCACCTGAGTCTGTGATACAGAGACAGGGGGCGGTCTACTCATCCCCCGAGTGTGTGATAAAGAGACAGGGGGCGGTCTTCTCATTCCCTGAGTCTGTGATACAGAGAAAGGGGGCAGTCTACTCATCCCCTAAGTCTGAGATACAGAGACAAGGGGCAGTTTACTCATCCCCTGGGTCTGTGATACAGAGGAAGGGGGCAGTCTACTCATCCCCTAAGTCTGAGATACAGAGACTGGGGGGGGTCTACTCATCCCCTGAGTCTGTGATACATAGACAGGGGGCAGTCTACTCATCCACTGAGTCTGTGATACAGAGACAGGGGACGGTCTACTCATCCCCTGAGTCTGTGATGCAGAGACAGCGGGCGGTCTACTCATCCACTGAGTCAGTGATACAAAGACAGGGGCCGGTCTAGTCAGCCACGGATTCTGTGATACAGAGACAGGGGGCTGTCTTCTCATCCACTGAGTCTGTGAAACAGAGATATGGGATGGTCTACTCATCCCCTGACTCTGAGATACAGAGAAAGGGGGCGGTCCAGTCATCCCCTGAGTCTGTGATGCAGAGACAGGGGGCGGTCTACTCATCCACTGAGTCTGTGAAACAGAGACATGGGATGGTCTACTCATCCACTGAGTCTGAGATACAGAGAAAGGGGGCGGTCTTCTCATCCACTGAGTCTGTGAAACCGAGACATGGGATGGTCTACTCATCCCCTGACTCTGAGATAAAGAGACAGGGGGCGGTCTGCTCATCCCCTGAGTCTGTGATACAGAGACAGGGGGCGGTCTACTCATCCCCTGAGTCTGATACAGAGACAGGGGGCGGTCTACTCATCTCCTGAGTCTGTGATACAGACACAGGGGGCGGTCTACTTATCCACTGAGTCTGTGATACAGAGACAGGGGGCGGTCTACTCATCCACTGAGTCTGTGATGCAGGAACAGGGGGCGGTCTACTCATCCACTGAATCTGTGATACAGAGACAGAGGGCGGTCTACTCATCCACTGAGTCTGTGATACAGAAACAGGGGGCGGTCTACTCATCCCCTGAGTCTGTGATACAGAGACAGGGGGCGGTCTACTCATCTCCTGAGTCTGTGATACAGAGACAGGGGGCGGTCTACTCATACACTGAGTCTGTGATGCAAAGACAGGGGACGGTCTACTCATCCACTGAGTCTGTGATACAAAGACAAGGGCCGGTCTAGTCATCCACTGACTCTGAGATACAGAGAAAGGGGGCGGTCTTCTCATCCACTGTGGCTGTGATACAGAGACAGAGGGCGCTCGACGCATTCCCTGAGTCTGTGATACAGAGACAGGGGGCGGTCTGCTCATCCCCTGAGTTTGTGATACAGAGACAGGGGTCGGTCTCCTCATCCCCTGAGTCTGTGATACAGAGACAGGGGTCGGTCTCCTCATCCCCTGAGTTTGTGATACAGAGACAGGGGTCGGTCTCCTCATCCCCTGAGTTTGTGATACAGAGACAGGGGTCGGTCTACTCATCCCCTGAGTCTGTCATACAGAGACAGGGGGCGGTCTACTCATCCCGAGTTTGTTAGACATAGACAGGGGGCGGTCTACTCATCCCCTGAGTCTGTGATCCAGAGACAGGGGGCGGTCTACTCATCCCGAGTTTGTTAGACAGAGACAGGGGGCGGTCTACTCATCCCCTGAGTCTGTCATACAGAGAATGTGTGCGGTCTACACATCACCTGAGTCTGTGATACAGAGACAGGGGGCGGTCTACTCATCCCCCGAGTGTGTGATAAAGAGACAGGGGGCGGTCTACTCATTCCCTGAGTCTGTGATACAGAGAAAGGGGGCAGTCTACTCATCCCCTAAGTCTGAGATACAGAGACAAGGGGCAGTTTACTCATCCCCTGGGTCTGTGATACAGAGGAAGGGGGCAGTCTACTCATCCCCTAAGTCTGAGATACAGAGACTGGGGGGGGTCTACTCATCCCCTGAGTATGTGATACATAGACAGGGGGCAGTCTACTCATCCACTGAGTCTGTGATACAGAGACAGGGGACGGTCTACTCATCCCCTGACTCTGTGATGCAGAGACAGGGGGCGGTCTGCTCATCCCCTGAGTCTGTGATACAAAGACAGGGGCCGGTCTAGTCAGCCACGGATTCTGTGATACAGAGACAGGGGGCTGTCTTCTCATCCACTGAGTCTGTGAAACAGAGATATGGGATGGTCTACTCATCCCCTGACTCTGAGATACAGAGAAAGGGGGCGGTCCAGTCATCCCCTGAGTCTGTGATGCAGAGACAGGGGGCGGTCTACTCATCCACTGAGTCTGTGAAACAGAGACATGGGATGGTCTACTCATCCACTGAGTCTGAGATACAGAGAAAGGGGGCGGTCTTCTCATCCACTGAGTCTGTGAAACCGAGACATGGGATGGTCTACTCATCCCCTGACTCTGAGATAAAGAGACAGGGGGCGGTCTGCTCATCCCCTGAGTCTGTGATACAGAGACAGGGGGCGGTCTACTCATCCCCTGAGTCTGATACAGAGACAGGGGGCGGTCTACTCATCTCCTGAGTCTGTGATACAGACACAGGGGGCGGTCTACTTATCCACTGAGTCTGTGATACAGAGACAGGGGGCGGTCTACTCATCCACTGAGTCTGTGATGCAGGAACAGGGGGCGGTCTACTCATCCACTGAATCTGTGATACAGAGACAGAGGGCGGTCTACTCATCCACTGAGTCTGTGATACAGAAACAGGGGGCGGTCTACTCATCCCCTGAGTCTGTGATACAGAGACAGGGGGCGGTCTACTCATCTCCTGAGTCTGTGATACAGAGACAGGGGGCGGTCTACTCATACACTGAGTCTGTGATGCAAAGACAGGGGACGGTCTACTCATCCACTGAGTCTGTGATACAAAGACAAGGGCCGGTCTAGTCATCCACTGACTCTGAGATACAGAGAAAGGGGGCGGTCTTCTCATCCACTGTGGCTGTGATACAGAGACAGAGGGCGCTCGACGCATTCCCTGAGTCTGTGATACAGAGACAGGGGGCGGTCTGCTCATCCCCTGAGTTTGTGATACAGAGACAGGGGTCGGTCTCCTCATCCCCTGAGTCTGTGATACAGAGACAGGGGTCGGTCTCCTCATCCCCTGAGTTTGTGATACAGAGACAGGGGTCGGTCTACTCATCCGCTGAGTTTGTGATACAGAGACAGGGGTCGGTCTACTCATCCGCTGAGTCTGTGATACAGAGACAGACGGCAGTCTGCTCATCCCCTGAGTTTGTGATACAGAGACAGGGGTCGGTCTCCTCATCCCCTGAGTTTGTGATACAGAGACAGGGGTCGGTCTACTCATCCCCTGAGTCTGTCATACAGAGACAGGGGGCGGTCTACTCATCCCGAGTTTGTTAGACAGAGACAGGGGGCGGTCTACTCATCCCCTGAGTCTGTCATACAGAGAATGTGTGCGGTCTACACATCACCTGAGTCTGTGATACAGAGACAGGGGGCGGTCTACTCATCCCCCGAGTGTGTGATAAAGAGACAGGGGGCGGTCTACTCATTCCCTGAGTCTGTGATACAGAGAAAGGGGGCAGTCTACTCATCCCCTAAGTCTGAGATACAGAGACAAGGGGCAGTTTACTCATCCCCTGGGTCTGTGATACAGAGGAAGGGGGCAGTCTACTCATCCCCTAAGTCTGAGATACAGAGACTGGGGGGGGTCTACTCATCCCCTGAGTCTGTGATACATAGACAGGGGGCAGTCTACTCATCCACTGAGTCTGTGATACAGAGACAGGGGACGGTCTACTCATCCCCTGAGTCTGTGATGCAGAGACAGGGGGCGGTCTACTCATCCACTGAGTCAGTGATACAAAGACAGGGGCCGGTCTAGTCAGCCACGGATTCTGTGATACAGAGACAGGGGGCTGTCTTCTCATCCACTGAGTCTGTGAAACAGAGATATGGGATGGTCTACTCATCCCCTGACTCTGAGATACAGAGAAAGGGGGCGGTCCAGTCATCCCCTGAGTCTGTGATGCAGAGACAGGGGGCGGTCTACTCATCCACTGAGTCTGTGAAACAGAGACATGGGATGGTCTACTCATCCCCTGACTCTGAGATAAAGAGACAGGGGGCGGTCTGCTCATCCCCTGAGTCTGTGATACAGAGACAGGGGGCGGTCTACTCATCCCCTGAGTCTGATACAGAGACAGGGGGCGGTCTACTCATCTCCTGAGTCTGTGATACAGACACAGGGGGCGGTCTACTTATCCACTGAGTCTGTAATACAGAGACAGGGGGCGGTCTACTCATCCACTGAGTCTGTGATGCAGGAACAGGGGGCGGTCTACTCATCCACTGAATCTGTGATACAGAGACAGAGGGCGGTCTACTCATCCACTGAGTCTGTGATACAGAAACAGGGGGCGGTCTACTCATCCCCTGAGTCTGTGATACAGAGACAGGGGGCGGTCTACTCATCTCCTGAGTCTGTGATACAGAGACAGGGGGCGGTCTACTCATACACTGAGTCTGTGATGCAAAGACAGGGGAAGGTCTACTCATCCACTGACTCTGAGATACAGAGAAAGGGGGCGGTCTTCTCATCCACTGTGGCTGTGATACAGAGACAGAGGGCGCTCGACGCATTCCCTGAGTCTGTGATACAGAGACAGGGGGCGGTCTGCTCATCCCCTGAGTTTGTGATACAGAGACAGGGGTCGGTCTACTCATCCGCTGTGTCTGTGATACAGAGACAGGGGGCAGTCTGCTCATCCCCTGAGTTTGTAATACAGAGACAGGGGTCGGTCTCCTCATCCCCTGAGTTTGTGATACAGAGACAGGGGTCGGTCTAATCATTCCCTGAGTCTGTCATACAGAGACAGGGGGCGGTCTACTCATCCCGAGTTTCTTAGACAGAGACAGGGGGCGGTCTACTCATCCCCTGAGTCTGTGATACAGAGACAGGGGGCGGTCTACTCATCCCGAGTTTGTTAGACAGAGACAGGGGGCGGTCTACTCATCCCCTGAGTCTGTCATACAGAGAATGTGTGCGGTCTACACATCACCTGAGTCTGTGATACAGAGACAGGGGGCGGTCTACTCATCCCCCGAGTGTGTGATAAAGAGAAAGGGGGCGGTCTACTCATTCCCTGAGTCTGAGATACAGAGACAAGGGGCAGTTTACTCATCCCCTGGGTCTGTGATACAGAGGAAGAGGGCGGTCTACTCATCCCCTGAGTCTGTGATACAGAGACAGGGGGGGGTCTACTCATCCCCTGAGTCTGTGATACAGAGACAGGGGGCGGTCTACTCATCCCCTGCGTCTGTGATACAGAGACTGGGGGGGGTCTACTCATCCCCTGAGTCTGTGATGCAGAGACAGGGGGCGGTCTACTCTTCCACTGAGTCATTGATACAAAGACAGGGGCCGGTCTAGTCAGCCACGGATTCTGTGGTACAGAGACAGGGGGCTGTCTTCTCATCCACTGAGTCTGTGAAACAGAGATATGGGATGGTCTACTCATCCCCTGACTCTGAGATACAGAGAAAGGAGGCGGTCTACTCATCCCCTGAGTCTGTGATGCAGAGACATGGGATGGTCTACTCATCCACTGAGTCTGAGATACAGAGAAAGGGGGCGGTCTTCTCATCCACTGAGTCTGTGAAACAGAGACATGGGATGGTCTACTCATCCCCTGACGCTGAGATACAGAGACAGGGGGCGGTCTACTCATCCACTGTGTCTGTGATACAGAGACAGGGGGCGGTCTACTCATCCCCTGAGTATGTGACACAGAAACAGGGGGCGGTCTACTCATACACTGATCTGTAATACAGAGACAGGGGGCGGTCTACTCATCCCTTGAGTCCGTGATACAGAGACAGGAGGCGGTCTACTCATCCCCTGAGTCTATGATACAGAGACAGGGGGCGGTCTATTCATCCCCTGAGTCTTTGATACAGAGACAGGGGCCTGCCTTCTCATCCACTGAGTCTGTGATACAGTGAAAGGGGGCAGTCTACTTATCCCCAAAGTCTGAGATACAGAGACAGGGGGCGGTCTACTCATCCCCTGAGTCTGTGACACAGAGACAGGGGGCGGTCTACTCATCCCCTGAGTCTGAGATACAGAGACAGGGGGGGGTCTACTCATCCACTGACTCTGAGATAAAGAGACAGGGGGCTGTCTACTCATCCACTGAGTCTGTGATACAGAACAGGGGGCGGTCCACTCATCCACTGAATCTGTGATACAGAGACAGGGGGCGGTCTACTCATCCACTGAATCTGTGATACAGAGACAGGGGGCGCTCTCGTCAACCCCTGAGTCTGTGATACAGAGACAGGGGGCGCTCTACTCATCCCCTGAGTCTGTGAAACAGAGACAGGGGACGGTCTACTCATCCCCTGAGTCTGTGATACAGAGACAGGGGGCGGTCTACTCATCCCCTGAGTCTGAGATACAGAGACAGGGGGGGGTCTACTCATCCACTGACTCTGAGATAAAGAGACAGGGGGCTGTCTACTCATCCACTGAATCTGTGATACAGAGACAGGGGGCGCTCTCGTCAACCCCTGAGTCTGTGATACAGAGACAGGGGGCGCTCTACTCATCCCCTGAGTCTGTGAAACAGAGACAGGGGACGGTCTACTCATCCCCTGAGTCTGTGATACATAGACAGGGGGCGGTCTACTCATCCACTGTGTCTGTGATACAGAGACAGGGGGCTGTCCACTCATCCACTGAATCTGTGATACAGGGACAGGGGGCGGTCTACTCATCCCCTGAGTCTGTGATACAGGGACAGGGGGCGGTCTTCTCATCCACTGAGTCTGTGATACAGAGACAGGGGCCGGTCTACTCATCACCTGAGTCTGTGATACAGAGACAGGGGGCGGTCTACTCATCCCCCGCGTGTGTGATACAGAGAAATGGGGCAGTCTACTCATCCCCTGAGTCTGAGATACAGAGGCAACGGGCAGTTTACTCATCCCATGGGTCTGTGATTCAGAGGAAGGGGGCGGTCTACTCATCCCCTGAGTCTGTGATACAGAGAAAGGGGGCGGTCTACTCCTCCCGAGTTTGTTAGACAGAGACAGGGGGCGGTCTTCTCATCCCCTGAGTCTGTCATGCAGAGACAGGGGTCGGTCTACTCATCCCCTGAGTCTGTGATACAGAGACAGGGGGCGGTCTACACATCACCTGAGTCTGTGATACAGAGACAGGGGGCTGTCTACTCATCCCCTGAGTCTGTCATACAGAGACAGGGGGGGGTCTACTCATCCTCTGAGTCTGTGATACAGAGACAGGGGGCGGTCTACTCATCCCCTGAGTCTGTGATACAGAGACAGGGGGCGGTCTACTCATCCACTGTGTCTGTGATACAGAGACAGGGGGCGGTCTACTCATCCCCCGAGTATGTGACACAGAGACAGGGGGCGGTCTACTCATCCCTTGAGTCTGTGATACAGAAACAAGGGGCGGTCTACTCATCCCTTGAGTCTGTGATACAGAAACAGGGGGCGGTCTACTCATCCACTGACTCTGTGATCCAGAGACAGGGGGCGGTCTACTCATCCCCTGAGTCTGTGATACAGAGACAGGGGGCGGTCTTCTCATCCATTGAGTCTGTGATACAGAGACAGAGGGCAGTCTACTCATTCACTGATCTGTGATTCAGAGACAGGGGGTGGCCTACTCATCCCTTGAGTCTTTGATACAGAGACAGGAGGTGGTCTACTCATCCCCTGAGTCTATGATACAGAGACAGGGGGCAGTCTATTCATCCCCTGAGTCTTTGATACAGAGACAGGGGCCCGTCTTCTCTTCCACTGAGTCTGTGATACAGAGACAGGGGACGGTCTACTCATCCCCTGAGTCTGTGATGCAGAGACAGGCGGCGGTCTACTCATCCACTGAGTCAGTGATACAAAGACAGGGGCCGGTCTAGTCAGCCACGGATTCTGTGATACAGAGACAGGGGGCTGTCTTCTCATCCACTGAGTCTGTGAAACAGAGATATGGGATGGTCTACTCATCCCCTGACTCTGAGATACAGAGAAAGGGGGCGGTCCAGTCATCCCCTGAGTCTGTGATGCAGAGACAGGGGGCGGTCTACTCATCCACTGAGTCTGTGAAACAGAGACATGGGATGGTCTACTCATCCACTGAGTCTGAGATACAGAGAAAGCGGGCGGTCTTCTCATCCACTGAGTCTGTGAAACAGAGACATGGGATGGACTACTCATCCCCTGACTCTGAGATAAAGAGACAGGGGGCGGTCTGCTCATCCCCTGAGTCTGTGATACAGAGACAGGGGGCGGTCTACTCATCCCCTGAGTCTGATACAGAGACAGGGTGCGGTCTACTCATCTCCTGAGTCTGTGATACAGACACAGGGGGCGGTCTACTTATCCACTGAGTCTGTGATACAGAGACAGGGGGCGGTCTACTCATCCACTGAGTCTGTGATGTAGGAACAGGGGGCGGTCTACTCATCCACTGAATCTGTGATACAGAAACAGGGGGCGGTCTCCTCATCCCCTGAGTCTGTGATACAGAGACAGGGGGCGGACTACTCATCTCCTGAGTCTGTGATACAGAGACAGGGGGCGGTCTACTCATACACTGAGTCTGTGATGCAAAGACAGGGGACGGTCTACTCATCCACTGAGTCTGTGATACAAAGACAAGGGCCGGTCTAGTCATCCACTGACTCTGAGATACAGAGAAAGGGGGCGGTCTTCTCATCCACTGTGGCTGTGATACAGAGACAGAGGGCGCTCGACGCATTCCCTGAGTCTGTGATACAGAGACAGGGGGCGGTCTGCTCATCCCCTGAGTTTGTGATACAGAGACAGGGGTCGGTCTCCTCATCCCCTGAGTCTGTGATACAGAGACAGGGGTCGGTCTACTCATCCCCTGAGTCTGTCATACAGAGACAGGGGGCGGTCTACTCATCCGCTGAGTCTGTGATACAGAGACAGGGGGCAGTCTGCTCATCCCCTGAGTTTGTGATACAGAGACAGGGGTCGGTCTCCTCATCCCCTGAGTTTGTGATACAGAGACAGGGGTCGGTCTACTCATCCCCTGAGTCTGTCATACAGAGACAGGGGGCGGTCTACTCATCCCGAGTTTCTTAGACAGAGACAGGGGGCGGTCTACTCATCCCCTGAGTCTGTGATACAGAGACAGGGGGCGGTCTACTCATCCCGAGTTTGTTAGACAGAGACAGGGGGCGGTCTACTCATCCCCTGAGTCTGTCATACAGAGAATGTGTGCGGTCTACACATCACCTGAGTCTGTGATACAGAGACAGGGGGCGGTCTACTCATCCCCCGAGTGTGTGATAAAGAGACAGGGGGCGGTCTACTCATTCCCTGAGTCTGAGATACAGAGAAAGGGGGCAGTCTACTCATCCCCTGAGTCTGAGATACAGAGACAAGGGGCAGTTTACTCATCCCCTGGGTCTGTGATACAGAGGAAGAGGGCGGTCTACTCATCCCCTGAGTCTGTGATACAGAGACAGGGGGGGGTCTACTCATCCCCTGAGTCTGTGATACAGAGACAGGGGGCGGTCTACTCATCCCCTGCGTCTGTGATACAGAGACAGGGGACGGTCTACTCATCCCCTGAGTCTGTGATGCAGAGACAGGGGGCGGTCTACTCATCCACTGAGTCATTGATACAAAGACAGGGGCCGGTCTAGTCAGCCACGGATTCTGTGATACAGGAACAGGGGGCGGTCTACTCATCCACTGAATCTGTGAAACAGAGACAGGAGGCGGTCTACTCATCCACTGTGTCTGTGATACAGAGACAGGGGGCGGTCTAATCATCCCCCGAGTATGTGACACAGAGACAGGGGGCGCTCTACTCATCCCCTGAGTATGTGATACAGAGACAGGGGGCGGTCTACTCATCCCTTGAGTCTGTGATACAGAAACAGGGGGCGGTCTACTCATCCACTGACTCTGTGATCCAGAGACAGGGGGCGGTCTACTCATCCCCTGAGTCTGTGATACAGAGACAGGGGGCGGTCTTCTCATCCATTGAGTCTGTGATACAGAGACAGAGGGCAGTCTACTCATTCACTGATCTGTGATTCAGAGACAGGGGGTGGCCTACTCATCCCTTGAGTCTTTGATACAGAGACAGGAGGAGGTCTACTCATCCCCTGAGTCTATGATACAGAGACAGGGGGCGGTCTATTCATCCCCTGAGTCTTTGATACAGAGACAGGGGCCCGTCTTCTCTTCCACTGAGTCTGTGATACAGAGACAGGGGACGGTCTACTCATCCCCTGAGTCTGTGATGCAGAGACAGGGGGCGGTCTACTCATCCACTGAGTCAGTGATACAAAGACAGGGGCCGGTCTAGTCAGCCACGGATTCTGTGATACAGAGACAGGGGGCTGTCTTCTCATCCACTGAGTCTGTGAAACAGAGATATGGGATGGTCTCCTCATCCCCTGACTCTGAGATACAGAGAAAGGGGGCGGTCCAGTCATCCCCTGAGTCTGTGATGCAGAGACAGGGGGCGGACTACTCATCCACTGAGTCTGTGAAACAGAGACATGGGATGGTCTACTCATCCACTGAGTCTGAGATACAGAGAAAGCGGGCGGTCTTCTCATCCACTGAGTCTGTGAAACAGAGACATGGGATGGTCTACTCATCCCCTGACTCTGAGATAAAGAGACAGGGGGCGGTCTGCTCATCCCCTGAGTCTGTGATACAGAGACAGGGGGCGGTCTACTCATCCCCTGAGTCTGATACAGAGACAGGGGGCGGTCTACTCATCTCCTGAGTCTGTGATACAGACACAGGGGGCGGTCTACTTATCCACTGAGTCTGTGATACAGAGACAGGGGGCGGTCTACTCATCCACTGAGTCTGTGATGCAGGAACAGGGGGTGGTCTACTCATCCACTGAATCTGTGATACAGAGACAGAGGGCGGTCTACTCATCCACTGAGTCTGTGATACAGAAACAGGGGGCGGTCTACTCATCCCCTGAGTCTGTGATACAGACACAGGGGGCGGTCTACTCATCTCCTGAGTCTGTGATACAGAGACAGGGGGCGGTCTACTCATACACTGAGTCTGTGATGCAAAGACAGGGGACGGTCTACTCATCCACTGAGTCTGTGATACAAAGACAAGGGCCGCTCTAGTCATCCACTGACTCTGAGATACAGAGAAAGGGGGCGGTCTTCTCATCCACTGTGGCTGTGATACAGAGACAGAGGGCGCTCGACGCATTCCCTGAGTCTGTGATACAGAGACAGGGGGCGGTCTGCTCATCCCCTGAGTTTGTGATACAGAGACAGGGGTCGGTCTCCTCATCCCCTGAGTCTGTGATACAGAGACAGGGGTCGGTCTACTCATCCCCTGAGTCTGTCATACAGAGACAGGGGGCGGTCTACTCATCCGCTGAGTCTGTGATACAGAGACAGGGGGCAGTCTGCTCATCCCCTGAGTTTGTGATACAGAGGCAGGGGTCGGTCTCCTCATCCCCTGAGTTTGTGATACAGAGACAGGGGTCGGTCTACTCATCCCCTGAGTCTGTCATACAGAGACAGGGGGCGGTCTACTCATCCCGAGTTTCTTAGACAGAGACAGGGGGCGGTCTACTCATCCCCTGAGTCTGTGATACAGAGACAGGGGGCGGTCTACTCATCCCGAGTTTGTTAGACAGAGACAGGGGGCGGTCTACTCATCCCCTGAGTCTGTCATACAGAGAATGTGTGCGGTCTACTCATCACCTGAGTCTGTGATACAGAGACAGGGGGCGGTCTACTCATCCCCCGAGTGTGTGATAAAGAGACAGGGGGCGGTCTACTCATTCCCTGAGTCTGAGATACAGAGAAAGGGGGCAGTCTACTCATCCCCTGAGTCTGAGATACAGAGACAAGGGGCAGTTTACTCATCCCCTGGGTCTGTGATACAGAGGAAGAGGGCGGTCTACTCATCCCCTGAGTCTGTGATACAGAGACAGGGGGGGGTCTACTCATCCCCTGAGTCTGTGATACAGAGACAGGGGGCGGTCTACACATCCCCTGCGTCTGTGATACAGAGACAGGGGACGGTCTACTCATCCCCTGAGTCTGTGATGCAGAGATAGGGGGCGGTCTACTCATCCACTGAGTCATTGATACAAAGACAGGGGCCGGTCTAGTCAGCCACGGATTCTGTGATTCAGAGACAGGGGGCTGTCTTCTCATCCACTGAGTCTGTGAAACAGAGATATGGGATGGTCTACTCATCCCCTGAGTCTGTGATACAGAGACAGGGGGGGGTCTACTCATCCCTTGAGTCTGTGATACAGTGACAGGGGGCGGTCTACTCATCCACTGAGTCTGTGAAACAGAGACAGGGGGCGGTCTACTCATCCCCTGAGTCTGTGATTCAGAGACAGGGGGCGGTCTACTCATCCAAAGAGTCTGTGAAACAGAGATATGGGATGATCTAATCATCCCCTGACTCTGAGATACAGAGAAAGGGGGCGGTCTACTCATCCCCTGAGTCTGTGATGCAGAGACAGGGGGCGGTCTTCTCATCCACTGAGTCTGTGAAACAGTGACATGGGATGGTCTACTCATCCCCTGACTCTGAGATACATAGAAAGGGGGCGGTCTTCTCATCCCCTGAGTCTGTGAAACAGAGACATGGGATGGTCTACTCATCCCCTGACTCTGAGATACAGAGAATGGGGGCGGTCTACTCATCCCCTGAGTCTGTGATGCAGAGACAGGGGGCGGTCTACTCATCCACTGAATCTGTGATACAGAGACAGGGGGCGGTCTACTCATCCATTGAGTCTGTGATACAGAGACAGGGGGCACGCTACTCAGCCCCAAAGTCCCTGAAATACAGACAGGGGGCAGTCTACTCATCCCCTGAGTCTGAGATACAGAGACAAGGGGCAGTTTACTCATCCCCTGGGGCTGTGATTCAGAGGAAGGGGGCGGTCTACTCATCCCCTGAGTCTGTGATACAGAGACAGGGGGCGGTCTTCTCATCCACTGAGTCTGTGAAACAGAGACATGGGATGGTCTACTCATCCCCTGACTCTGAGATACAGAGAATGGGGGCGGTCTACTCATCCCCTGAGTCTGTGATTCAGAGGAAGGGGGCGGTCTACTCATCCCCTGAGTCTGTGATACAGAGACAGGGGGCGGTCTAATCATCCCGAGTTTGTTAGACAGAGACATGGGGCAGTCTACTCATCCCCTGAGTCTGTCATACAGAGAATGTGTGCGGTCTACACATCACCTGAGTCTGTGATACAGAGACAGGGGGTGGTCTACTCATCCCCCGAGTGTGTGATAAAGAGACAGGGGGCGGTCTACTCATCTCCTGAGTCTGAGATACAGAGACAAGGGGCAGTTTACTCATCCACTGACTCTGAGATAAAGAGACAGGGGGCGGTCTGCTCATCCCCTGAGTCTGTGATACAGAGACAGGGGGCAGTCTACTCATCCCCTGAGTCTGATACAGAGACAGGGGGCGGTCTACTCATCTCCTGAGTCTGTGATACAGAGACAGGGGGCGGTCTACTCATCCCCTGAGTCTGTCATACAGAGACAGGGGGGGGTCTACTCATCCCCTGAGTCTGTGATACAGAGACAGGGGGCGGTCTACTCATCCCCTGAGTCTGTGATACAGAGACAGGGGGTGGTCTACTCATCCCCTGACTCTGTGATACAGAGACAGGAGGCGGTCTAATCATCCACTGTGTCTGTGATACAGAGACAGGGGGCGGTCGACTCATCCCCCGAGTATGTGACACAGAGACAGGGGGCGCTCTACTCATCCCCTGAGTATGTGATACAGAGACAGGGGGCGGTCTGCTCATCCCTTGAGTCTGTGATACAGAAACAGGGGGCGGTCTACTCATCCACTGACTCTGTGATCCAGAGACAGGGGGCGGTCTACTCATCCCCTGAGTCTGTGATACAGAGACAGGGGGCGGTCTTCTCATCCATTGAGTCTGTGATACAGAGACAGAGGGCAGTCTACTCATTCACTGATCTGTGATTCAGAGACAGGGGGTAGCCTACTCATCCCTTGAGTCTTTGATACAGAGACAGGAGGTGGTCTACTCATCCCCTGAGTCTATGATACAGAGACAGGGGGCGGTCTAAACATCCCCTGAGTCTTTGATACAGAGACAGGGGCCCGTCTTCTCTTCCACTGAGTCTGTGATACAGAGACAGGGGGCGGTCGACTCATCCACTGAGTCTGTGATACAGAGACAGGGGGCGGTCTACTCATTCCCTGAGTCTGTGATACATAGACAGGGGCTGGTCTACTCATCCCTTGAGTATGTGATACAGAGACAGGGGGCGGTCTACTCATCCCTTGATCTGTGATGCAGAGACAGGAGGCGGTCTACTCATCCCCTGAGTCTATGATAGAGAGACAGGGGTCGCTCTACTTATCCGCTGAGTGTGTGATACAGAGACAGGGGGCGGTCTTCTCATCCCGAGTCACTGATACAAAGACAGGGGCCGGTCTAGTCAGCCACGGATTCTGTGATACAGAGACAGGGGGCTGTCTTCTCATCCACTGAGTCTGTGAAACAGAGATATGGGATGGTCTACTCATCCCCTGACTCTGAGATACAGAGAAAGGGGGCGGTCTACTCATCCCCTGAGACTGTGATGCAGAGACAGGGGGCGGTCCACTCATCCACTGAGTCTGTGAAACAGAGACATGGGATGGTCTACTCATCCCCTGACTCTGAGATACAGAGAATGGGGGTGGTCTACTCATCCCCTGAGTCTGTGATGCAGAGACAGGGGGCGGTCTACTCATCCACTGAGTCTGTGAAACAGAGACAGGGGGCGGTCTACTCATCCCCTGAGTCTGTGATTCAGAGACAGGGGGCGGTCTACTCATCCAAAGAGTCTGTGAAACAGAGATATGGGATGGTCTAATCATCCCCTGACTCTGAGATACAGAGAAAGGGGGCGGTCTACTCATCCCCTGAGTCTGTGATGCAGAGACAGGGGGCGATCTTCTCATCCACTGAGTCTGTGAAACAGAGACATGGGATGGTCTACTCATCCCCTGACTCTGAGATACAGAGAAAGGGGGCGGTCTTCTCATCCACTGAGTCTGTGAAACAGAGACATTGGATGGTCTACTCATCCCCTGACTCTGAGATACAGAGAATGGGGGCGGTCTACTCATCCCCTGAGTCTGTGATGCAGAGACAGGGGGCGGTCTACTCATCCACTGAATCTGTGATACAGAGACAGGGGGCGGTCTACTCATCCATTGAGTCTGTGATACAGAGACAGGGGGCACTCTACTCAGCCCCAAAGTCCCTGAAATACAGACAGGGGGCAGTCTACTCATCCCCTGAGTCTGAGATACAGAGACAAGGGGCAGTTTACTCATCCCCTGGGTCTGTGATTCAGAGGAAGGGGGCGGTCTACTCATCCCCTGAGTCTGTGATGCAGAGACAGGGGGCGGTCTTCTCATCCACTGAGTCTGTGAAACAGAGACATGGGATGGTCTACTCATCCCCTGACTCTGAGATACAGAGAATGGGGGCGGTCTACTCATCCCCTGAGTCTGTGATGCAGAGACAGGGGGCGGTCTACTCATCCACTGAATCTGTGATACAGAGACAGGGGGCGGTCTACTCATCCACTGAGTCTGTGATACAGAGACAGGGGGCACTCTACTCTGCCCCAAAGTCCCTGAAATACAGACAGGGGGCAGTCTACTCATCCCCTGAGTCTGAGATAAAGAGACAAGGGGCAGTTTACTCATCCCCTGGGTCTGTGATTCAGAGGAAGGGGGCGGTCTACTCATCCCCTGAGTCTGTGATACAGAGACAGGGGGCGGTCTACTCATCCCGAGTTTGTTAGACAGAGACATGGGGCGGTCTACTCATCCCCTGAGTCTGTCATACAGAGAATGTGTGCGGTCTACACATCACCTGAGTCTGTGATACAGAGACAGGGGGCGGTCTACTCATCCCCCGAGTGTGTGATAAAGAGACAGGGGGCGGTCTACTCATCCCCTGAGTCTGAGATACAGAGACAAGGGGCAGTTTACTCATCCACTGACTCTGAGATAAAGAGACAGGGGGCGGTCTGCTCATCCCCTGAGTCTGTGATACAGAGACAGGGGGCAGTCTACTCATCCCCTGAGTCTGATACAGAGACAGGGGGCGGTCTACTCATCTCCTGAGTCTGTGATACAGAGAAAGGGGGCGGTCTACTTATCCACTGAGTCTGTGATGCAGAGACAGGGGGCTGTCTACTCATCCACTGAGTCTGTGATACAGGAACAGGGGGCGGTCTACTCATCCACTGAATCTGTGATACAGAGACAGAGGGCGGTCTACTCATCCACTGAGTCTGTGATACAGAAACAGGGGGCGGTCTGCTCATCCCCTGAGTCTGTGATACAGAGACAGGGGGCGGTCTACTCATCTCCTGAGTCTGTGATACAGAGACAGGGGGCGGTCTACTCATACACTGAGTCTGTGATGCAAAGACAGGGGACGGTCTACTCATCCACTGAGTCTGTGATGCAAAGACAAGGGCCGGTCTAGTCATCCACTGACTCTGAGATACAGAGAAAGGGGGCGGTCTTCTCATCC
Source organism: Heterodontus francisci (assembly GCF_036365525.1). Taxonomy (NCBI): domain Eukaryota; kingdom Metazoa; phylum Chordata; class Chondrichthyes; order Heterodontiformes; family Heterodontidae; genus Heterodontus; species Heterodontus francisci. Next base: position 3,112,339 of record NC_090395.1, read on the forward strand.
ACTGTGGCTGTGATACAGAGACAGAGGGCGCTCGACGCATTCCCTGAGTCTGTGATACAGAGACAGGGGGCGGTCTGCTCATCCCCTGAGTTTGTGATACAGAGACAGGGGACGGTCTCAACATCCCCTGAGTTTGTGATACAGAGACAGGGGTCGGTCTACTCATCTCCTGAGTCTGTGATACAGAGACAGGGGTCGGTCTCCTCATCCCCTGAGTTTGTGATACAGAGACAGGGGTCGGCCTACTCATCCGCTGAGTCTGTGATACAGAGACAGGGGGCAGTCTGCTCATCCCCTGAGTTTGTGATACAGAGACAGGGGTCGGTCGCCTCATCCCCTGAGTTTGTGATACAGAGACAGGGGTCGGTCTACTCATCCCCTGAGTCTGTCATACAGAGACAGGGGGCGGTCTACTCATCCCGAGTTTGTTAGACATAGACAGGGGGCGGTCTACTCATCCCCTGAGTCTGTGATCCAGAGACAGGGGGCGGTCTACTCATCCCGAGTTTGTTAGACAGAGACAGGGGGCGGTCTGCTCATCCCCTGAGTCTGTCATACAGAGAATGTGTGCGGTCTACACATCACCTGAGTCTGTGATACAGAGACAGGGGGCGGTCTACTCATCCCCCGAGTGTGTGATAAAGAGACAGGGGGCGGTCTACTCATTCCCTGAGTCTGTGATACAGAGAAAGGGGGCAGTCTACTCATCCCCTAAGTCTGAGATACAGAGACAAGGGGCAGTTTACTCATCCCCTGGGTCTGTGATACAGAGGAAGGGGCCGTCTACTCATCCCCTGAGTCTGTGATACAGAGACTGGGGGGGGTCTACTCATCCCCTGAGTCTGTGATACATAGACAGGGGGCAGTCTACTCATCCACTGAGTCTGTGATACAGAGACAGGGGACGGTCTACTCATCCCCTGAGTCTGTGATGCAGAGACAGGGGGCGGTCTACTCATCCACTGAGTCAGTGATACAAAGACAGGGGCCGGTCTAGTCAGCCACGGATTCTGTGATACAGAGACAGGGGGCTGTCTTCTCATCCACTGAGTCTGTGAAACAGAGATATGGGATGGTCTACTCATCCCCTGACTCTGAGATACAGAGAAAGGGGGCGGTCTACTCATCCCCTGAGTCTTTGATGCAGAGACAGGGGGCGGTCTACTCATCCACTGAGTCTGTGAAACAGAGACATGGGATGGTCTACTCATCCCCTGACTCTGAGATAAAGAGACAGGGGGCGGTCTGCTCATCCCCTGAGTCTGTGATACAGAGACAGGGGGCGGTCTACTCATCCCCTGAGTCTGATACAGAGACAGGGGGCGGTCTCCTCATCTCCTGAGTCTGTGATACAGACACAGGGGGCGGTCTACTTATCCACTGAGTCTGTGATACAGAAACAGGGGGCGGTCTACTCATCCCCTGAGTCTGTGATACAGAGACAGAGGGCGGTCTACTCATCCACTGAGTCTGTGATACAGAAACAGGGGGCGGTCTACTCATCCCCTGAGTCTGTGATACAGAGACAGGGGGCGGTCTACTCATCTCCTGAGTCTGTGATACAGAGACAGGGGGCGGTCTACTCATACACTGAGTCTGTGATGCAATGACAGGGGACGGTCTACTCATCCACTGACTCTGAGATACAGAGAAAGGGGGCGGTCTTCTCATCCACTGTGGCTGTGATACAGAGACAGAGGGCGCTCGACGCATTCCCTGAGTCTGTGATACAGAGACAGGGGGCACTCTACTCAGCCCCAAAGTCCCTGAAATACAGACAGGGGGCAGTCTACTCATCCCCTGAGTCTGAGATACAGAGACAAGGGGCAGTTTACTCATCCCCTGGCTCTGTGATTCAGAGGAAGGGGGCGGTCGACTCATCCCCTGAGTCTGTGATACAGAGACAGGGGGCGGTCTTCTCATCCACTGAGTCTGTGAAACAGAGACATGGGATGGTCTACTCATCCCCTGACTCTGAAATACAGAGAATGGGGGCGGTCTACTCATCCCCTGAGTCTGTGATGCAGAGACAGGGGGCGGTCTACTCATCCACTGAGTCTGTGATACAGAGACAGGGGGCACTCTACTCTGCCCCAAAGTCCCTGAGATACAGACAGGGGGCAGTCTACTCATCCCCTGAGTCTATGATACAGAGACAAGGGGCAGTTTACTCATCCCCTGGGTCTGTGATTCAGAGGAAGGGGGCGGTCTACTCATCCCCTGAGTCTCTGATACAGAGACAGGGGGCGGTCTACTCATCCCGTGTTTGTTAGACAGAGACAGGGGGCGGTCAACTCATCCCCTGAGTCTGTCATACAGAGAATGTGTGCGGTCTACACATCACCTGAGTCTGTGATACAGAGACAGGGGGCGGCCTACTCATCCCCCGAGTGTGTGATAAAGAGACAGGGGGCGGTCTACTCATCCCCTGAGTCTGAGATACAGAGACAAGGGGCAGTTTACTGATCCACTGACTCTGACATAAAGAGACAGGGGGCGGTCTGCTCATCCCCTGAGTCTGTGATACAGAGACAGGGGGCAGTCTACTCATCCCCTGAGTCTGATACAGAGACAGGGGGCGGTCTACTCATCTCCTGAGTCTGTGATACAGAGAAAGGGGGCGGTCAACTTATCCACTGAGTCTGTGATGCAGAGACAGGGGGCTGTCTACTCATCCACTAAGTCTGTGATACAGGAACAGGGGGCGGTCTACTCATCCACTGAATCTGTGATACAGAGACAGAGGGCGCTCAACGCATTCCCTGAGTCTGTGATACAGAGACAGGGGGCGATCTGCTCATCCCCTGAGTTTGTGATACAGAGACAGGGGTCGGTCTCCTCATCCCCTGAGTTTGTGATACAGAGACAGGGGTCGGTCTACTCATCTCCTGAGTCTGTGATACAGAGACAGGGGTCGGTCTCCTCATCCCCTGAGTTTGTGATAGAGAGACAGGGGTCGGTCTACTCATCCGCTGAGTCTGTGGTACAGAGACAGGGGGCAGTCTGCTCATCCCCTGAGTTTGTGATACAGAGACAGGGGTCGGTCTCCTCATCCCCTGAGTTTGTGATACAGAGACAGGGGTCGGTCTACTCATCCCCTGAGTCTGTCATACAGAGACAGGGGGCGGTCTACTCATCCCGAGTTTGTTAGACATAGACAGGGGGCGGTCTACTCATCCCCTGAGTCTGTGATCCAGAGACAGGGGGCGGTCTACTCATCCCGAGTTTGTTAGACAGAGACAGGGGGCGGTCTACTCATCCCCTGAGTCTGTCATACAGAGAATGTGTGCGGTCTACACATCACCTGAGTCTGTGATACAGAGACAGGGGGCGGTCTACTCATCCCCCGAGTGAGTGATAAAGAGACAGGGGGCGGTCTACTCATTCCCTGAGTCTGTGATACAGAGAAAGGGGGCAGTCTACTCATCCCCTAAGTCTGAGATACAGAGACAAGGGGCAGTTTACTCATCCCCTGGGTCTGTGATACAGAGGAAGGGGGCGGTCTACTCATCCCCTGAGTCTTTGATACAGAGACAGGGGGGGGTCTACTCATCCCCTGAGTCTGTGATACAGAGACAGGGGGCGGTCTACTCATCCCCTGCGTCTGTGATACAGAGACTGGGGGGGGTCTACTCATCCCCTGAGTCTGTGATACATAGACAGGGGGCAGTCTACTCATCGACTGAGTCTGTGATACAGAGACAGGGGACGGTCTACTCATCCCCTGAGTCTGTGATGCAGAGACATGGGGCGGTCTACTCATCCACTGAGTCAGTGATACAAAGACAGGGGCCGGTCTAGTCAGCCACGGATTCTGTGATACAGAGACAGGGGGCTGTCTTCTCATCCACTGAGTCTGTGAAACAGAGACATGGGATGGTCTACTCATCCACTGAGTCTGAGATACAGAGAAAGGGGGCGGTCTTCTCATCCACTGAGTCTGTGAAACAGAGACATGGGATGGTCTACTCATCCCCTGACTCTGAGATAAAGAGACAGGGGGCGGTCTGCTCATCCCCTGAGTCTGTGATACAGAGACAGGGGGCAGTCTACTCATCCCCTGAGTCTGATACAGAGACAGGGGGCGGTCTACTCATCTCCTGAGTCTGTGATACAGACACAGGGGGCGGTCTACTTATCCACTGAGTCTGTGATACAGAGACAGGGTGCTGTCTACTCATCCACTGAGTCTGTGATGCAGGAACAGGGGGCGGTCTACTCATCCACTGAGTCTGTGATACAGAAACAGGGGGCGGTCTACTCATCCCCTGAGTCTGTGATACAGAGACAGGGGGCGGTCTACTCATCTCCTGAGTCTGTGATACAGAGACAGGGGGCGGTCTACTCATACACTGAGTCTGTGATGCAAAGACAGGGGACGGTCTACTCATCCACTGAGTCTGTGATACAAAGACAAGGGCCGCTCTAGTCATCCACTGACTCTGAGATACAGAGAAAGGGGGCGGTCTTCTCATCCACTGTGGCTGTGATACAGAGACAGAGGGCGCTCGACGCATTCCCTGAGTCTGTGATACAGAGACAGGGGGCGGTCTGCTCATCCCCTGAGTTTGTGATACAGAGACAGGGGTCGGTCTCCTCATCCCCTGAGTCTGTGATACAGAGACAGGGGTCGGTCTCCTCATCCCCTGAGTTTGTGATACAGAGACAGGGGTCGGTCTACTCATCCGCTGAGTCTGTGATACAGAGACAGGGGGCAGTCTGCTCATCCCCTGAGTTTGTGATACAGAGACAGGGGTCGGTCTCCTCATCCCCTGAGTTTGTGATACAGAGACAGGGGTCGGTCTACTCATCCTCTGAGTCTGTCATACAGAGACAGGGGGCGGTCTACTCATCCCGAGTTTCTTAGACAGAGACAGGGGGCGGTCTACTCATCCCCTGAGTCTGTGATACAGAGACAGGGGGCGGTCTACTCATCCCGAGTTTGTTAGACAGAGACAGGGGGCGGTCTACTCATCCCCTGAGTCTGTCATACAGAGAATGTGTGCGGTCTACACATCACCTGAGTCTGTGATACAGAGACAGGGGGCGGTCTACTCATCCCCCGAGTGTGTGATAAAGAGACAGGGGGCGGTCTACTCATTCCCTGAGTCTGAGATACAGAGAAAGGGGGCAGTCTACTCATCCCCTGAGTCTGAGATACAGAGACAAGGGGCAGTTTACTCATCCCCTGGGTCTGTGATACAGAGGAAGGGGGCGGTCTACTCATCCCCTGAGTCTGTGATACAGAGACAGGGGGGGGTCCACTCATCCCCTGAGTCTGTGATACAGAGACAGGGGGCGGTCTACTCATCCCCTGCGTCTGTGATACAGAGACAGGGGACGGTCTACTCATCCCCTGAGTCTGTGATGCAGAGACAGGGGGCGGTCTACTCATCCACTGAGTCATTGATACAAAGACAGGGGCCGGTCTAGTCAGCCACGGATTCTGTGATACAGAGACAGGGGGCTGTCTTCTCATCCACTGAGTCTGTGAAACAGAGATATGGGATGGTCTACTCATCCCCTGACTCTGAGATACAGAGAAAGGGGGCGGTCTACTCATCCCCTGAGTCTGTGATGCAGAGACAGGGGGCGGTCTACTCATCCACTGAGTCTGTGAAACAGAGACATGGGATGGTCTACTCATCCACTGAGTCTGAGATACAGAGAATGGGGGCGGTCTTCTCATCCCCTGAGTCTGTGATGCAGAGACAGGGGGCGGTCTACGCATCCACTGAATCTGTGATACAGAGACAGGGGGCAGTCTACTCATCTCCTGAGTCTGTGATACAGAGACAAGGGGCGGTCTACTCATCCCCTGAGTATGTGACACAGAAACAGGGGGCGGTCTACTCATCCCCTGAGTCTGTGAATCAGAGACAGGGTGCGGTCTACTCATTCACTGATCTGTAATACAGAGACAGGGGGCGGTCTACTCATCCCTTGAGTCCGTGATACAGAGACAGGAGGCGGTCTACTCATCCCCTGAGTCTGTCATACAGAGAATGTGTGCGGTCTACACATCACCTGAGTCTGTGATACAGAGACAGGGGGCGGTCTACTCATCCCCCGAGTGAGTGATAAAGAGACAGGGGGCGGTCTACTCATTCCCTGAGTCTGTGATACAGAGAAAGGGGGCAGTCTACTCATCCCCTAAGTCTGAGATACAGAGACAAGGGGCTGTTTACTCATCCCCTGGGTCTGTGATACAGAGGAAGGGGGCGGTCTACTCATCCCCTGAGTCTTTGATACAGAGACAGGGGGGGGTCTACTCATCCCCTGAGTCTGTGATACAGAGACAGGGGGCGGTCTACTCATCCCCTGCGTCTGTGATACAGAGACTGGGGGGGGTCTACTCATCCCCTGAGTCTGTGATACATAGACAGGGGGCAGTCTACTCATCGACTGAGTCTGTGATACAGAGACAGGGGACGGTCTACTCATCCCCTGAGTCTGTGATGCAGAGACATGGGGCGGTCTACTCATCCACTGAGTCAGTGATACAAAGACAGGGGCCGGTCTAGTCAGCCACGGATTCTGTGATACAGAGACAGGGGGCTGTCTTCTCATCCACTGAGTCTGTGAAACAGAGACATGGGATGGTCTACTCATCCACTGAGTCTGAGATACAGAGAAAGGGGGCGGTCTTCTCATCCACTGAGTCTGTGAAACAGAGACATGGGATGGTCTACTCATCCCCTGACTCTGAGATAAAGAGACAGGGGGCGGTCTGCTCATCCCCTGAGTCTGTGATACAGAGACAGGGGGCAGTCTACTCATCCCCTGAGTCTGATACAGAGACAGGGGGCGGTCTACTCATCTCCTGAGTCTGTGATACAGACACAGGGGGCGGTCTACTTATCCACTGAGTCTGTGATACAGAGACAGGGTGCTGTCTACTCATCCACTGAGTCTGTGATGCAGGAACAGGGGGCGGTCTACTCATCCACTGAGTCTGTGATACAGAAACAGGGGGCGGTCTACTCATCCCCTGAGTCTGTGATACAGAGACAGGGGGCGGTCTACTCATCTCCTGAGTCTGTGATACAGAGACAGGGGGCGGTCTACTCATACACTGAGTCTGTGATGCAAAGACAGGGGACGGTCTACTCATCCACTGAGTCTGTGATACAAAGACAAGGGCCGCTCTAGTCATCCACTGACTCTGAGATACAGAGAAAGGGGGCGGTCTTCTCATCCACTGTGGCTGTGATACAGAGACAGAGGGCGCTCGACGCATTCCCTGAGTCTGTGATACAGAGACAGGGGGCGGTCTGCTCATCCCCTGAGTTTGTGATACAGAGACAGGGGTCGGTCTCCTCATCCCCTGAGTCTGTGATACAGAGACAGGGGTCGGTCTCCTCATCCCCTGAGTTTGTGATACAGAGACAGGGGTCGGTCTACTCATCCGCTGAGTCTGTGATACAGAGACAGGGGGCAGTCTGCTCATCCCCTGAGTTTGTGATACAGAGACAGGGGTCGGTCTCCTCATCCCCTGAGTTTGTGATACAGAGACAGGGGTCGGTCTACTCATCCTCTGAGTCTGTCATACAGAGACAGGGGGCGGTCTACTCATCCCGAGTTTCTTAGACAGAGACAGGGGGCGGTCTACTCATCCCCTGAGTCTGTGATACAGAGACAGGGGGCGGTCTACTCATCCCGAGTTTGTTAGACAGAGACAGGGGGCGGTCTACTCATCCCCTGAGTCTGTCATACAGAGAATGTGTGCGGTCTACACATCACCTGAGTCTGTGATACAGAGACAGGGGGCGGTCTACTCATCCCCCGAGTGTGTGATAAAGAGACAGGGGGCGGTCTACTCATTCCCTGAGTCTGAGATACAGAGAAAGGGGGCAGTCTACTCATCCCCTGAGTCTGAGATACAGAGACAAGGGGCAGTTTACTCATCCCCTGGGTCTGTGATACAGAGGAAGGGGGCGGTCTACTCATCCCCTGAGTCTGTGATACAGAGACAGGGGGGGGTCCACTCATCCCCTGAGTCTGTGATACAGAGACAGGGGGCGGTCTACTCATCCCCTGCCTCTGTGATACAGAGACAGGGGACGGTCTACTCATCCCCTGAGTCTGTGATGCAGAGACAGGGGGCGGTCTACTCATCCACTGAGTCATTGATACAAAGACAGGGGCCGGTCTAGTCAGCCACGGATTCTGTGATACAGAGACAGGGGGCTGTCTTCTCATCCACTGAGTCTGTGAAACAGAGATATGGGATGGTCTACTCATCCCCTGACTCTGAGATACAGAGAAAGGGGGCGGTCTACTCATCCCCTGAGTCTGTGATGCAGAGACAGGGGGCGGTCTACTCATCCACTGAGTCTGTGAAACAGAGACATGGGATGGTCTACTCATCCACTGAGTCTGAGATACAGAGAAAGGGGGCGGTCTTCTCATCCACTGAGTCTGTGAAACAGAGACATGGGATGGTCTACTCATCCCCTGACTCTGAGATACAGAGAATGGGGGCGGTCTTCTCATCCCCTGAGTCTGTGATGCAGAGACAGGGGGCGGTCTACGCATCCACTGAATCTGTGATACAGAGACAGGGGGCAGTCTACTCATCTCCTGAGTCTGTGATACAGAGACAAGGGGCGGTCTACTCATCCCCTGAGTATGTGACACAGAAACAGGGGGCGGTCTACTCATCCCCTGAGTCTGTGAATCAGAGACAGGGTGCGGTCTACTCATTCACTGATCTGTAATACAGAGACAGGGGGCGGTCTACTCATCCCTTGAGTCCGTGATACAGAGACAGGAGGCGGTCTACTCATCCCCTGAGTCTATGATACAGAGACAGGGGCCTGCCTTCTCATCCACTGAGTCTGTGATACAGTGAAAGGGGGCAGTCTACTCATCCCCAAAGTCTGAGATACAGAGACAGGGGGCGGTCTACTCATCCCCTGAGTCTGTGACACAGAGACAGGGGGCGGTCTACTCATCCCCTGAGTCTGAGATACAGAGACAGGGGGGGGTCTACTCATCCACTGACTCTGAGATAAAGAGACAGGGGGCTGTCTACTCATCCACTGAGTCTGTGATACAGAAAAAGGGGGCGGTCTACTCATCCACTGAATCTGTGATACAGAGACAGGGGGCGGTCTACTCATCCACTGTGTCTGTGATACAGAGACAGGGGGCGCTCTCGTCATCGCCTGAGTCTGTGATTCAGAGACAGGGGACGGTCTACTCATCACCTGAGTCTGTGATACAGAGACAGGGGGCGCTCTAGTCATCCCCTGAGTCTGTGATACAGAGACAGGGGGCGGTCTACTCATCCCCTGAGTCTGTGATACAGAGACAGGGGGCGGTCTACTCATCCCCTGATTCTGTGATACAGGGACAGGGGGCGGTCTTCTCATCCACTGAGTCTGTGATACAGAGACAGGGGCCGGTCTACTCATTACCTGAGTCTGTGATACAGAGACAGGGGGCGGTCTACTCATCCCCTGAGTCTGTGATACAGAGGCAGGGGGCGGTCTACTCATCCCCCGCGTGTGTGATACAGAGAAAGGGGGCAGTCTACTCATCCCCTGAGTCTGAGATACAGAGACAACAGGCAGTTTACTCATCCCATGGGTCTGTGATTCAGAGGAAGGGGGCGGTCTACTCATCCCCTGAGTCTGTGATACAGAGAAAGGGGGCGGTCTACTCCTCCCGAGTTTGTTAGACAGAGACAGGGGGCGGTCTACTCATCCCCTGAGTCTTTCATGCAGAGACAGGGGTCGGTCTACTCATCCCCTGAGTCTGTGATACAGAGACAGGGGGCGGTCTACACATCACCTGAGTCTGTGATACAGAGACAGGGGGCGGTCTACTCATCCCCTGAGTCTGTCATACAGAGACAGGGGGGGGTCTACTCATCCCCTGAGTCTGTGATACAGAGACAGGGGGCGGTCTACTCATCCCCTGAGTCTGTGATACAGAGACAGGGGGCGGTCTACTCATCCCCTGAGTCTGTGATACAGAGACAGGAGGCGGTCTACTCATCCACTGTGTCTGTGATACAGAGACAGGGGGCGGTCTACTCATCCCCCGAGTATGTGATACAGAGACAGGGGGCGCTCTACTCATCCCCTGAGTATGTGATACAGAGACAGGGGGCGGTCTACTCATCCCTTGAGTCTGTGATACAGAGACAGGAGGCGGTCTATTCATCCCCTGAGTCTATGATACAGAGACAGGGGGTGGTCTACTCATCCCTTGAGTATGTGATACAGAGACAGGGGGCGGTCTACTCATCCCTTGAGTCTGTGATACAGAGACAGGAGGCGGTCTCCTCATCTACTGAGTCTGTGATACAGAGACAGAGGGCGCTCTACTTATCCCCTGAGTCTAAGATAGAGAGACAGCGGGCGGTCTGCTCACCCCCTGAGTCTGTGATGCAGAGAAAGGGGACGGACTACTCATCCCTTGAGTCTGTGATACAGAGACAGGAGGCGGTCTCCTCATCTACTGAGTCTGTGATACAGAGACAGAGGGCGCTCTACTTATCCCCTGAGTCTAAGATAGAGAGACAGCGGGCGGTCTGCTCATCCCCTGAGTCTTTGATACAGCGAAAGGGGCCGGTCTTCTCATCCACTGAGTCTGTGATAAAGAGACAGGGGGCGGTCTACTCATCCACTGACTCTGAGATAAAGAGACAGGGTGCGGTCTTCTCATCCACTGAATATGTGATACAGCAACAGGGGGCGGTCTACTCATCCCCTGAGTCTGTGATACAGAGACAGGGGGCGGTCTACTCATTCACTGAGTCTGTGATACAGAGACAGGTGCCGGTCTACTCACCACTGTGTCTGTGATAAAGAGACAGGGGGCGGTCTACTCATCCACTGACTCTGAGATAAAGAGACAGGGGGCGGTCTTCTCATCCACTGAATATGTGATACAGAAACAGGGGGCGGTCTACTCATCCCCTGAGTCTGTGATACAGAGACAGGGGGCGGTCTACTCATTCACTGAGTCTGTGATACAGAAACAGGGGGCGGTCTACTCATCCACTGACTCTGTGATCCAGAGACAGGGGGCGGTCTACTCATCCACTGAGTCTGTGATACAGAGACAGGTGGCGGTCTTCTCATCCCCTGAGTCTGTTATACAGAGACAGGGGGCGGTCTGCTCATCCCCTGAGTATGTGATATCGAAACAGGGGGCAGTCTACTCATCCCCTGAATCTGTGATATAGAGACAGTGTGCGGTCTACTCAACCCCTGAGTCTATTATACAGAGACAGGGGGCAGACTACTCATCCCCTGAATCAATGATACAAGATAGGGGGCGGTCTACTCATACCCTGAGTCTGTGATACAGAGATGGGGGGCTGTCTAATCATCCCCTGAGTCTGTGATACAGAGACAGCAGGCGGTCTACTCATCCCCTGGGTCTGTGATACAAAGACAGTGGACGGTCTACTCATCCCATGAGACTGTGATACAGAGGCAGGAGGCGGTCAACTCATCCCCTGAATCTGTGATACAAAGACAGTGGTCGGTCTACTCTTCCCCTGAGTCGATGATACAGAGACAGGGGGCGTTCGACTCTTCCCCTGAGTCTGAGATGCAGAGGCAGGAGGCGGTCAACTCATCCCCTGAATCTGTGATACAAAGACAGGGGTCGGTCTACTCTTCCCCTGAGTCGATGATACAGAGACAGGGGGCGTTCAACTCATCACCTGAATCTGTGACACAGAGGAAGGGACAGTCTACTCATCCCCTGAGCCTGTGATACAGAGACAGGGGGCGGTCTACTCATCCCCTGAGTCTGTGATACAGAGGAAGGGGGCGGTCGACTCATCACCTGAGTCTGTGATACAGAGACAGGGGGTGGTCTACTCATCCCTTGAGTATGTGATACAGAGACAGGGGGCGGTCTACTCATCCCTTGAGTCTGTGATACAGAGACAGGAGGCGGTCTACTCATCTACTGAGTCTGTGATACAGAGACAGAGGGCGCTCGACTCATCCCCTGTGTCCATGATAGAGAGAATTGGGGCGCTCTACTTATCCCCTGAGTATGTGATACAGAAACAGAGGGCGGTCTACTCATTCACTGAGTCTGTGATACAGAAACAGGGGGCGGTCTACTCATCCCCTGAGTATGTGATACAGAGACAGGGGGCGGTCTTCTCATCCACTGAGTCTGTGATACAGAGACAGGGGGCGGTCTTCTCATCCACTGAGTCTGTGATACAGAAACAGAGGGCGGTCTACTCATCCACTGACTCTGTGATACAGAGACAGGAGGCGGTCTACTCATCCACTGTGTCTGTGATACAGAGACAGGGGGCGCTCTACTCATCCACTGAGTCTGTGATACAGAGACAGGGGGCGGTCTTCTCATCCACTGAGTCTGTGATACAGAGACAGAGGGCAGTCTACTCATCCACTGACTCTGTGATACAGAGACAGGGGGTGGTCTACTCATGCCTTGAGTCTGTGATACAGAGACAGGGGGCGGTCTACTCATTCCCTGAGTCTGTGATACATAGACAGGGTGTGGTCTACTCATCCCTTGAGTCTGTGATACAGAGACAGGGGGCGGTCTACTCATTCCCTGAGTCTGTGATACATAGACAGGGTGTGGTCTACTCATCCCTTGAGGATGTGATACTGCGACAGGGGGCGGTCTATTCATCCCCTGAGTCTTTGATACAGAGACAGGGGCCCGTCTTCTCATCCACTGAGTCTGTGATACAGAGACAGGGGGCGGTCTACTCATCCACTGAGTCTGTGATACACAGACAGGGGGTGGTCTACTCATCCCTTGAGGATGTGATACAGAGACAGGCGGCGGTCTACTCATCCCTTGAGTCTGTGATACAGAGACAGGAGGCGGTCTACTCATCTACTGAGTCTGTGATACAGAGACAAAGGGCGCTCGACTTATCCCCTGAGTCTATGATAGAGAGACAGCGGGCGGTCTGCTCATCCCCTGAGTCTTTGATACAGAGACAGGGGCCGGTCTTCTCATCCACTGAGCCTGTGATACAGAGAAAGGGGACAGACTACTCATCCACTGAGTCTGTGATACAGAGACAGGGGGCAGTGTACTCATATCCTGAGTCTTTGATACAGCGAAAGGGGCCGTTCTTCTCATCCACTGAGTCTGTGATACAGAGACAGGGGACGGTCTACTCATCCAAAGAGTCTGTGATACAGAGACAGGGGGCGGTCTACTCATTCCCTGAGTCTGTGACACAGAGACAGGGGGCGGTCTACTCATCACCTGAGTCTGTGATACAGAGACAGGGGGCGGTCTACTCATCCCCTGAGTTGTTGATACAAAGACTGGGGGCGGTCTACTCATCCCCTGAGTTGGTGGTACAAAGAAAGGGGGTGGTCTACTCATCCCCTCAGTTTGTGATACAGAGACAGGGGGCGGTCTACACATCCCCTGAGTCTGTGATACAGAGACAGGAGGCGGTCTACTCATTCACTGAGTCTGTCATACAGAGAATGTGTGCGGTCTACTCATCACCTGAGTCTGTGATACAGAGACAGGGGGAGGTCTACTCATCAGCTGAGTGTGTGATAAAGAGACAGTGGGCGGTCTACTCACCACCTGAGTCTGTGATACAGAGACAGGGGGTGGTCTACTCATCCCCCGAGTCTGTGATACAGTGACAGGGGGAGGTCTACTCATCCCTTGAGTCTGAGATAAAGAGACAAGGGGCAGTTTACTCATCCCCTGGGTCTGTGATGCAGAGGAAGGGAGCGGTCTACTCATCCCCTGAGTCTGTGATACAGAGACAGGGGGCGGCCCAGTCATCCCCTGAGTCTGTGATACAGTGATAGGGGGCGGTCTACTCATCCCCTGGTTCTGTGATACAGAGGAAGGGGGCGGTCTACTCATCCCCTGAGTCTGTGATACAGAGAAAGGGGGCAGTCTACTCATCCCCTGAGTCTGAGATACAGAGACAAGAGGCAGTTTTCTCATCCCCTGGGTCTGTGATGCAGAGGAAGGGGGCGGTCTACTCATCCCCTGAGTCTGTGATACAGAGACAGGGGGCGGTCCAGTCATCCCCTGAGTCTGTGATACAGTGATAGGGGGCGGTCTACTCATCCCCTGGTTCTGTGATACAGAGGAAGGGGGCGGTCTACTCATCCCCTGAGTCTGTGATACAGAGAAAGGGGGCAGTCTACTCATCCCCTGAGTCTGAGATACAGAGACAAGAGGCAGTTTTCTCATCCCCTGGGTCTGTGATTCAGAGGAAGGGGGCGGCCTACTCATTCCCTGAGTCTGTGATACAGAGACAGGGGGCGGTCTACTCATCCCGAGGTTGTTAGACAGAGACAGGGGGCGGTCCACTCAGCCCCTGAGTCTGTGATACAGAGACAGTGGGCGGTCTACTCATCCCCCGAGTGTGTGATACAGAGAAAGGGGTCAGTCTACTCATCCCCTGAGTCTGAGATACAGAGACAAGGGACAGTTTACTCATCCCCTGGGTCTGTGATGGAGAGGAAGGGAGCGGTCTACTCATCCCCTGAGTCTGAGATACAGAGACATGGGGCAGTTTACTCATCCCCTGGGTCTGTGATAGAGACGAAGGGGGCGGTCTACTCATCCCTTAAGTCTGTGATACAGAGACAGGAAGCGGTCTACTCATCCCCTCAGTTTGTGATACAGAGACAGGGGGCAGTCTGCTCATCCACTGAGTTTGTGATACAAAGACAGGGGGCGGTCTACTTATCCCCTAAATTTGTGATACAGAGACAGGGGGCAGTCTACTTATCCCCTCAGTTTGTGATACAGAGACAGGGGGTGGTCTACTCATCCCCTGAGTCTTTGATATAGAGACAGGGGCCGGTCGAGCCATCCACTGAGTCTGTGATGCCCAGACAGGGGGCGGTCTACTCATCCACTGAGTGTGTGATACAAAGACAGGGGGCGGTCTAGTCATCCCCTGAGTCTTTGATACAGAGACAGGGGGCGGTCCTCTCATCCACTGAGCCTGTGATACAGAGACAGGTGACGGTCTACTCATCCACTGACTCTGTGTTACAGAGACAGGGGGCGGTCTACACATTCCCGGAATCAATGATACAGAGTCAGGGGGCGGTCTACTCATCCCCCGAGGCTGTGATACAGAGACAGGGAGCGGTCTACTCATCCCCCGAGTGTGTGATACAGAGACAGGGGGCGGTCTGCTCATAGCCTGAGTCTGTGATACAGAGAAAGGGGGCTGTCTAATCATGCCCTGAGTCTGTGATACAGAGACAGGAGGCGGTCAACTCATCCCCTGGGTCTGTGATACAGAGATCGGGGGCGATTAACTCAATCGCTGAGTGTGAGATACAGAGACAGGGGGCGGTCTACTTATCCCCTCAGTATGTGATACAGAGACAGGGGTTGGTCTACTCATCCCCTGAGTCTTTAATACAGAGACAAGGGCCGGTCTACCCAACCACTGAGTCTGTGATGCCTAGACAGGGTGCGGTCTACTCATCCACTGAGTGTGTGATACAAAGACAGGGGGCGGTCTACTCATCGCCGAGTGTGTGATACAGAGAAAGGGGGCGCTCTCCTCATTCCCTGAGCCTGTGATGCAGAGACAGGGGGCGGTCTACTCATCGCCGAGTGTGTGATACAGAGAAAGGGGGCAGTCTACTCATCCCCTGAGTCTGAGATACAGAGACAAGGGGCAGTTTACTCATCCCCTGGGTCTGTGATAGAGAGGAAGGGGGCGGTCTACTCATCCCTTGAGTCTGTGATACAGAGACAGGGGGCGGTCTACTCATCCACTGACTCTGTGATACAGAGACAGGGGGCGGTCTACTCATCCCCTGAGTCTGTGATACAGAGACAGGGGGCAGTCTGCTCATCCACTGAGTTTGTGATACAAAGACAGGGGACGGTCTACTCATCCACTGAGTCTGTGATACAGAGACAGGGGGCGGTCTACTCATCCCCTAAATTTGTGATACAGAGACAGGGGGCAGTCTACTTATCCCCTCAGTTTGTGATACAGAGACAGGGGGTGGTCTACTCATCCCCTGAGTCTTTGATACAGAGACAGGGGCCGGTCTACCCATCCACTGAGTCTGTGATGCCCAGACAGGGGGCGGTCTACTCATCCACTGAGTGTGTGATATAAAGACAGGGGGCGGTCTACACATTCCCGGAATCAATGGTACAGAGTCAGGGGGCGGTCTACTCATCCCCCGAGGCTGTGATACAGAGACAGGGAGCGGTCTACTCATCCCCTGAGTCTGTGATACAGAAAAGGGGGCTGTCTAATCATGCCCTGAGTCTGTGATACAGAGACAGGGGCCGGTCTACCCATCCACTGAGTCTGTGATGCCTAGACAGGGGGCGGTCTACTCATCCACTGAGTGTGTGATACAAAGACAGGGGGCGGTCTACTCATCCCCTGACTCTGAGATACAGAGACAGGGGGCGGACTACTCATCCCCTGAGTCTTTGATACAGAGTCAGGGGGCGGTCTACTGATCCCCCGATTGTGTGATGCAGAGACAGGGGGCGGTCTGCTCATCCCCGGAGTCTGTGATACAGAGCAGGGGGCGATTAACTCAATCGTTGAGTGTGAGATACAGAGACAGGGGGCTGTCTAATCATCCCCTGAGTCTGTGATACAGAGACAGGAGGCGGTCAACTCATCCCCTGAGTCTGTGATACAGAGACAGGGGGCGATTAACTCAATCGCTGAGTGTGAGATACAGAGACAGGGGGCGCTCTACTCATCCCCTCAGTTTGTGATACAGAGACAGGGGGCGGTCTCCTCATCCCCTGAGTCTGTGATACAGAGACAGGGGGCAGTCGGCTCATCCCCACAGTATGTGATACAGAGACAGGGGGCGGTCTACTCATCCCCTGAGTCTGTGATACAGAGACAGGGGGCGGTCTTCTCATCCACTGAGTCTGTGATACAGAGACAGGTGACGGTCTACTCATCCACTGACTCTGTGATACAGAGACAGGGGGCGGTCTACTCATCCCACGAGTCGGTGATACAGAGACAGGGGGCGGTCTACTCATCCCCTGAGTCTGAGATACAGAGACAAGGGGCAGTTTACTCATCCCCTGGGTCTGTGATAGAGAGGAATGGGGCGGTCTACTCATCCCTTGAGTCTGTGATACAGAGACAGGGGGCGGTCTACTCATCCCCTCAGTTTGTGATGCAGAGACAGGGGGCGGTCTACTCATCCCTTGAGTCTGTGATACAGAGACAGGGGGCAGTCTGCTCATCCACTGAGTTTGTGATACAAAGACAGGGGACGGTCTACTCATCCACTGACTCTGTGATACAGAGACAGGGGGCGGTCTACTCATCCCACGAGTCGGTGATACAGAGACAGGGGGCGGTCTACTCATCCCCTGAGTCTGAGATACAGAGACAAGGGGCAGTTTACTCATCCCCTGGGTCTGTGATAGAGAGGAATGGGGCGGTCTACTCATCCCTTGAGTCTGTGATACAGAGACAGGGGGCGGTCTACTCATCCCCTCAGTTTGTGATGCAGAGACAGGGGGCGGTCTACTCATCCCTTGAGTCTGTGATACAGAGACAGGGGGCAGTCTGCTCATCCACTGAGTTTGTGATACAAAGACAGGGGACGGTCTACTCATCCACTGAGTCTGTGATACAGAGGCAGGGGGCGGTCTACTCATCCCCTAAATTTGTGATACAGAGACAGGGGGCGGTCTACATATCCCCTCAGTTTTTGATACAGAGACAGGGGGGTTTCTACTCATTCCCTGAGTCTTAGATACAGAGACAGGGGCCGGTCTACCCATCCACTGAGTCTGTGATGCCTAGACAGGGGGCGGTCTACTCATCCACTGAGTGTGTGATACAGAGACAGGGGGCGCTCGAACCATCCCCCGAGTGTGCGAGATGGGGACAGGGGGCGGTCTACTCATACCCTGAGTCTCTGATATAGAGACAGGAGGCGGTCTACTCATCCCCTAATTCTGAGATGCAGAGAAAGGGGGTGGTCTACTCATCCCTTGAGTCTGTGACACAGAGACAGGAGGCTGTCTAATCATCCAATGAGTCTGTGATACAGAGACAGGGGGCGGTCTACTCATCCCCTGTGTCTGTGATACAGAGACATGAGGCGGTCAACTCATCCCCTGAGTGTGTAAAACAAAGACAGGGGGCGGTCTACTCTTCCCCTGAGTCGATGATATAGAGACAGGGGGCGTTCGACTCATCCCTTGTGGCTGTGATACAGAGACAGGGGGCTGTCTGCTCATCCACTGATTGTGTAAAACAAAGACAGGGGACGGTCTACTCATCTCCTGAGTCTGTGATACAGATAAAGGGGGCGGTCTACTCATCCCCTGAGTCTGTGATGCAGAGACAGGGGACGGTCTACTCATCCACTGATTCTGAGATACAGAGACAGGGGGCGGTCTTCTCATCCAGTGACTCTGAGATACAGAGACAGGGGGGGGTCTACTCATCCCCTGAGTCTGTGATACAGAGACAGGGCGGGGGTCTACTCATCCCCTGAGTCTGTGATACAGAGAAAGGGGGGGTCTACTCATCCCCTGAGTCTGTGATACAGAGACAGGGCGGGGTTCTACTCATCCCGTGAGTGTGTGATACAGAGACAGGGGGCGCTCTAACCATCCCCCGAGTCTTTGAGACAGAGACAAGGGGCAGTTTACTCATCGCCTGAGTCTATGATACAAAGACAGGGGGCGGTCTACTCATCCCCTGAGTTTGTGATACAAAGACAGGGGGCGGTCTACTCATCCCTTGTGGCTGTGATACAGAGACAGGGGGCTATCTGCTCATCCACTGAGTGTGTAAAACAAAGACAGGGGACGGTCTACTCACCTCCTGAGTCTGTGATACATTGACAGGGGGCGGTCGACTCTTCCACTGAGTGTGTAAAACAAAGACAGGGGACGGTCTACTCATCTCCTGAGTCTGTGATACAGATACAGGGGGCGGTCTACTCATCCCCTGAGTCTGTGATGCAGAGACAGGGGGCGGTCTACTCATCCACTGATTCTGAGATACAGAGACAGGGGGGGGTCTACTCATCCACTGAGTCTGTGATACAGAGACAGGGGGGGGGGTCTACTCATCCCCTGAGTCTGTGATACAGAGACAGTGGGCGGTCTACTCATCCCGTGAGTGTGTGATACAGAGACAGGGGGCGCTCAAACCATCCCCCGTGTCTTTGATACAGAGACAAGGGGCAGTTTACTCATCGCCTGAGTCTATGATACAAACACTGGGGGCGGTCTACTCATCCCCTGAGTTTGTGATACAAAGACAGGGAGCGGTCTACTCATCCCCTGAGTTTGTGATACAAAGACAGGGAGAGGTCTACTCATTCCCTGAGTCTGTGATACAGAGACAGGGGGCGGTCTACTCATTCCCTGAGTCTGTGATACAGAGACAGGGGGCGGTCTACTCATCCCCTGGGTCTGTGATGCAGAGACAGGGGGTGGTCTACAGATCTCCTGAGTCTGTGATTCAGAGACAGGGGGCAGTTTCGTCATCCCCTGACTCTGAGAGCCAGAGACAGGGGCCAGTCTTCTCATCCATTGACTCTGAGATACAGAGACAGGGGGCGGTCTTCACATCCACTGAGTCTGTGATACAGAGACAGGGGGCGGTCTACTCATCCCCTGAGTCTGTGATACAGAGACAGGGGGCGGTCTACTCATCCCCTAAATTTGTGATACTGAGACAGGGGGCGGTCTACTCATCCCATGAGTCTGTGATACTGAGACAAGGGGCGCTCTACTCATCACGAGAGTCTGTGATCCAAAGACAGGGGGCGGTCTACTCATCCCGTGAGTGTGTGATACAGAGACAGGGGGCGGTCTACTCATCCCCTGAGTTTGTGATACAAAGACAGGGAGCGGTCTACTCATTCCCTGAGTCTGTGATACAGAGACAGGGGGCGGTCTACTCATCCCCTGAGTCTGTGATACAGAGAAAGGGGGGGGGTCTACTCATCCCCTGAGTCTGTGATACAGAGACAGGGGGCGCTCTACTCATCCCCTGACTCTGTGATACAGAGACAGGAGGCGGTCGACTCGTCCCCTGAGTCTGTGATACAAAGACAGGGGACGGACTGCTCAGCCCCTGACTCTGTGATACAGAGACAGGAGGCGGTCGACTCATCCCCTGAATCTGTGACACAAAGACAGGGTGCGGTCTACTCATCCCCCGAGTGTGTGATACAGAGACAGGGGGCGGTCTACTCATCCCATGTGTCTGTGATACAGAGACAGGGGGCCGTCTACTCATCCCCTAAATTTGTGATACAGAGACAGGGGGCGGTCTACTCATCCCTTGTGGCTGTGATACAGAGACAAGGGGCAGTTTACTCATCCACTGACTCTGAGATAAAGAGACAGGGGGCGGTCTACTCATCCACTGAGTCTGTGATACAGAGACAGGGGGCGGTCTACTCATCCCCTGAGTCTGTGATACAGAGACAGGGGGCGGTCTACTCATCTCCTGAGTCTGTGATACAGAGACAGGGGGCGGTCTACTCATCCACTGAATCTGTGATACAGAGACAGGGGGCGGTCTACTCATCCACTGAATCTGTGATACAGAGACAGGGGGCGGTCTACTCATCCACTGAGTCTGTGATACAGAGACAGGGGGCGGTCTACTCATCCCCTGAGTATGTGATACAGAAACAGGGGGCGGTCCACTCATCCCCTGAGTCTGTGATACAGAGACAGGGTTCGCTCTTCTCATCCCCTGAGTCAGTGATACAGAGACAGGGGGCGCTCTACTCATCCCCTGAGTCTGTGATACAGAGACAGGGGGCGGTCTACTCATCCACTGAGTCTGTGATACAGAGACAGGGGGCTGTCTACTCATACACTGAGTCTGTGATGCAAAGACAGGGGCCGTTCTAGTCATCCACTGAGTCTGTGATACAGAGACAGGGGGCGGTCTACTCATCCACTGAGTCTGTGATACAGAGACAGGGGGCTGTCTACTCATACACTGAGTCTGTGATGCAAAGACAGGGGCCGGTCTAGTCATCCTCTGACTCTGAGATACAGAGAAAGGGGGCGGTCTTCTCATCCACTGTGGCTGTGATACAGAGACAGAGGGCGCTCTACTCATCCCCTGAGTATGTGATCCAGAAACAGCGGGCGGTCTACTCATTCCCTGAGTTTGTGATTCAGAGACAGGGGGCGGTCTACTCATTCCCTGAGTCTTTGACACAGAGACAGGGGGCGGTCTACTCATCCCCCGAGTCTGTGCTACAGCGACAGGGGGCGGTCTACTCATCCCCCGAGTCTGTGATACAGAGACAGGGGGCGGTCCACTCATCCCCCGAGTGTGTGATACAGAGACAGGGGGCGCTCTCCTCATTCCCTGAGCCTGTGATACAGAGACAGGGGGCGGTCTACTCATCGCTGCGTGTGTGATACAGAGAAAGGGGTCAGTCTACTCATCCCCTGAGTCTGAGATACAGAGACAAGGGGCAGTTTACTCATCCCCTGGGTCTGTGATGAAGAGGAAGGGGGCGGTCTACTCATCCCTTAAGTCTGTGATACAGAGACAGGAAGCGGTCTACTCATCCCCTCAGTTTGTGATACAGAGACAGGGGGCGGTCTACTTATCCCCTAAATTTGTGATACAGAGACAGGGGGCAGTCTACTTATCCCCTCAGTTTGTGATACAGAGACAGGGGGTGGTCTACTCATCCCCTGAGTCTTTGATATAGAGACAGGGGCCGGTCTAGCCATCCACTGAGTCTGTGATGCCCAGACAGGGGGCGGTCTACTCATCCACTGAGTGTGTGATACAAAGACAGGGGGCGGTCTAGTCATCCCCTGAGTCTTTGATACAGAGACAGGGGGCGGTCCTCTCATCCACTGAGCCTGTGATACAGAGACAGGTGACGGTCTACTCATCCACTGACTCTGTGTTACAGAGACAGGGGGCGGTCTACACATTCCCGGAATCAATGATACAGAGTCAGGGGGCGGTCTACTCATCCCCCGAGGCTGTGATACAGAGACAGCGAGCGGTCTACTCATCCCCCGAGTGTGTGATACAGAGACAGGGGGCGGTCTGCTCATACCCTGAGTCTGTGATACAGAGATCGGGGGCGATTAACTCAATCGCTGAGTGTGAGATACAGAGACAGGGGGCGCTCTACTCATCCCCTGAGTCTGTGATACAGAGAAAGGGGGCGGTCTACTCATCCCCT